>NW_026732141.1:302500-902500 GCF_028476545.2 Physella acuta | reverse complement strand
CCCCACTTCCCTCACACCCTCACCATTTTGTGTGTGGCTATAAATATTGTGTTGTGACGTCACTGAAGCTGGGACACCTGCGGGCCTGCAGGTAATCAGGCGTCATTGACAGGTCGGGACATGGGTCAATGACCCGGAATCATCGTTTACGGGTCGGCTATGTCCTTGATGCACACGGCACCGGCATATGGTGCATCACGTGACAGACATGGCCAGGTAAACTTATGTAGTGAAGTGGGTCATAATACACCACCTACTGCATAGGTCATTTACAATACAGCAGCTTAGGTAATTTACACGACTGTAGCGTACGTCATCTTTTGTCCACGTTCAAAATCCGTGCTTATTTCCCGCAAAAGCTTTTAGAATAAATACAGATTGTAACAATCACAAGACCTGAACACACGCAGACCGTTAAACCAACAGACTTTTAGACCAACAGACAATTAGACCAACAGACATTTAGACCAACAAACATTAAGACCGCCAGCTACCGAGGGGAATTACAAGGTTTGAGGTGCTTCTGTTTATCACAGATTAAGATCTATAATCCGGTTAGAATTTTATTCTGGATTAAACAAATCGATAGAAGTTTCCCTGTAAAAAAAATATCGGCGTTTTAAGCTGGACAACAAACAATAACCAAAAAACTTTGAATTTCTATCTTATAATTTATAATTCATAATTTTCTTTGTTTTACTTGTAAGATAATTTCAAAAGTTCGAGTTATCTCCCTTCCCCACAGCGACTGTACTGGATGAGATCTGTGAAAACGTGACGTCAAGCTGGACAGACCTTTAGAAGACCGGGCAATGCCGGACTGCTGATGTTGGTCTGACATTCGTTGTTTCTCGTTGGACTCAAATTTTGCTGTGCCGCGTCACAATGGCCAGAGACTTGGACTAAACAGCCCCCAGACAAGGCCAGGAAACAAAAGCCCCGATAATATAGGCCAGGATGACAGAGACATTTCGTCTAAATATACCCAATTAAAGGATTTTCAAAGAAAACCAAAACATGGCTTCTAGCAAAAAGGTGATTCGTTACATACATGTACATCATGAGTTTATATGTGTACAAAAATGTGCAGGTGGAGTTTATATGTGTACATAAATGTGCAGCTGTAGCTTATGTAGGCCTACATACATTTGCAGCAGGAGACCACACATGCAGATACGTGTTCAGCTGGAGTTTAGTGTAAAGTGTGAGCTTAATGAATAAAGAGCGCTTGATGTACGATTCAATATTCATTTTGGTAAGACTGTATCAACGTAAACGAATTTATCGGGAGCCATTTTGACGAGAGACCTGTCGTCGGTAGCTTTTTCCGTTGAGTTTAGACGAATTTTTTGCTCGCGCCCATCCATCTTCCCCCCAATCATACCCCCCCCCCCCCCTCCATCACACTGCAACAAAAATGTCAACTAGATGCAACCGTTTTACGCTGGCGCCTCAATTCTTGTTCTAGAAATAAATGAGATTTTGCTCACACACAGAAAGAAAAATATATTTCTAAAAGAAATTTTTAAAATTGGAATAATAAATAACGACAGTAATAGTAATAGCCTAGTAATATGCCTACATGTACCAATATCATCGTGGTCTTGTTTCGCCATAGAAACGCCAACAATCTTTGGCAGGGATTCATTTTTCAAACTTCCCCAAATAATTTTTTTACCTAGTTCCACCAATGTTTTTGCTCATCATATTTCCGACACTTATTTTTCTTACACTTAATCGTGAGTACATTCACCGGGATATGTCACGCGCAGCAGGGGGGCGGGGCATCACAGGTTAAGACCCGCTGATGTCTATCAATGGACTAAGGTTCAAAGAGTGCCGTTTCCATGGTAACCGTAGAGTGGTTCTTTAGTGGTAGTATACCGGGCAGCAGTAGTAAAAAAAGTTATGACCTGCTGACGTGTGAAGCCCGGGGGTGAGACATCAGGGTGGGGCCGGCTGAGACCCTCGCCCCGAGTTCTGGCACGGTGCTTCATCATCTGGTGCCGCATGTTGGTTGTCTCCCTTGTCCTGGTCAATTCATAACTACAACACTCACCCCCGGGGGGGGGGGGGTTGGCGCAAGTGGTGCAGATCTTAACAAAAGTGGTGCAGATTTTAACACAAGTGGTGCTAGTCTCAGCCACATTTTATTTTAAAGCCCTACTTGTGCTAACAAGTGAACTCTACTTCACTTGCCCCATAGACCGTCAGGTTTGAAAGGGAAGCTTTTTTTGTGCTAATTTAAAACCTCAAAACATTTGGTTCACTACTGGAATAGCTTGCGAGAAATTTTTTAGTAATAGCAAACACATGTTGGGATTAGCTGACTCTACACTTACCTGAATGGTTGTGCCTCTACATATATAGGCGTATATATATATATATATATATATATATATATATATATATATATATATATATATATATATATATATATATATATATATTTATATTTATATTTATATTTATATTTATATATATATATATATATATATATATATATATATATATATATATATATATATATATATATATATATATATATATATATATATATATATATATATATAGTTTGAGTTATGGAAGGAGTTTTCAATGAGTTTGTTGCAAAAAGGAAGAAAGTTGTCAGATCTAAACTATGAATAGAAAATAATGACTGTTTTTAAAAGGTCAGCCGCGACTTAATTTATTGTTTTTTCAAATAAAAAAAAAAGATTCCGTCGGATTGGTAACTCGATCGTCCAGCTTCGTGTAAAGTTTCAAAAATCGATAGTTTAAGTTGTTGGCTTAAAGTCACCTGCAACGCTAAGCTAAACTCTTCTGTTTTATCTGGCAACTAGTGATAACAAGGCTGCCAGGAACGGGTCGGATTTTACAGCCAAAACAAGAAAGAATCGATCCTTATTTTTTTTGTAAGGATTTCAATGTAAAGGCCATAAAGGAAAAAAAAAGTTGTTGAGAAAAATGTTGCATTACTTATTCATCCCCTCGAACTAAAAGCTTTCAAATGGATTATGATGAAAGGAGCTTCCGTGTCTGTGAATGGCGCAACGAACATGTATTTTTTTGTTTGGCTTTTTTTAAAGCTTTTTTTTTGTCACATGCAAGTGTAGGCCTATATTTTTTAATTGGATAAATAAACAAGAACAAAATATGCGACACTGTCGTGTGTGTATATCATTTTTTTCCATTGCTTTTTATATCCACCGAATTATTTCAACTCGGATAACCCAAAAAAATAAAGCGCGTAAAAAAGTCGGTCAGGCGAATAGGGCGGATGTCTAGTGCTACTTGCTAATGTTTTTCAAAGATTCACTGAAAATGTGTTGATGAATATTTGCAGCTATTTGCTACACGCATCGGAGCGAAAGTTGATCAGAGATAGTTTAACCTTGTTACAAGCATCGGAGCGAAAGTTGATCAGAGATAGTTTAACCTTGCTGCCATTTCAGTGATTGTAGTTCAAGGTGTGCACGTGCAATGAGTTTGCTCAAGGCCTACTTTATCTAATGGAGTCATTAGGGCGCGAGCAATTAATTGCTTGCAGGTTTAGATTGAGCAGTAACGTGACGAGACACGTGACCAGCGCTTTCAAACACAAACAACAGGAAGGGAGTTAACTCAAAATAGGCGTTACGAAAATACACACTGACATGACACTGACAAATGTGACAGTTTATGTAACATATACATTATAAATAGTCACTATCAAAGTTTACAACACAACCCTCGCACCATGATAGCATCCAACCCACCGCAACCAACCCACCACAACCAACCCACCACAACCAACCCATCACAACCAACCCACCACGACCAACCCACCACAACCAACCCACCACAACCAACCCACCACAACCAACCCATCACAACCAACCCACCACAACCAACCCACCACAACCAACCCACCACAACCAACCCACCACAACCAACCCATCACAACCAACCCATCACAACCAACCCACCACAACCAACCCACCACAACCAACCCACTACAACCAACCCACCACAACCAACCCACCACAACCAACCCACTACAACCAACCCACCACAACCAACCCACCACAACCAACCCACTACAACCAACCCACCACAACCAACCCACCACAACCAACCCACTACAACCAACCCACCACAACCAACCCACCACAACCAACCCATCACGACCAACCCACCACAACCAACCCACCACAACCAACCCACCACAACCAACCCACCACAACCAACCCACCACAACCAACCCACCACAACCAACCCACCACGACCAACCCATCACAACCAACTCATCACGACCAACCCATCACAACCAACCCACCACAACCAACTCATCACATTCGACCAATCACAACCAACCCACCACGACCAACCCACCACAACAAACCCACCACAACCAACCCACCACAACCAACCCACCACAACCAACCCACCACAACCAACCCACCACAACCAACCCACCACAACCAACCCACCACAACCAACCCACCACAACCAACCCACCACAACCAACCCACCACAACCAACCCACCACAACCAACCCACCACAACAAACCCACCACAACCAACCCATCACAACCAACCCACCACAACCAACCCACCACAACCAACCCACCACAACCAACCCACCACAACCAACCCACCACAACCAACCCACCACAACCAACCCACCACAACCAACCCACCACAACCAACCCACCACAACCAACCCACCACAACCAACCCACCACGACCAACCCACCGCAACCAACCCATCACGACCAACCCACCGCAACCAACCCACCACAACCAACCCACCACAACCAACCCATCACGACCAACCCACCACAACCAACCCACCGCAACCAACCCACCACAACCAACCCACCACAACCAACCCACCACAACCAACCCACCGCAACCAACCCATCACGACCAACCCACCACAACCAACCCACCGCAACCAACCCACCACAACCAACCCACCACTACCAACCCACCACAACAAACCCACCACAACCAACCCATCACGACCAACCCACCACAACCAACCCACCACAACCAACCCATCACGACCAACCCACCGCAACCAACCCACCACAACCAACCCACCACAACCAACCCATCACGTCACCAACCCACCGCAACCAATCCACCACAACCAACCCACCACAACCAACCCATCACGACCAACCCACCGCAACCAACCCACCACAACCAACCCACCGCAACCAACCCATCACGTCACTCACCAACAATGGTGCCATTTGCCACTCGACACGTCAGACGTGACTCGTGTGATTTATACCATCACCATCTCTCAGACATGTATAAATTATACCATCTCTAAGACTGCGCCAACTTTCAATAGACAGAGACATTTATTCTAACTGCTACAGTTGCTATGATAACTTTCTTTATATGATAAATTTCTTTATAAACTCCGCCGTGCGTCATCCAACCAATATTTTCAATTGAAATATTCCCCCTCCCCCTAGATTTTCAACACGTGGCCAGTCTTTTAGACATTACTTCCCGTCTTCAGAAGGATTCGAACACAGAGCAGTCCCATAAAGCTCTGACCTTCACCCACCTCAGCCACGGACACGTCAAGAACATGACATCTGTTTGTTTAGTTTTGATAAATTCTCCGATCCTCCAGTTAAAAACTCACTGTTTGCTTACACGAAGACCCAACATACCAAAGCGAGCAAGTTTGCTGGTAAACTCCTATTCTGATTTCCGTGCGTTTTTTTTTTTTCTTCTTTATTAACTTGACAAATCAAAGTGTCGGACTAAAAAAAAAAAAAGAAAAAAAAAAAGATCGATGAGCTAACTCAGAACTGTCCACCATAATGGCGACTTAGCCATCATTTGAAGTTTCCCTTTGGCATGAGGCTGAGGTCAGCGACCTCTCAAGAGCCTGGTGTCACTTGTGGATAATATTTTAATGCAAGACTACTTTAAAGAGAAACAATGAAAATTCGACGGCATTTTAAAATAGACAATTAAAACTAAAAAAAAAAAAATAGAGAAACACAATAAAATTTGGGCGCCATTTTAAAATAGACAATTAAAAAATAAAAATGTTATTTCGTCGTCTGCGTCTCCCGCCCCCTTCCATAAAGTAATGCTTTTGTTATTTTTAGCCCTGACTCCCATCTCCCTCCAACGTTAACACTTTCTCTGGCTCAATATAACATGCAGTGTAAGGAGCCGTATTTATTTATTTATCCAAAGGGCCAAATGTAGCTCTGGGGCCGCAGGCTAGCTTTTAACTTAAAAATGTTTACCGAAAGATTTTATTTCTAGCATCCAATACAAAGTCCATTGTACGATTTTTGGAGGCAAAAATTAGACAATCGTTCAAGCTGAACGGTGATCACAGTGATTAATCCAATCATAATTCGATACTTGAGATCGAATACTATTTAGTGTAAAAAAATATGATGTATCGATACCGTGGAATCGAAAATGAACGTGCTGACGTCATATTTGAGTGACTTCTGGCACGTACTCCGCAAACTTCTCACTTGAACTGGACAGCAAGGGTCACCGCTAGTCTCCTGCTTGTCTTGTAACTATGGTTTCCTTGAGCTCCCCCCCCCCCTCTCCTTTCCTGTCTGGGCTGAGTTTTTCACATTATTCGGGGTAGGGGAGGGGTGGGGGTTACGAGGTAGACAGCCGAATATTTAAAAAACTGACATTGAAATTTTCTCATCACAAAAGATGTAGGCTAATGAGGTTTCACGTATTTTGGCGAACCTGTTTGCGCTGGTCAAGGATAGGTGGAGCCAGGATGGGCATCACGACGGTGTGGCCGTCCATCACGACAGTATGGCCGTCCATCACGACAGTATGGCCGTCCATCACGACAGTATGGCCGTCCATCACGACAGTATGGCCGTCCATCACGACAGTATGGCCGTCCATCACGACAGTATGGCCGTCCATCACGACAGTATGGCCGTCCATCACGACAGTATGGCCGTCCATCACGACAGTATGGCCGTCCATCACGACAGTATGGCCGTCCATCACGACAGTATGGCCGTCCATCACGACAGTATGGCCGTCCATCACGACAGTATGGCCGTCCATCACGACAGTATGGCCGTCCATCACGACAGTATGGCCGTCCATCACGACGGTGTGGTCGTCCATCACGATAGTATGGCCGTCCATCACGACAGTATGGCCGTCCATGACGACAGTATGGCCGTCCATCACGACGATGTGGTCGTCCATCACGATAGTATGGCCGTCCATCACGACGGTGTGGTCGTCCATCACGATAGTATGGCCGTCCATCACGACAGTATGGCCGTCCATCACGACAGTATGGCCGTCCATCACGACAGTATGGCCGTCCATCACGACAGTATGGCCGTCCATCACGACAGTATGACCGTCCATCACGACAGTATGGCCGTCTATCACGACAATATGGTCGTCCATCACGACAGTATGGCCGTCCATGACGACAGTATGGCCGTCCATTAGGACTGTATGGCCGTCCTTCACGACAGTAAGACCGTCCATGACGACAGTAAGACCGTCCATGACGACAGTATGGCCGTCCATCACGACAGTATGGCCGTCCATCAGGACTGTATGGCCGTCCATCACGACAGTAAGACCGTCCATGACGACAGTATGGCCGTCCATGACGACAGTATAGCTGTAGACGAATAATAATCACGAATGGTTGTCTATAAACTAGACTGACAATAAAAATGGATAAAAGCAAAGTCTGGTCGTCCAAAAAGTAGGCTGACAATAATAACAGATGAAAGCAAAGTCTGGCCGTCCATAAAGTAGGCTGACAATAATAACAGATGAAAGCTAAGGATGGAATACTTTAATCCCATCATCAAATAAAAATGTGTCTCTATCACTGTCACAACAGGTCAACACAATAACCTAGATTTATTTGAACCGCTCGCAAAACCTACCCTAACCCCCCCCCCCCCCCCCCGACTACTCTGGAAAATATCAACTTTAATACGACTCATTTTACTGGGCAGGACTGACCTTCACCTCAAGAAATGTGGACTGACTGACATTAATTTTGCTCTACATATTATTTTTATGACTTGTGGAACTTCCATAAACCAAATAAAACTAAATGGAAATGTCGGCGCGACTTCGGATATTTTCCTTTCGGACATGACAGTCATTTAAATGTGCAGGGTGGGTGAGGGAAGGGACGAGCACTGGAGCTCAAATACTCTGGTGATGTGCCCCCCCCCCCCCCCAAACACACACACACAGCAGAAAATTTTAAAATTCTACCTGCACATGAAAAAGTAAATCGAAGCTTCCAGAATTATATTTCTCTAACAGCAGCATCTTCTCTGCCTGGCCTAGAGAACTGTTGTGAAATCAAAGCTGGGATTGTTGCCACATAAACGGGCCGTTGTTGTCTCGTGTTGCTCCAATTATAAAACAAAACAAGGCACGGATCTCATAGATGGGACGCTGATAGCCCACGTTGTATTTTTATCAGCAGGAGATTTTTAAAATCTTTATACCACGTGTGATTTCAATTATAAAAATACAGGTTTATAAAAATATAATACGGGCTTATACTACACTGTTTCCCTAACGCGGACAAGTGTTTTTTTTAGACCAGGAATTTTTTTGTTTTAAAGTATCGTCACAATAAGTTATTACAAAGAGTTCCACGAAAACAAGCCAAAAATGATCAGCATTTCGAGAATGTGTTGACGTTACCATGGATACACGTCTACCGAGTCCTTGACACGCCTTCCGGCGCTAGGATCACAACTTCCGGTAATGTTGAAATAAGAGCATCAGACCTACAGTTCCGGCCCGACATAATCCCGTGCTACGGAAACGATTAGATTGAAACGTGCAGGGCGTCTTGGCAGTGGCGTCACTAGGTTGGGTGTCACCCGGTGCGGCACTTCGTGGTGTCACAACCCCCCCCCCCCAAGAAACAAATTAAATATGTATATACTTATATATATATATATATATATATATATATATATATATATATATATATATATATATATATATATATATATATAAGCCTACATAGGACTATAATTTAAATATATGCATACATGTATGTGTATAAGCTTCAACCACTGCAGACTTAATAGTAACGATGTTTATCTATAGTCTGTTCATAATACATTTGGCCGTAGAAATGTTTTCTCTATAGTTAGCACGTTTACGTCATGGAGTCACCCCAGCCCCTTGTAATAATTGTCCATTTGTACTTAAAATACTATTTTACTTTAATTGATTATAAATGGAACTGGCAAAAAGCATTTTCCGTCTGTACCTCGCTACGCCTCTGCGTCTAGGTGTCCAACACGGTTAAGCTCTGGTTAGATGCCGTCGTTTTAAAACTCCACTTTGGGAATAGGGAAATTATCCGTTCAGCTAACAAATGGCATTGTGGGGCGATGGATTGCCTAGTTATCCAGTACAACGTTGGTGGGGTAACTCCAGTTTCTGGTGCAGTGAGCAGGGTTATGCTGTAGGCTATAACATCCATTTTTAGTCTTCCGATTTGATGGCAGTTACCCTTTTCTATACTGCTCGATAATTGAAGAGATTCGTGTAAAAAGAAATCTTCGACTGGCGAAATGTTTTATTGTGTTGAAAAATAATCGTTTAAAATTAAATTCCTAGGAGACCTGGTTTAGTTAGAGCTGTTGTTCATAGAACATGATGATGAACGAAATTGTTAATTTAAGCTTTTTAAATTCGCTAAACAAAAGCAAATTGCTCTTATATAATTAACGAGAAATAATAGCGATGTTAATAAAAATTTATTAAGGTTATTTTAGAGCGATTTAGACCTTTTTTTTATATTTATATCTAAAGAAATTTTTCATTAGGCTACTTGTTCTTTTTATTGAAAGCCTTTGTACATAGGTCAAAACATCACATTACAGACATTTTACAATGACAATTTTTACTCACTTTAATTAATGCATACGTCACACCCAGCTGGTTAGACGACATTCTACTAGTGTACTAAGTTGGGTTTGAAAAGAAACATTCAACTAGTTTTCATAACACATGTTTTATTTACTACTTTTTCGTATTTAATTGTAAATGTGTAAATTGTAAGTCGATACTTTAAGTCATTATCATCCCTTCAAATTCGTGCCCAAGACATTGTGCAGATGAAGTAGAGTTCATCTATTTCAGTGAGCTCGACATACGAGGGTAGTGGTCAGCACTATGCCCAGCCTATTAGTTTCCTTAACAGGAGTAAAGTGAATCTCCCGAATGAATGTTTGCTTTAACCAAACCTGGACGACCTGATGACTTTGCCAGTCTGTTTACATACAGCGCAAGTAAGATGCGAGAAGCAGTGCCGATATTGTTTACATTAGATAATTCGAGTGCTTATCAGAATGAATCATATATGCCTATCAGCAGCTGATCGCCCAAATGAATATCCCATGCTATTTGAAAGGTATCGCTGCTCTTACTATTCTAAGTAAGTTTCTTGACCAATATTCGGGAATTACTCATCTAGCTTCTCCGGATAGGTCGCACAAAGTCTAAATCATTATAAGTATAAATTATAGTGCGCTGTTTTTTTTCTTTCTGGTGCAATGAGCATCTGTTAATCATGGACAGTTTCTTCCAGGCACCTCTTCATGGACCAATCACTACACTGAGAAAACACTCAGCCGATAACTGTACACCACCCTTCCAACGGCAAGTTGGAGTATGTCTTGTACTATGTCTTTGATAATGCCACAATAATGGAGCAGGGATCTTACTTGTTAGATTACTGGTAGTGAACTAAACAAAAACAACGGAATACAAATATTACGATAGATACATGCTTACACAAACCACATCATCAGATTATTATAATTAGATAAAACAAAACTACATTTTTGCAGGTCTATATCGCACATCGTTATTACCAATGCTCAGACTAATCTCACAGATATTTGTACGTCCAAGTATTGGCGCTTTTTAAAAGCTGATTGACATAGAACTACAAGTTATTTATTGATCTCAAACCTTTACGACAAAATCCAGACCTGAGGTCATTACTACATAACCTAAGACCGTATACTCTTCTATCACAATGTGGTAACAACACAAATACTTTTTAATACTTAATAATTAAATAATACAAATCAATGTTGTAATAAACTACCGTACGTCCAGCCAATGTGTTGGAGGCCAGGTTGTACTTCGCATGATTTATCTTCAAAATCTGACCAACGCCCGACTTGAGAAGCCCTAGTGCTACCTTCGTGTGTTCCATCTAACAAACGTCAACTTCCAAACACGATTAGCAAATCAGGATGTTGACACACAACTGACCGCTTTTTGGTGGAAACTCGTGCTGACGATCAACTCCCGCGCTTATTTACAAGCTGCCCAGAACAGATGAAAACAGTTTACCCGTACGTCTGCTCCTACCTACAGCTGTCACTAGTTGATGACCTGACGACACGCATCACATGTTCAGACCACGACGGCACCTCAAAGAGCGGGTGATTACAATCTAAGTACAGGCATTACTCACGATCCCACGGGGACCGACAGCAAATCTTGTTTACACGGCCATTGCCAAATATAGAATGAACACGAATTGTCCAAGCGACGAACCGCTTAAAGCACGCTAGTGTGGTCAAGGACAATCTGCCTTCAAAGATTATTGTATTTGTACAGAAAAATGTACCAGGTCTATACAAATTCCCCACTAACCATGAATTAGACAACAATTAAGGAACAAGATAAAGCGAGCAACACTTCTCATTCACTTTAATGAACTGACACAACACTACAGGCAGTTATTAACAGACATTTATTTAGCAGCAACAGCCTTTTTGTTGTGTTTTCTAGAAAACTTCAGATTTTTCAAAAACTTGGGATCAACCTGAAACAAACAAAAAAGCAAACACCATTTAACTACTTTAACATTTCAGAAAAAGATAATCTCACATAGTCACACACCACTCCGGCTTCTCTCCCCTGTCAAAACAAATTGCACTGTATTTTTACTGAGCGATCGCCAAGATTCTAAACAATACTCACCCCCTTCATGGAGGGATATCTGTAGGACTTGGGCCTGTGAATGCCATTGCGGTGGTGTTTTTTATCTGCAAACAAATATACAAAGAAACTAGAAGCCCAGCCGGCCACCACAGGAGAAGGGGGCTAAACCAAGAGAACATCTTCCACCTTCCTATCAGTCTCATCAAATCAGTCATATATTTTGACTCTCACTAGGTTCAAGTCAATAAGTGTTTGCATCATGTAGGAAAGGGACAGCATCTCAGTAACCTCACATATACTTTTTTACTTACAGGTAATGGAACAATATATTTTCTTAAAGTTAAAGACAACAATGGACAATAACACACAGAATGACATTTTAATAAATGCGTGGATACGATTATAATAGTATAGAACAGCAGACTATTAAAAAAAAAAAAGATCTTACTCTGGTTGTGATTAGTGTGATTCTTGGACTTTGCCATTGTTACTGCCTGCAAAAAAAGTAGAGAAAAAAAATTGGACTGAGGTGTACAGCGAGGTCGGGGTGGGAGAGACGAGACACAAGCAATGAAGCTAGCCCTAAAGATAAGCTTGTCAGTAAAATCATCCCAGCCCTGCACGGGAGGGAGCACTCAAATAGCTCGAGGGACAGTTTTATTTATACAACCAGGTCAAGACAACCCTTTACACATTAACACGGAGAGCACTGCAGGGTCAAGGTGGTCATTAAAAAATGCCAATGCACTGACCAGCTCATACCTACAGCACCATACGGGTCAAAAGGTCAAAGTGCGCCGATGAAAGCCGCACCCCTCCCCCCAAAGGCGTAGCTGATTAGTGGAAGATTTTTTTTCATAAAAACCATGTACTAAGCGAATAAAAAAAAACTTTATTAAAGATCCCATCAGTCTCATTAAATCAGTCATGAATTATGAGCCCTCATAGAAATCGGGCATAAGGTTAACATCACTTGGGACCGCAGAGACTTATCACAATCAAACATAAAATATATATTAGGTGTGACTTTCATAAATGTTTTAACAAACAGTTCATTTACTAGATTTAATTATAACTAGCGAGGGGTCTCGTACACCGTGAATATGAGAATATGAGCGCAGTAAGTAAAACACGCTGGTGAATGACAGTAGGGTAGGCTGATTGAAGAAAAGGACGGGCCGCCCAACCAACACGCGAGTGGAGCCACCACGGCAGAAGCCACAGCAAGGATTCTCTGCGTGCCCGCTCATTCGTTGACTTAACATGTCTAGCGCTTCCAGCCCGCGATTAATCGTCTACCCAAGATCAAAGTAAATACTTGCTAGACTAAATATTTTCATCAGCACAACTCTGTTGTTAAATAATGGTATGTTCACACAGGAGCTTACAAACACGACTTGTGGTGTAATGTGAAACAGTTCAGTGGACTTGTAAACTAAATGGATACAATGGAGACTAGTACCGACACTTTAGAAGTCTTTGTGCGACCAGGAGAGACGACCGCTATAGTAGCCATTATTACTATGATGGCAGTCATTATTGCATTAGGGAGCGTTGGTGAGTAGAGTTTTCACTTGTTTGATTGGTTATGTCACGGTGGCCACTGTTGCCTTGAGAAGGCGTTAATGTTAACATAGCAGGTAGCATCAGTGCAAGTGATTTCTATATACAGATCCCATCAAATGTCACTCGTGACGTCGTTCAGAGCTTGTTAGCAGATGTTAAGTTTTCTAGCGCTGGCATCTTCATGTAGACACTTAATAGCTGTTATAAAACAAAATGCGCTCAACACACCACGGCTAAAAACTTAGGGCGGCATCACCTCGTCTCATCATCCCAGCTATCTAGTGGGAACAAACAAAGCATTCACCGACACCTCCACATGCAAACGTGCACGTCTCCGGCTATAAATAGCACCATTCACCAGCTTCATTCATGATCAACGATAGGACTTGTTACCTAATTGGATCGTTAGGTTATCTAAACGCCCTGCTACGCTAGATTTAGTGCCGTTAGAATGGCCTCTTACACGGTAATCAAGGGAAACAGTAGCGCGATACCATACACATATCGCACGGCAGTGAGTGAAAAAACTGGTCGGTGGAGTAGAAAAAATAAGCCATCCGTATCGGCTTTCGTTTAATCCAGTAAGACGTGGGGAGAGTGGGGTGGCTGGTAAGGTGAATATAAACAATCAGAATGGGTGGCTAGGTGAATATAAACAATCAGAATCGACCTAATTATAAAGTTAATTAAACACGTATTGTTTTCCAGGCAACATACTGGTGACGTTAGCAGTCATCCAAACCAAGAAACTTCAGACAGTGTCCAATATGTTTGTGGCCAACCTGAGTATCTGTGACCTGATGTTCGTGTCGGTAGTGCTGCCGGTCAACATGTACACATACGTCTTCAACGGCTGGCAGTTCAACATGGACATTTGCAGATTCATTGGATTTCTCGGATACACGCTCACGGGTGAGTGAACATTACTAGAGTCACAGTAGCGACAACACAATCATTGCATGAACTGGACCGGTCAATAGGAAGACTAGGACTGCGGGGTCGGTACAAAATGACCGAGACTCACTAGACAGAGCCATCGTAAAGTGCAATTTCGCCACCCAACTATAAACGGTCACGTTACTTTTAAAGTGAATCAAAGTGCTATGTACCCAGGAAATAATCCAATTGTCTTCCTACAGGTACAACAATTATGACGATAACACTGATCGCATGGAACAGGTACAAGCTGGTAGTGAACGTGAGCCGCTATAAAAAACTATTCAGACCAAGAAATATGGCAATAATGCTGGCGGCAACCTGGATCGTTCCCATTATATTCTTACAGCCTGCTATTTTTGGGGTAAGCTAAAATAAATAAATAAAATCTATCGCAACACAACTAACAATATTAACAACGTGTTTCTGTAGCATAAAGCAGCGATGCTTACATATCAAACTTTTCTCTTGCAGGCCTGGGGTCAATTTGGTTACATCCCTATGCTCTCCAGCTGTAACTTGGGACTCGACAATTCCAGCCAGACCTTCAAAATTTTCCTCCTGATAGTCCGTGCTGCCATCCCGTGTGGCCTCATCATCTACTACTACACGGCTATTTACGTCACAACACGCGCATCCCACCAGCGATTGCGTCATATGGCCTCCACATCCAACACTCTCTTCAGGCACAACAACCACAGACGTGAGATGAGACTAACGAGAATGATGATAGCCATATTTGTGGTGTTTGTGCTGAGTTATTTCCCATGCACCATCTCCAGCGTCATAGACTGGAGTAAAATGTTGAGTAAAACATTTCACATGTTCTGCCAGACCTCTGTGTTTCTGGGCAGCGCCATCAACCCTCTGCTTTACGGTTTTATGAACGACCAGTTCCGGAAAGCCTACTATCAAATACTAACTTGCCGTATGGTTTTCCGGAGAAGTAAAAGAAACAAACTAAATGGACCATTGTCCACTGACCAAGAGAAGACAGAAGTAAAGTGTGCAGCTTTAGCATACCAGGTGCTGGAGGTGGACAAGCTGTGCATGCTGCCAGACAGGAGTGACTCACCAGCCATGCACGGACAGTGGGAAAATAGTGAAGACAATGTTGAGAACTGGCCTGGATCAACTACCACTACCTGTACATCTAACATGTCAACAAAAAGTCTTCAACTGTGCAACGAAAATCAGCTCTATCCTATTGAAAACACAAGCCTCAAGGATGGGGCCCAACAAACTGTTAACTAAATCTATTAATTTATTGTTGATTTGCACACAAGGTAACTGTAATATAATGCTACACCATTGTTGATGTTGAATTTTTTTTAACAATAAAGATTGGCTTAATAATGTGTACATATAAATCTGTGATCCTGAGGCAAATGTTAAATGTTGGCAATACAAAATTCATAAACAAACCCTATAGTTTACATGATAACCCAGACATGTCAAATACAGCATTAAAATTTGTTAATTATTTTTAGTTTAGGCAAAAATTAAATTTTAACCCAAGCTTAGTCTCATTACTGACAACATCCATTTTGTTTTTGTCAGTTTTCGGAGTTTTCCAAATTTTACTAGCAGTAATCACTAACAAAGAAATCTATATGCATCAGAAGTTGTAGCCTAATTGGGGGTTGAATAAAAATGGTCGTTGTAAAATGTCTGTAATGTGATATTTTAACATTATGTAGAAAGGCTTTCAATAAAAAGAACAACAAGAAAAAACAAACAAAAAAAAAGTTGTGTTTGAAGTGTGAAGATAACTATAGGGGTCTATTTGTGAATATACCACTGTATCTTGACAGTATGTGTAAACCATGTCTTTAGTCAAGAGTTTGTGAAGTAAGCCCTTAAACCAGTTGAAATATCACTTTACAATGGATTTGTATGGCTTGCACAAACGTTATGAATTATTGAATATAGAGAAACATGCACAAATGATGAGTTTAGTGTGTAATGCATTAGAACATGGACTCATAACATGTCACCCCTCTTCCTCTATTTATCAAGCAATATGCATTAAGAAACAAGTAAGAAGAACTGTTGGATCAGTTGAACAACCACTGCAACATTGAGTGGCTGCTGATCCATAGCATTAAAACAACTAAATCCAAACAGAATGTCTAATGTTGATACTTATTACCTAAAAGTTGAAATAAAGACTAATGGGAAAGGGTGATGAGGATATATTTTTGCAACAAATTTTAAATAATACCTGAAGTTAAATTCACACAACATGAGTCTAACACAGATTGACAAACTCAGGACTATGTTAAAAATGTCAAACTAATTAAAGCTAGAATGAAAAGACCTTGCAAACCCACTTAACATTTTTAGTATGAACACAATTATTTTGCAACATTTTTTAATCAGGACCAATTTAAAATTAAAATAAATTGACTGCATTTAGATATATTTAAACAAAATTGTAAAATTTATTTGAGATAAGATATATATATGCAGAGGGAAAATAAAGTAAATATAAGCTAGGAATGTAAATGTTAACTTGTAAAGGAAAGGAAGATCCGGAAATATTTAAAATGTTGAAACAATTATGCTTACGTAATTAGTATCCTAGAATTCAGGCACTAATCTGAAAATAAAAGAATAAAGGGTATATTAAATACAAATTAAACAGAAATCAAAACTATGCTAAAAATGCAAAAGCACTTAAAAAAGCAATTTGCACACAAGTCAGCCAAACTACTATACACAAGTTTACAAAATCAATAAAATAACAGATGCTTAATTCCTGCCCTGCAAGGGCAACAACCCAAGAAATTATGAACACAGAAGAGTTACTTCAGACATATCTACCCCTTGAGTTTAAAAGTAGGAAGTCATAGTACCAAAAAAAGGATGAGAAGCATATAAGAGGAAACGTGTAATGCTACTTTGCTAAGAAAAGAATAAATTCTCAAGAAAAATGATATACATTATACACAATAGATATGATTAAAATTAGCAGACCTATAGTTTTATAAATTTAGCCAGCATCTAGGACTAGATCTACATATATAATAGCCTAAATAGTCTTTTTTCTAGTATGTGAACAAACTAATCCAAAATCCATAGTTTACGTCGTATTGTCATCTAATTACTAGATTGAAGTGCACAAAGTGGGATGATTGTATTTTCCTCCATTTCTAACTATTTCAAATTCCAAAAAAGAACAATTTTGATTTTACAAACAGGATACTACTAAAAACAAGCTTATTTTATCATCATGTGTAAGTTAACACTTAAACGAAAAAAGCCCTGCTCTTCTTTTTAAATATGATCGAATTTGATATTTTCACGAATTAAAAAAAAATGAAGCAAGACGGTTTTTTGTAATTCAGAAGAATGATTCCACTATTGGCATGTGATAAAAATTACATTGGATGGCTTGCCAGAGAATAACACGAATTTCCTTGCAAGCAATAAAGTGGGCTACTGAATTATTGCAGACCCTAAATCAGTTTGGACTTAAGATTAAAAATGTGAAGTTAAATGTTAATCTTAAAAAATGGACATTTAACTGATTTGCTTTAGATCATTTTTGTTAACATGGACAAAAAAATTATGTAAATTATGTTCAAGATTGCTTTGTGGCAGCCTTACAATAAATTAAATTCAGGGATGTGACCAGACCAGGAAAAAAAATTAGGAAATTTTTTTCGGATAATAACTCAATATGCTTTATCTACTTTTTATCGCGGTTAAGCAGCTTCATACTGTTACTGTATTAATAAATTGTTTTATGAAGTTAATATTCTAAATACAGAAGTTAATGTTACTCTAAAATAACATTGAAAGTCTTGTCTAATTGCAATTTAATGTTTACCTTATAAACAACTTTTTAAAAATTACAATGTAACAAAAGTAGCTATTAAGTTTTATTTTACCATTAAGCTAATTTAAACTGTAGGCCTACTAATCTGGTGTAGATTCTAGATGTACTCCTGTTTTCAATTTTAAATAGGGGGCCTAATACCCTATATTCATTTAAAGATTGGATTGGTAAAAATATTTGTCTTCAACTGTAAAGACCCTAGATTAAGATTAGTTATAATATGAACGTTTTAGGTTCATGTGATGGAAAAATGAAATGGACCAGGTTAGCTAAGATAAGAAATGGTCTGATGTGTGAACCAAAGTTAATCATTTTGATAGCCAAGACACATCGATATTTATGTTTTTTTTTGGAATAGCTGTAAATTGTTAGGGTCATCCAGGTTTTTTTGACGATATTTACCTCCCCTCTCTCCTACAAAATCCAGACCCCCCCCTATAATGACATCACACCTCAGCCGCCACCCCCCCCCCCTCGAATGGAATTTGAATTTTTTTTTAAACATCGATTTTTTCTAAAATATTGACTGAGGTCGACCAACATAGGGTATCTTATTCAATTTCTATGTTTTACAACAGTTTTCTAAGACTCGCAATAGCGGCTAAAATGCAGTTGTTTCTAACATTATTTTTTTTTAATGCAAAAATATGACGTTACAATATCTTACGAGTGTGACGTTATTTATGGAAGACCCCTTATTAAAAATTTAAAAACAGTCTGTACGTATTTTTTCTTCCACAAACAAGACACGGTCGTAATCACGTTGAGTTTAGTATTTTTTTTATCTGTAGGCCTACGAAGCATACGTATTGCAGGAACAGCTATTTGAAATTGACTGTGACGTCATTCCCCCCCCCCCCCCACAAGCAGTACCGAACACGTACTTGGGGTCAAGGTGAGGTCAAAAGAGCCACCGTTAGTAAGAGGTGGGGCGGGTTAGTCTAGTCCTCATAGTCAATTTTAGCAAGGATTTCCATATTAATTTGAGATTGCGAAATAAAATAGAATCAGAGAGAAACTGTAGATTTAGGCGGGTTAAAATACCGATAGATAAATTAGGCTATATCGATAGCTAGATTACCAAGCTTAAGAGATGTAAGTTTCATTTGAATAACGTATTTTAGATCAGGGGTTCCCAACCTTTTTTTTACTCTAGAGCACATTCTAAAATATCGGTAGGGTGGCGGGCACCACCTATTTTAAATCGACAAACTTCTTCCAGAGGCGTAGCGACCCTCCCCGTCACCCGGGGACAAAACTTTCGATTTGCACCCCCCCCCTCAAATTTTCGATTTGCACCCACACTGGCTTAGTGTTTAGATTAATTTAATTAATCTAAACACTAAGCCAAACTAAGAGGCTAGAGCATAGTTTGGCGCAGGAGAAATTTCTGCTTTGTTACCAATCAATGAGTTAATGGATGTGGAATGTAGATGGATTATATAGTTGACGAGCCAACCCGCGGCGTATCATATGCCGCTATTTAGTTGTTTTATTTGAAACTTTTCTTTTATTCATAATTTGTGAATTTGACGGTACCAATGCTGCCACTGAAAATATTTGCTTTAAAGCTTACAGCTTGGTGTTTTTTATGGTCTCCATTATTATATAGAATTTTATAGATTATATAATACAAACTGATGTATGGCATTTTTAAAGGGCTAGAGTTAGAACCATAGTAATATGCTATTTTGAATTTATCTTAAAAAACAATTAGGCATATTCAAGAAACTAATCAATTTGGCCATAGAAATGCTGGATTCTTTAATTTTTCTGTTCAAACCAGCTGGATGTGATTTCAGCATTAATAAAAGTGACTAGGCCTACACAGGAAATATGAACTGTAGGCCCTAAACCATATTTCATTTGGTGCGATCTTTCAATAATACAGACAGAGCATTTTAAAATTTGAATGGATTGATTTTAGTTGCATGTTAATACGGTTTTCCAGAGGTGAGCAAGAAGCAGCAAATAAAGTATGCTAAAATAAAGTTTAACCCCAATACTAGATGTACAATATTTAGAATGCTTCCATTCTACATGAGAAAATACTTGGGAACGCTCTGGCATAGTCAATGGGTAAAATTTGTATTAAAAAAAAAGGGAAGGCCTAGACTGAGGAGAGAATAGGGTATAGAATTGACAATTAAACATTATTAGCCTAACATGCAAAACTGTGACAACATAGAATCTATAGAGTGAAGTTCCACAGCCGATCACACAGCAGAAAAATCTGATCTCCCGACTTTCATCGGGCGATATTTAGTAACCGTTTTACACAGAAACAAACCAAAAGTACTATATTACTCCTCTGGCATTCTACTCTAATATGTATGAATCATTTTATATTCCTACGCATAGAATTTGAGATATTCATGTTTTAGCGACGTGCTACTTGTGATATTTTTTTCCCTGCGGCCACCTGAACCGGCTAGCGTAACGATTGTATTTTATACGTTTCAATCCAATTTCAATAGAAATAAATTTCACACTTTTTAAATGTGTTGTTGATTGTATTATTAATTAATAGATTGCAAAACCAAATAGGTGCCTAAAAAACATGTTAAATTTTTTAACTACACATTACGGATGACCCAGTGATGACTCAATGGACGCAACTATAATAATCATAACAAAGGGCAGTAACAATCACTTACAAGACGTAACATTTGCTTAGATATGCTTGTATGTAGAGACACAAACTAGATTTAGAAGAAGTAGATGATTGAAATAATATAAAACAGAAAAAATTAGAAATTATATAGATTACAGACTTAGCTTGAAATGATGAGCATCTAGATCTAGGCTAGTCTAGCTCAAGTCGGTTACGCAGCGAGGTGAAACCACCCTAATTGTTACCCAACCTGCGGCCACCCCTATTCACCTCTCAGGTTGCTTTATTAGCCTTATCTATCGTATGTACAGTGTCCGGCACATTTTGTAGAAGCTATTTATAGTTAACCTAGTTATAAAAAACTTTGATTGGTTGGTTTTATTCGTCTTATCTGGGACCTAGTGCTTTTCATAGGGGTAACTATATTCGCCTACGACGTCATACCTCGAGTTTTAAAAACTCGTCTTCTAGAAGGAAAAAACAAAAGAATTTGACCTGGATATATTTAGAAATGGACATGTGTACAGCAGATATCGGTAGTTTCGTATAAAACATCCAAATATCATACAAAGCAATAAACAGGCGATAGCCTCACCAGTATGTTTACCGTGCGTGGAACTTCACTCTATAATTCTATTCATGGGGACCATGCGAGAACACCACATAAACGCACGCTGCTTCTCCCCCTCTTTACCACTCTTCACCCCCACCAGTCAGTCTGGTGAGATGAGGTTCACGTCAAATATTTACAATCTTACAACTGAGTCGAATTGGTTACAGCTATAAATGGGTTATTTTAGTTTTTACGATTTGAAACTAAGGGGAGGTAATAACACATTCTACTTGATCTTTTCATTGTCATCAGTAAATGGTCGTCAATGGCAGCTGCTTTCACAGGGGGAGAGAAAAAGAGGGTGAGGATAATCATAAATCGTCCTTCTCGAGCTACTGATTTTTTTGTTTAAAAGCAAAATATTTCAGTCGCAACATATTGATAATGTTGAATTCACAAATTATGAATTACAGAAAAGTAAAAAACAGAACAACTATATAGTGGCGTATGCTTACGGCGCAAGTTAGTTCGTCAAGAAATAAATAGGAAAAAGGCCTAAGAGAATATATATAGAGAACGAAATTAACGTTCGGAGGTAAGACCATAATATAGTTTAGGAAGAATCATCTATCCATAAACGAAATATTAAAGTAATAAACAAAAAAGGAGCTTGGATTTACATCAAAATTATCATTTATAATTAACAAGCAATTTTAAATAGTAAGATTCAAGTAATTTCAACAGATTTAACTTAAATATGTTTTGTTATGTTTTGATACCTGTAGTGTTAAAAGTAAAAGGAAGTGTAGGATATTTCCGGTGTTGATATAAAAATTTTGGATTTGTTATGTTTGGTCCAGTCCATTTAGCCTAGGCTAGGTTTAGGAAGGCCTAAAAGGAAGCAAAGAAAAGCATTTTTCGAAAAAGAAAATTAAATTAAAAAAAATAATAGCGTACATAAATTCATAATTTGAAATATTCACTAATTAGCATACATAATTTAATTGTTAATGCAATGTTTTATATTTTAAAGTATTGTTTTGTTGCTTCGTCCGGCGACTCTATTTTTTTAGATTTTAATAAGATCTGGTCTAAATTTAGACTAAAAATCTTAAAAATGGAAATACAGTGGAATGATGCCATTGAAGATCATCATCTTTGATTCAGTTCAATTTATTAGGGCCTATAGTGTAATCATACTTTATTTAATCTAATTGCTTATTAAATTCCGGCAGACTGTATGCCGGTTTTTGGAGGAGGATCTGTATTTACAGATACAAGTGCAGATTTAGGTAAGCCTAGTCACTGCCTAGTTCAGTGTCACTGTCAGTCACTGAGTCAGGCTAATCCAACTAATAAATTACTAAAATAAAACTAAAATTAAAAAAAATTAGTCTAGGCTAATTAAATTTTAAATCTGATTTGATTAGAATTTTCTATTTTTCAAGTCTAGTGACTAGTGTTGACTAGATTCTAGAGACCACTAGAAGATTTCGATAGCAATTTAATCAATTTTTACTTTTAGCTTAATCTTTAGAGTAGATTAGTAAAAAATAAGTTTAGTGAGTGAGTGTTATGTATTTTAGTTAGTAGATCTATTCAGTATAGTAGTATTAAGTATAGTCATAATAATAAGTTAAAAAAAAAGTAATATAACAGCAATAAGTTACAAAGAGACTACTTGGAAAAGATTTTTTCCCCCAAGCACTATCTGGCAGGCAAAAGATGCAAAACACAATGACCTAAATACCTTTGCAAAGGGGCTCAAATTAAATACTTTTAATAGCTGTGCCATGTGGTTGAACAGTTGTGCTTTGGGCGGGTCGTCAGGGTTTGAGGGTTTAGTTTAAAAGTAAACAGCGCTCATCTTTAAAAATTTCCCCTGGTTTTGTACTAACCTACCCCAAATAATTCTTGATTAAAACTTCCTGCAATCTCCTAAAATTCTAAAAATACTATCTTACATACTACATACAAGAATATAATTTATATAAATCAATAAGTTGTTGATTCTTAAACAATAATACCTAAAACATGCAAATTATGTGAAAATATCATTAATTACACCTAATTAAAGTGAATTTACATAAAATTTGCTTGGTTCTATCACTAAGATCTAGCTTGGCCGGATAGTTCATCCAATTTTCAATTCATGCTAAACTAAAAAGTAAAGTATTTCTTAGGAAACAAATGTTTCTTTTTGCCTTAGTAAGCACAATTGACTTATTGTTAATTAATCTTATTATCTTGAATCAATTCATATGCTTTATAAAATATGAGCATATTTTATTAATTTATTTCATATTAATTTTGTTAGTTTTTAATGATTTTCAGTTTCTCATTATCTAGTAACAAGCTTTTAAAATTTCTTTCCTTTAGATTTTAATGTCTTTCACCATCCAGTAATGAGTGAGGTAGAAAAGGTCGATTTCAACTATGCAGATGCAGACAAACATGAATTTGAAACAGCAGGTGATTTTTTTTTTCAACATGATATTTAATCAAGTATACATGTTATTTTATTTTTAATAAACACACAGGTATAGATAGTAAAATAGTACATATGATAAATTATAAAGAATAAATCAGTAGGCCTAAATTGAGTATGATCAGCACTAACTGTTATGTTAATTGCAGAGCTGTACAGCTACACTGAAGATTCTGAATTTGCTTCAAACCAAGCCTGCTTCGAGGAGCTAGCCAAAGCTCATGGTAAATCAGTTCATACATTCCTTCAGCTTGTGGCATTCACAGACATAACTGTAAAGCCTAGAAAAATAATTGTTAAATTTGTTTTGAAGGTTTTGAAAAGTGGACGTCTTTGTCCTATGATGATCAGATCAGATTTGTAGTTGGTCTGCAAGATGACCTTGAGGTGACAGAAAGAGACAAACGTGTTAAAGCTATTCAAGGACTGTTGTATCTTGTACAAGGTAGATATGTAGTTTTGTATGTTAGCCAAAAGGTTGGGCAAATTTCTTCTGTCGTATTTAACTATTTGATTTTGAAAAATAAAATAATCAGCAGTTGCCGTTATTGCCAAAGTTAATTTAAGCATTGGAGTTCTGATTTCTGGCAAATTATATTTCAGGAGTTTTTGGTGAATGTAAGTCTCAAAACCACATGTATGATGTAAGCAGACGCTGTGTTTTACTGTATTTGGACCTTGGACTGTACACATCCCTCGTACAGCTGCTAGCCATGGAAGTGGAGTGAGTATTCAATCTCCAACCTCATGTTATAGGCATAAATAGAAAAAAAAACACATTTTTAAATTTGGCTAAAAGTAGTAGAAAGTTTTTTTTAAATTATTAAAAATGTTATTGACTTGTCATGGCAGGAACAGTAACTCAGCCCTTCTAGCTTTGAGAAAACCTGCTGTCTCTATCACAGATAGTCGAGAGTTGAGGTAATCACAAATATTTAGAGTTGTTAAATCAGCTGAAAATAAAATGGCTGATATTTAATTCTGTGTTTTAAACTTCTGTATTAATGAAATCATAAAGTTTGAGTAACCTCACAAATTAGTTATCTACAAGAAGCGGGTACTTACTACATATCTATCTGCAGCTTCATTGCAAAGTTTTGTTTTAAAAACTGACTAGTTGCTGAATACTTTTTGGAATTCCCCAGATTTATTCTTAACATTCTCTACATCATGGTGGAAACTGCTAGAACAGCTGACATTGATAAAGACTTGAATGATCCAGTTTCACAAAAACTAGTCGAGGCTAGAGAAATGTTTAAGGAAGAATTAGGTAAGCTCATCATAGTGTCAGCAGTCCTACATGTCTAGTGTCCCATGTGTGTCTATTGTGCTCTACATTTAGTAGTCATTAGAATTTCTGTCTTACTTTTGTGTTTAATATTTGACTCCATGCTAACTGGTTGTGATTTTTGTTTAGTCCAGCCTGTGTTTGGTGAGGACCCACTCTCTGTGCTGCTGTTCACCATGGTGACCAGGTTCTGTAGTGGCAGTGCCCCACACTACCCCATGAAGAAAGTTTTACTACTGCTTTGGAAAGTTGTTCTGGTAATTTCTTCCCTCATTATAAGTATGTGAAGTAATTTCAAGTAGAAACAAAATCCTTTCAGACCAGAAAATGCATGGTGCAAAATAAAGTGTCATTCTTCTGTTTATCTGATTTATGGTGAATACAGAAACATTGGAATGGTGAGTGCATATCTGCTGACACAAAAGTCATGAGTTCTGGTCTTTGGCTCTATTGACCAACAGGTCTGAAAGGGTGATTTAACTTTACCCACCTGATTTGTATAAGAACTGTGTAGACTAAGGGAAGTTGTATGGATTTAAGGCTTATAAAGAAGACTATATTCTTTTGGGATAGTACTTGTATTCAGTATGCTGAACTTACCATCTCAGTCTATAGTGGGTTTTTTTTTTCAAATATTTTAATTAGGCTTTTAATTTAAACATGAAGCATATAAGTTGATTCAGTATGATTTCTATTGATCTAATGTGATGGTCTTTACTAATGGGTCATGCTCTTGTTCCCACCATTCAGTTAACCCTGGGTGGTCTGCGTGAGCTGGAGAAAAAGAAGAATGAAGTGCGTATAAAACACAACCTTCCCCCACTGAGTGAGGATATGTATACTGTGTGTGAGACCATGAGGCCAGCATCACCCCCTGCGTCAGCTGCTGATCTCATCGAGCACCAGGTTCCCAGGAGGGGTATCAGAGCTGGGAAAAGGGTGAGCTTCAATAAGGGTAGCTCTCTGCAGGTGTTGGCTCCCTGTGGGTCTAGACTGTACAAACATTATGATATACATAGTTGGTCTACAAGCTTGGCTTGTGGTTTATGTTTAGCTTGACTTCACCTGTATAGACACAGAAGTTAGTGCAGCACTTTGTGTTTAGTAGTGCAGCACTTTGTGTTTAGTAGTGCACTTTTGCCATGGTAAAAACCTGCTTTGTAGTGAAGGTAGCTGGTTGTAGGTGTCAAACAAAGGTTGTAGTTTGATAATACTGCAGTCAATTTTTCACTTTTTGTAACTTTGTTTTTAGGGTTTTAGTTGTATATGCAGTTTTTTTTAAAAGAAAAACCTGGCATAGTTCATAGTTAAATTTTTAAAAATGTTTTGCTCTAGTTTTACAGTATTTGTCAACAACTTTGAGATCAAATGAGATATTTTACTGAGCTTTAAGTCACTGGAAGATTTTATGAAGAAAATAGTCTCAAGTTGTAAAGTCTTTTAGCTAACTAAAATCAAGTTTTTGTCAAGATATCATAGGCTATTTGATACTTGGTCTTCATGGGCCAGTGCCTATGGAATAGGTTGTTTTTCCGTGTTCACAGTTTGAATTCCCATTTTTTAAAATGTACTCCTCGAACATCATTTTATTTGTATAAATTAGTGTTTTTTTTAGTAATGTTAATTGTTTCACATCTATTTCAATTTATTTATTTTCTTTTAATATAGTCTTCCTTTTACACCAGAAATTTTGATTCCTTGCTAGTTGATGTTCCTACTCTTGACTTCTAACAATGATTGTTTTTTTTTATTTCATTGAGCCATTTTTTGGTTGTTTTAATCCAACATACCTGGCAGCCATTCCTGGTTTTTATGTCACTGTTGGGAATTTCTTGTCACCATTTTTATGGAATCATCCTGTTATGTGTGTTATCCCCTCTCTTAGTATAATTATCATTTTATCGGTGCTAAAATACTTTCTTTAGTTTTAACTGGAATTTAAATTCTTAAAGTATACATTGTGTTTTTATACCAACCTTCTACTTGATTAAATGACACATTGTGTTTTATGCCAACCTTATGTCCCCTTCTACTTGATTAAATGACACATTGTTATTATGCCAACTTCTAATTAACTAAATGACACATTGTGTTTTATGCCAACCTCTACTTGATTATTTTGTTCCAACCACCAGTCGGCCTCCTGAGTTTTGAATGTTGTATTTCCTTTGATCTCTTTCTATCTTGATCTGTTTGAGTTAAGCCATTTGTTTGGCATGAAGCTAGCATGTTTAATCCTGAATGCTTTTCTTATTGATTTTCTCATTTTAATTTACGCATGTTAAAACATTACATTGTGACTAAAGTTGTCATAATATGGCCAGTTATTACCTCAGGACAATAGTGTAGAGGTCTTTACCTCAAGACAATAGTGTAGAGGTCTTTACCTCAAGACAATAGTGTAGAGGTCTTTACCTCATGATTACAGAGTTCTGAGTGATGAGATTAACACAATGTAATTTTATGGCGTCAACATGTTATCTAGTTGGGGTCATACAGGCAAATGTTCTCTCTCTTCAAATATTTGACATAGAATGCTTGCTTATACTGCTGCATGTAATCTTCCTGTAGACATGAAACGCTTGGGTTCCCCATGTTAATATCCTGTGAACCTTTTTTTTTCTACCTTATTTCATTGTTAGCATACCTCATTGTTGTATTATTTTCTCACCTTTTAATTTTAACTCATATCACACATTTTACCATCACCATTTCTGCATGTTATAATTATAACCCGCTTATAATCCCTAATTTGCAATCATTTAGATAATCAGTTACATTATACATCCATTTATTTTTTCCTGTCATGTGAATAATCTTGTCATTGTAACATTGTTTTCTAATACAGTCTACATATTGTGCCATGCATTGCTTCCATTAGTTGATGCTATCACCAAGTAATATCATTCCATCCATTCATGAGATTAGCATCAATCTGCCTGCATAACAAATGGGCTTCTCTCTCCCCTGTCCCTCTCTCTGTTGCTTGCTTGCGTGGCTTGCTGAACTGGCTGGTTGGTTGGACTCCCTACCCTCTGTTGGTCTGCCGTCTTGCCCACTTATCTCAGAGTTTGGTCAAACAGAGCAGTCTGGACGACTCCTTCGAGGCTGGACTGGCCAGAGACGAGGAGGATGATTTGATGGACGGCCTGAAAACAAACAGCGATGATGACTCGCCTCCGACACCTCCCCGCCCTGCTACGCCCACTATATCACATAGAAGTTTACCCTGGAAACCTAAAGTCAGGTTTGTCTTACATTAACACCACCCTTGATGACAGTAACATAACTATAATCTAACAATTGTAGAAACTATTGTCGACCAGTGCCCAGAATCAATAGTTGACCACAGTTAGCAGGAAAAAATTGTTGTTCATATCTTCAAACTTGACTCATTTCTTCTTGCACTTATTGGCAGATTAAAAGACTTAGAGAACTTTCTAGATCACACCAGGCAAAAGTTTGTAGGCTTTGAAGTTAAAAATGACCACTCCTCACTCGCTGGTCTGCCACACCCCATCCATGAGGGAGTGAAAGTACTGAAGCAGGTAAAGTATTTCCTCACTCTAGGTTGATCTGTAGCAGTAGGTGATTGTCTCGTAGTACACTAGTTGGTTAATAGCACATTTATTGACTATTTATCTAGTGATTAGTCTGAAATATTGACAGTAAGCTGAAAGTATTGACCAGTTCGTTATCTAAATTCATTTTTTGTCAAACTACAGCACTTGTACATCTCACTGTCTGAGGTTCAGATCAAGAGGGAAGAGGAGATAGCAAAGAACCCACTGTCACTGGTAGGTGTACACTTGCACCACTTTTATTGAATTTTTAAATTAATCATGTATTTCATTAGCTGTATGGCAAACCACAATTTTTTACTGCTGGTCTGTATTTTGTTTCAGCCAGAGACAGAGGTGGAGAATACACCAGCTGAGCGCCTCTACCACGCCATGTTGTCTAATCTACCACAGTACATGGTGAGAAAATTTAAGCTACATCCTGTTTAAATGGCCTAAAAAGTTTATTCATGCAAGTTTTGTTCCTTTTTAAATAAATAATAATTTGATTATTTTACATAATGAAAAATAAAATACCAAATAACAAATGTGTTGTCCAAATTTGTCTTCACGATGAAATATTTATTGGCCAGATTGCTCTACTGAAACTGTTGTTGGCTGCTGCACCTACATCCAAGGCAAAGACTGAGTCCATCAATATTTTGTCTGATGTCTTACCTGACGAGATGCCGTAAGTTAAAATACAAATATTTTCTCTGCCTTACCTGTGATTGATATAGGGACTCACAGCACCACAGTTCCATGAAACTCTACTTGCAAGCTACATCTATCATACAAGCATTGATTTCTCTATCCCAGCCGCTGTTGTACAGTCCATGTTACATCCTTTACAAGCATTGATTTCTCTATCCCAGCACCTGTTCTACAGTCCATGTTACATCCTTTACAAGCATTGATTTCTCTATCCCAGCACCTGTTCTACAGCCCATGTTACATCCTTTACAAGCATTGATTTCTCTATCCCAGCATCTGTTCTACAGTCCATGTTACATCCTTTACAAGCATTGATTTCTCTATCCCAGTCCATGTTACATCCTTTACAAGCATTGATTTCTCTATCCCAGCACCTGTTCTACAGTCCATGTTACATCCTTTACAAGCATTGATTTCTCTATCCCAGCCCCTGTTACATCCTTTACAAGCATTGATTTCTCTATCCCAGCACCTGTTCTACAGTCCATGTTACATCCTTTACAAGCATTGATTTCTCTATCCCAGTCCATGTTACATCCTTTACAAGCATTGATTTCTCTATCCCAGCACCTGTTCTACAGTCCATGTTACATCCTTTACAAGCATTGATTTCTCTATCCCAGTCCATGTTACATCCTTTACAAGCATTGATTTCTCTATCCCAGCACCTGTTCTACAGTCCATGTTACATCCTTTACAAGCATTGATTTCTCTATCCCAGCCCCTGTTACATCCTTTACAAGCATTGATTTCTCTATCCCAGCACCACAGTTCTACAGCCCATGTTACATCCTTTACAAGCATTGATTTCTCTATCCCAGCCCCTGTTCTACAGTCCATGTTACATCCTTTACAAGCATTGATTTCTCTATCCCAGCCCATGTTACATCCTTTACAAGCATTGATTTCTCTATCCCAGCCCCTGTTCTACAGTCCATGTTACATCCTTTACAAGCATTGATTTCTCTATTCCAGCCCCTGTTCTACAGTCCATGTTACATCCTTTACAAGCATTGATTTCTCTATCCCAGCACCACAGTTCTACAGCCCATGCTACATCCTTTACAAGCATTGATTTCTCTATTCCCAGCACCACAGTTCTACAGTCCATGTTACATCCTTTACAAGCATTGATTTCTCTCTCCCAGCCCCTGTTCTACAGTCCATGTTACATCCTTTACAAGCATTGATTTCTCTATCCCAGCACCACAGTTCTGCAGTCCATGTTACATCCTTTACAAGCATTGATTTCTCTATCCCAGCCCCTGTTCTACAGTCCATGTTACATTCTTTACAAGCATTGATTTCTCTCTCCCAGCCCCTGTTCTACAGTCCATGTTACATTCTTTACAAGCATTGATTTCTCTCTCCCAGCCCCTGTTCTACAGTCCATGTTACATTCTTTACAAGCATTGATTTCTCTCTCCCAGCCCCTGTTCTACAGTCCATGTTACATTCTTTACAAGCATTGATTTCTCTCTCCCAGCCCCTGTTCTACAGTCCATGTTACATCCTTTACAAGCATTGATTTCTCTATCCCAGCCCCTGTTCTACAGTCCATGTTACATCCTTTACAAGCATTGATTTCTCTATTCCCAGCACCACAGTTCTGCAGTCCATGAAACTTGGAATTGATGTGAACAGACACAAGGAGATCATTGTCAAGGCCATCTCTGGCCTGCTATTGCTCCTCCTCAAGCACCTGAAGCTCAACCACATCTACCAGTTTGAGTTCACTAGCCAGCACCTTGTCTTTGCCAACTGTATTCCTCTAGTGCTCAAGTTCTTCAATCAAGATATTGTAGCTTATGTCAATGCCAAAAATAGGTAGGGCACTCTTCTTTGTATTCTATTCTTGATTTCAATTTTAACTCATAGATTCAGATTGATTACAAGTAGTGCCAGCATTAAAGAAGTTAGAAATGTTTTATTAATTTGCCACAGGACGTTAAAACGATGTGCACAACTTATCATATTTGAACATTTGCCAAAACTAGTTCAGCCCATTAATCACAAACATGTTGTTCACTTGGAAAAATACAGCATTGCTCACCTATCTGTTTTCAACTTATTTGTTTTTATTTAAAACTAATCACAGGACCACTCAGATCTAATTAATTTGCCTCATTAAAATTTGTTTTCTCATTAAATAATTAGCCTGATGTTTTGTCCCCAGTATACCAGCCCTGGATTTCCCAGAAAATGTTTTAGGTGACCAGCCAGAGCTCACAGCAGAAAATATAGTAGGAATATTTTCATGTAGTTGTATAACATTTTCATGTGGTTTAGTTTCTTACTGTGGTTGTAGTTTCTTACTGTGGTTGTATAACATTTTCATGTGGTTTAGTTTCTTACTGTGGTTGTAGTTTCTTACTGTGGTTGTATAACATTTTCATGTGGTTTTGTTTCTTACTGTGGTTGTAGTTTCTTACTGTGGTTGTATAACATTTTCATGTGCTTATGTTTCTTACTGTGGTTGTAGTTTCTTACTGTGGTTGTATAACATTTTCATATGGTTTTGTTTCTTACTGTGGTTGTATAACATTTACATGTGGTTTTGTTTCTTACTGTGGTTGTAGTTTCTTACTGTGGTTGCATAACTTATTCATGTGGTTTGTAGTTTGTCCTATCTTTCTGTTTTTCTGGTAGAATGTCCTAGTATTGTGTCCTGTGTTTTGTGGTAGCATGTCCTAACCTAGTCCTGTAGGACATTTCCCCTAACATAGCTGTGTTCTCCAGGAGAGTGGTGACAGCCAGCCCAACTGTTGGAGAAATATTTTCTCATGTATCAACCTGCTCCGCATCTTGAATAAGTTGACCAAGTGGAAGCACTCACGAACAATGGTCAGACTTTTTTCTCTTCACTTTTTAAAACCTAAAGTAAAAAGAACTTGTTACCCTCTGGGTCAGTCTACACTAGGTGACTAACAAGACATTCTCTTTACCTTCAGATGCTTGTTGTGTTCAAGTCAGCCCCCATTTTGAAACGTGCCCTGAAAGTCCGCCATCCCATGATGCAGCTCTATATTCTTAAATTATTAAAAATGCAGACAAAGTATTTAGGTCGGCAGTGGCGCAAATCTAACATGAAAACTATGTCTGCTATTTATCAAAAAGTTCGGCATCGTCTAGGCGATGATTGGGCTTATGGCAATGGTATGATTTTTTTTTAATTTTACTTGTTAACATTGTAACTTGTATAATCTGACCATTCTGTTAACCCTTTTATCAGTCCATACTATTACAACTTTTAATCAGGCCCTATTAATCTGACCCTACTTTTAATCCAAACCATTCTGTTGATGTTTAAACCAGACCATTAAATTAATCTGACCCTACTTGTAATCCCAACCATTTTGTTGATGTTTGAACCAGATATGGACGCCAGACCTTGGGACTTCCAGGCTGAGGAGTGTGCATTACGAGCTTGTGTTGATAGATTTAACAACCGGCGCTACACCAGCGGGGGGTGCGCGGAGCCAGACTTCAGGCCTGTGGACAACAACATCCTCAGCCTGCTGGGCCAAAATATTGAGCTCAGTCCAGAGTTCAAAGTTCACTACGAGCGCTGGCTCCACATGGAGGTGTACTCCAGACAGATAGACTGGGACCAAGTAATGCTGTCATGAGAGACCTCTTGTAGGATTACATCACCAGCCATCAGGTGGCCGTGTTCACTAGGTTGTACCACAGCACTCTATCAACACTACACATAATAAATGTACTCTAGCCAACTGCAATAATGAAACTTGGTCACTCAGTTTTCTTGTATGATATTGTAATATTTACCTGTGCATTGTCTTTTGTTATGTTCTTTTAACTAAAAAATTGATTTGTATTATTTCATGTTAGTCTGCCTTTGATTTAATAAATTATTTCATGACCAACAGTAAAAATAGCAAACATCAAGTTTTTAATTTTAAACATCCTATACAAAACTGACTTGTGTATATTTTTATTTAATTATTCAATGTTAAACTTTATTTCTTACGCTGTTTGTGATAGGTTGGTCAATGTCACTATTCTTCTCTCTGAATCTCACAGATATTGTCACTTAACTTTAGGGGGAGAGGGAGGGGCGCTCTTCGAATGTTATACATTGGGCAATGTGTGACTGACTAATGAAATGATGCAACTTTTTAATTGTGTGAATAAACCAATTTCAATAACAGCTTGTTATAATTACACCAGCATGAGTAACAATTTCTCCAACAAAACCACAAAATGGATGTAATAGATTGTTCAGCAATGGATCAACTACTAGTCAAAAGAAAAAAAATTTGTACATTGAAATAAACATACCTAGATTCCACTGAAAAATATAAAGCATAAGCTTTCTTTCTATGATACACCCAACTTGCTTAAATATCAAGTTTGAGAGAAAGTGTAAACATAGACTTGTAGTTTTTATAAACAAAATTTTTATTTCAAACCCACCCCCTCGGTTCTGATCTGAGACCAAGTGTTAGTTTGTAATATTTAAAACAATATAACAAAAGATTTACACAGTAAATAATTTTTGTTGCTGTTCATATGGTCTTGTGAAGTGTAATGAGTTCGCTTTACATCTGATTCAAAGTTTTGGGTGACATTTGTTTTTGAATGAGATGTTTGGTCAAGTGACAATAATTTTTTCATGTAACAGATGGCGGGTCATGTGTCAATTATGTAATACATGGTGGGGCAAATATCAATCAGTAACAGACCATTGGTGAAGTGTCAATTATGTAACATTTTAATAAGTTTTCAATAAACATTTATTTATTATATAAATACTAAGTGAAAGCTGAGAACATGTATGTGAATGAATGCTCATGTTTCATGAGTAGAGATAATCTCCTATGGTCCCATACTCTTCTGTCTGCTGTAGATGTGGTTGATTCTCTGTGCTGTTGGACAGACCATAGTTGATTAAACCAACAGGTTGACTGGATGAACTGGCCCCATTAAACAGCTGCCCAGTACTGGACACCGTGGAGTTGACCTGCGACATGTGATAGCCACCCTGGGCACTCTCCACCTGGGGGTACGTGGGGTGTAGATCCTCTACTGGGTATACTTGTTCTACTGGGGCACTTTTTAGATTCAAGTTGCCATGGTAACCAAACATGGCGCTGCCCCCACTACTTAGAATAAGCCCCATCTTGGCAAGAATGTCCACTGTGCTCAACTCTTTTTCATTTTTGCTAGTACTCGCCTGGTTACCCTGCCCTGTATTGGCCACCTCAGGCTGGCCATGACCAACAGAGAAAGTTTCAGGGCTCACATTAGTATCTTTAGAAGACACATCACCTTTTCTTGCCCTCTTGTTATTTTTCACCAGAACAACCTCTATCAGACTCTGTGTCTCAGCATTTCCCTGTTGTGAGCTTTTGTTTTTCTGCCTGCCAGCCCTCTTCACTTCACCAGATGTAGCTTTGGGCTCGCTGTGATGTTTTTTGACGTGTTCCCGTAGTTTGTCTGTACGTGTTGACGTGTAGTGGCACAGAGAACACGTCAAGGGCCGCTCACTGGTGTGTATACGCTCGTGCCGGTTCAGGTGCGACTTCTCAACAAAAGCTTTGCCACAGGTGCTGCACACGTGGGAGCGGATCCCCAGGTGGGAGCGCATGTGGGACTTGAGCTGGGACTGTTTAGGGGTCGAGTACTTGCAGGCAGAGAAATTACAATGGTAAACATCACCTGGAAAAAATGACAATGGTAAACATCACCTGGAAATAAATTTCAATGGTAAACATCACCTGGAAAAAATGACAATGGTAAACATCACCTGGAAATAAATTTCAATGGTAAACATCACCTGGAAAAAATTACAATGGTAAACATCACCTGGAAACAAGACAATGGTAAATATCACCTAGAAAAAATTACAATGGTAAATATCACCTAGAAAAAATTACAATGGTAAACACCTGCAAAAATGACAATTGTAATCATCACCACCTGGAACAAATTGAAGTAGATGTCACCTCAAAAAGTTTTACAACATTCCCCAGTAGGTTTTTTTAACCACACCAACCTTCAAGACTTCAAAAATTATCATATTAAGATAACAGTTCCTCGGGTGCAGAAGCTGAATTTTTTTATTTTAACCTCTAGATTAAAAAAAAAGCTTTCAAAGTAATACCTGTGTGTATTCTTTTATGGGAGCTGAGGTGAGATTGGAATTTGGTTGAGAAGCCACAGAGGTCACACAAATAAGGTCGGAGGTCACTGTGTGTCACCATGTGCTGGTCTAATGTGATTTTAAGAGTGAATGTCCGACTGCATTCTGGACACTGAAACTTTTTGTCAGCTAAAATTGTAAAAAAAAAAATCATGTAAAAACTAGTTAGGATGTAAAACCAAATCAGGAAAAAATATCAGAATAAAAACATTCAATTGTTTCTGCAATACACTTTGAATATGTGTCATGCAAACTAATTTTAAAAAATATTTTAGTGAATTACTTTTAACATGGAGGTTATTTTTCTTTGTTACACAGTTACAAAATTATATCTGATACAAATAGGAGGAAAGAGGATCATTACATAATGTAGTGAAACCATTAATGCCTTAATCAGGTGAATGAATCATTCCTTTATGCATTATAAATCTTGCAACTACCAACCAGAGTGGGTTTTTGAGTGCACATAAAGATTGCTCCTGGATCTAAAAGCTGCCAGACAGATGGAGCAAGCAAATGGACGGTGGTCAGTGTGGACCCTGAGGTGAGAAACCAACTGGGGAAATTTGTCAGTCTTGTAGTCACAGCCATTCTGCCCACAGCTAAATGGTGGTCCTAGCAATTTGATCAAACAGAGATACTTCAGAACAGTGACAAAATAAACAAACCTATAAATTAACAATAATAACACCATTATAATGCATCAGAAAATAAATGAGAAAATTTAAAAAAGTAAATGGTGAGGTTACCTGGAAAATGAACTTGCCGCATGTGGTTTTGGTACTCTTTGTTCCATTGGCACTTAAATGAACACAAGCTGCAAGAGAAGAAACAGTTGCTGCTGTGGGCCTAAAACATGAGGTAAATGATGAGGTGGATTAGACAATGTGCGACTGCTCTTTCATCAACACACATCTAGTACCAAAGTTTCAAATCGACAAATGAGATGAGAGATATTTTTTAAGCAGTAATTAATATTTTGTGAGTATTTCTTTTTTAACCAAATTACATTTAGATTATGGAAATAATTTCAACCTCATTAATTAAGATAGTTTATATCTAGATAATGCAATAAATTTACATCTAGTTTTACATTATAACATATAAGGGTTAATGACCTTCTTAAAGTGAAGTTTGAGCAAGGCATCACTACTGGCTGTGTAATCACAATCAGAACAAGTAAAAGACACTTTTGGATTTCTTTTCTTTCTTTTAGTTGCTTTTCTTGAGGTCTTCTTTCTGTTGCTCATGGTTTTATTTACATCTTTTAATGTTGAAGATTTCTTTGCTCTTGTTTTAACTTTAAAAAAATGTTTTTATTATTTGAACTGCTGAATTTGAAGTCATGCAACAAAATACAAAACATTTTTCTTGAAAGTGTGTCTTACCATAATTAAAATTTATAACAATACAAGATAGTAAAATCAATTTTTTAAAAGCTACTTATATGTAAATGCTTTACAATATTTCTATCAATATTAAATCAATATCTGTTCCTGGGAAAAAAGCAAAGAGAATGAACCCAATTTCCCATCAAATAAAGAGCTGCACCTTTATTTACAATCAGCTCCTCCGTCTTTTCTTGTTCAACTGTTCTCATGTCCTCATCAATGTCAAGGTCATTCTCCTCCTCTATATTCAACACTTCCTGTTTGATGCGAGTCAGAAGATTTTCTGCCTTTAAATCTGTAAAAAACAGAGGCTATAAGTGATAACATTCTCCCTTAAAAGTTGTGGAATTCATCAGGACACCAAGAATATTTTTATAAACTGTCAGTATTAATTTCTTTATTATTAACTGTAATGAAAACTTAATGTCAGAATATCGTTTCCTGAATTGAATACATTTTACAAAATTATTAATGTTAAAGAATGGAATTTTCCACAAAGAATCACACAAAGGTGTATTGGTGTACTCACCTGGAGAATCACACACATGTTCCTCCACATTATTCCCATGCCTCTCTGTGCCCTCACCGTATCCATCAGCAATATTTTCACTTGTTACAGTAGCAGTAGCCTCCCCTAGTTTCTTTCTAAAATTGTCTTTTTTGTTTTCATAAAGTTTAACTGGAGCTTTGTGCTGCTTTACATTTGTGATTTTACCCTGGGTAGACCTTGGTTTATTTGAGTGTGTCAGGATTCTGCATTGGGTGAAATTTGTTTCACTTTTATCAACACATACTTTGGATGAATTTTTGTATGAGGTATTGTCTTCAGTCATTTTTCTTATAAGTGCAAGAGTGGGGGCAGGCGTGGTCACATGACCTACTGTTTGATCTGACAGTGGCTGGATTGTACTGCTCCCAAGACACTGGTCCATTTCCTCAACACATGTTGAGGACATGACTGCTGCTTTACTGCGACCTTCAGTAGCTGCTTCACTGCGACCTTTAGTGGCTGCCTCACTGCGACCTTCAGTAGCTGCCTCACTGTGACCTTTAGTGGCTGAATCACTGTGACCTTCAGTAGGTGAATGACTGTGACCTTCAGTAGGTGAATGACTGTGACCTTCAGTAGCTATGTGGTCAGATGTAGGTTTGACAAAAGTAAAATGAACTGGCTTGAAGGCTTGTGGCTTGCCAGAGCCCAGCACAACACTGCTGCTGACGACACTACTCAGAAGGTAGCTGTACTCATCTCTCAACGCTGAAAACTGCTGCTCATAGGGCCCCAGACCAATGGACGAGGAGTGAAGTGTCTGTAACAGCAGATACAGGGACGATGGGTTGGATGTAAAGAAGTTTTCTGTTTGGCTGATTTCTTCCAGAAAGTCTTTAGCCACGACTGACCAGTTGATGTGTTTCAGCAGCAAGACCAGGTACTGTTGTCTGTCTGACACGTCCTCGGTCAACCAAGATATGATCAGGAAGAGTTTTATTTCAGGGCTTAGTGTGGAGACATGTTCAGACTCCAGAAAGTGATTGATCTGGGCAGGAGTGAGTTCCCGCAGCTCTTGCTTCTGCCCCACCTCCGGCAAGTTGTGCTGTAGGAAGCTGACACAGTGAAGCTGCAGCTCTGACAGTTGGAACTTCTCAGCCAGGCACAAAGTGGAGATGACATTGTCCACATTCACATTTTCTTTCAGCTGCTCCATGCACAATTCTAGCAAGTAAGTTACCTAGTAGACAAGATTTAAAACAAAGGAAAATAAGCAACTATATTTCACCAGCTGGGCTCATTTTAGCTATTCAACAAAATAGTTCTAGCTTTAATACCCTCTACATTCTTTTAAATGGGACGGAGTGGTCTAGCGGTAGAGAGCTGGACTGCTAACCCGTAAGTCTCGAGTTCGAATCCGGGTTCAAGTCAGTAGACCGTCCCTGAGTCCACCCAACTCAAATGGGTACCTAACTCACGTTAGGGAAAGTAAAGGCGGCTGGGCATAGTGCTGACCACACTATCTCTTCATATGCCGAGGTCACAGAAACAAGTGAACTCTACTTCACTTGCCCCATAGACCGTCAGGTTTGAAAGGGAAACTTTACTTTACTTACATTCTTTTAAATACCATTTTCTGCTAATTGATAATGTAATATTACTTAAGTGGTAAAAACTTTAAACAATGAATAATTGGTTGAGTATTTAATAAGCCAAACTTTGTTACTTTGAATGTAGAGGCTAGGAGCAGGAGAGCTGGAATGTCTGTGATCTGTTCAGCCAAGTATCCAGTGTAGAGGAAGTTGATGAACTGTTCAAACACGGCATGCTGGGAAAAGTTGAGACGAATGTGGCCTGAGGTTGGTTGCTGAAGGTGGAGCATTGTTTTCATGGCAGGGCTCCAGATGGCAAACATCAAGCGGTGAATTGTAAAGCAACCGTTGTTCAACTCAAACTTCAAATCACACAATTCTCCATTCTGAAAATACAGTAAATAAAATGTAACCAAGCCATCCTACATTATTTTAAGAGAACATCTGCAATATTTGTTTTATAAAAAACGATTTCACAACATTTAATGATTCAGCTTTTTGAAAGTGTTAAACTTCACTTATTTATGCTACTAAGTTATAAGAAGATGGAAGTAAAATCTCTTAACACTTTCAAAATGTATCACTTCGTTCTTTTCTTTCTATGGGGTTGTGTTAAGATTGTCCTGTATCAAACAATGATACTGGACATGACAAACTAATAGAGTGGGTCACTGCTGCTGGTACAGACTATGATGACAGTGTGTTACAGCGAACATGGTATGAAAATTAAGCAAAGTCCAGAAATGCTTTGTGCACTAGTTGTGGCTGTATAGAAACATATTAAACAAGGCAATGGTTCCCTTAATTTTGTTATTCCATAAATACATTTTTTAAATTTGACTTTGTAAGTAAAGATTCCTCTGCATTTAATTAGACCTAGCGATCCAATGGGCAGATAGAGTTCATATGTTTATTGACCTTGGCATATGAAAAGATAATAAGGTCAGCACTATGCCCAACCACATTTTACTTTCCCTAACATGAGTTAGAAACCCATCAGAGCTGGGTGGACTCAGGAACATTCCACTGGCTTAATTTGAATTTATATAATAGGCCATAAAACTTCAATATCATAGCTACCTCTTGCAACTTTTGAAGTGATTTCATCATGTAAAACAAAGGCTTCATCTGTTTGTCAACTGAGTTTTCCATGGTTACATCTTCAGAAGATTTAGACACCTGAGTAAATGGGTCATCACCTAACACACATCTCTCCATCCTGCAGACCTTCACCTATGACTATTATTAAGAGGATTTTTATCATCATATAATTATAAAGCAGTGTCATGATGGCATGTTTCTTTTATAAGGAATAAAATAACAATAACGACCTTAAGTGAAGACTGACAATTCTTTCTAGTAGGCCTAGTTAATTTTATAATAATTAATTTGATCAGTCGTTTGTTGGCTACAGTCACACCAGGGTGTGACCAAAGGGAGGGGTCATTTTGCCAGGGATTCAAAGGGTCAACTCAAAATATCGTCCAATGTTTATAATTTATTTATACTAACACTAAAAATACAAGAGATAATCAATATTTAAATTAATAATATAAAAGTAAAAAGTTATTGTAGGCCTAAATCATAGCAGAAATCTGTATGCCATGAGTAAGAGTATCAACAATATCAGACTCAGTAACTAGTTAGTTTATTTGTATTATTAGTTTGGATGCTTCTATTCGGACCCGGGTCCCAATAGCCACGGCCGGTATTGTATAGTAATACAATAATTCTTTTAAGATGCAGAATATATATTTTCTGTTGTTGTGATTTTTTTTCTTGTAATTCTAAATCTTCTTTCTTCTTCGTTCTTAATTTTTAGTGTTGGGAGAGATCGAGCCTTATCTGCCAGAGGGTTTGAACTCGAGACTTTTTTCGAATTTATCAACCAAGAGATTTGCCGACTCGACCATGCTTCCATCACAATTAAGGATTAATGCTAATTGATATTGGAGATCTTGCTTTAAACACCTGATATCATTCCTGACAAATGTTATGGCGAGCGGGAGTCGTTAGGTCTATAATATAATATATGGCTTATGGTATGAACTTCTCTAGCCGAGCGAATGTAGAGCGTGTTTTATTTTTTTTCCTTCTGTTAAAAGTAATTTGATTTCATATGCCTATCAGTCCAAATGAAAAAATAAATAATAATCTATATATATAATTCTCTTCATGGAGACCATAGAAAACACCAAGCTGTAAGTACGCCTAGCAGTCCCCTCTCTTCTTCTCTAGGCATATCCCTACCACCCCCACCCCCACATGGTCTGGTAAGGTGTGTTTCATGCTAAATGTTTACAATAGTAGAGCGGGGTTTAGTGACGGCTATTAGGGGCAGATTATTTAGTTTGAAACGATTTTAAACTTAGGGGAGGTAACTAAGAGGAGGCTGCTTTCACTGGGGGGGGGGGGGGGTGTAGGGTAGGGGTTGGGGGAAAAGAGGGTGGGGGGGGGGGATTTATTGTCCTTAACGACCTACTGATAGTGTTTTAAAGCAAATTTGCCCGCAGCTAGTAATGTACAAAAAAGTTACCTCATTGTCAATGTTAAGGCTTCAATAGAAGTAGATCTATTGTGATATAATTGTGTCAAATATTAAAGATAAATGAATAATAAACCTAAATCAATAGCTAAATATATCAATATAGAAAAATCTTGGCTACAAATTGTCTTTAAACGGCAGTGTTTGCGAGCAGGATTTGCTATATAAAAAGCGGCCATCTGAATCTTGCGCTATAAGTTTACCAAAAAAATAAACAAGATGGCTGCTATAGTAAATGAGCATGGTTGCATCGGTTGTAAACATCCCTAGTCTTCATTTATTACTGAAAAGTTTTAATTCAATTGTTTAAAAACAGGTACATAAATGAAACAACAAGGGAACATTTTTGTATTTTTCAAAACATAAATTATGATAAATCCTCCTCAAAATGTGAAATAATTATTAAAATTTAAGGAGTCACCTGTTTTTCACATTACTAGTCGCGGGCGATTTTATGTACCTAATACTAATTAGTAAAAATCAGTAATTAAGCTCCAAATGAATTTATGGTAATCTATCGTTTTGGGTACGCAAAATCGCCCGTGGCTATTAATGTACGAAAACGTTACCTCATTGTCAAGGCTGTAATAGAAGTATATTGTGATATGTTTGTGTCAAATATTATAGATAAATGAATAATAAACCTAAATCAATGGCTAAATATATCAATATAGGCCAGAAATTAACTTTAAACAGCAGTGTCTGCAAGCAAGATTTGCTATATAAACAGCAGCCATTTGTAAAATAGAGTGACTTCCGCCTGAATCTCGCGCTATAAGTCTATAAAAATAATACTAACAAGATGTCTGCTATAGTAAATGAGCATGGTTGCATCTGTTGGAAACATCGCTGGTGTTCATTTATTACTGTTTTAATTCAATTGTTTAAAACCAGGTACATAAATGAAACAAGGAAACATTTTTGTATTTTTCAAAACATAAATCCTCCTCAAAATGTGAAATAATTATTAAAATGTAAGAAGTCACCTGTTTTTCACATTACTAGTCGCGGGCGATTTTACGTACCCAAAACGATAGATTACAGAATTTATTTATCATCAACAAATTAAGTATTTGATAGATTAAAGATTGATCTTTAGTTTTCATTGGTAATGTTTAAGTAGAGAAATAACGAAATTTATAAGTTAATGAGTATCGCTAATATTAGGCCAGGCCTACCTAATAAAGTTAAATAAAGTCAAAAGTGCCCTGCTTTACCCTACTGAGTTTAGTCTACTTTATTAATTTTAAAAAAATATTCTAGAATCTAGACCATTCTTGATCTAGATCTAGATCTAGATCTAAATATCAATAATCGTAATGCTTGGGTTGGTATTATTCAATAAGAATATGACTATTGATTAGTTTAGTTGAGACTCGAACAAATGTAAATTGTAAACAAACAATCTATACCACCGGAAGTAAACTAACACGGGAAACTTAATTCGTTCTTTTAAGTTTTAATATCATATGTAAATGACAACTATTCATATAGGCCTACAAATTTCATAAAAAATGTTTTAATACAAGCTTTTATGTAATAATGCACAAAAAGGAGAAATTAAATGATTTTCTTTGAATATAATAAATAATATTTAAATAACTAAAAATACCCCATCATCCATTTATGACGTCCACAATTTTTTGGGATTTTGGACCCCCCCCCCCCCCCCGTCCACAAATATCCACTTAGTTCCCTTATATAAGTCCATACACGTCCGCAAAAGTCAATTTTTTTTCGAACCCCCCCCCCCCCCCCCGCGTGTGGACGTCTTTAATGGATGACCCCTAATTCACCATTCAATGAACTGGCAGAAAATATTTATTCTATATATCTTAGCATTTTTGTGTCTTGGTGTCACCCCCCTAAATGTCCACACCCCCGCCCCGCCTCGCGACACCTCTGGGTTTCACCCAATCCATTTATGTGGACGTTGTGATTATCTGTTGGCTGTGTGTCCGATGTGATTATCTGTTAGCTGTGTGTCCGATGTGATTATCTGTTAGCTGTGTGTCCGATGTGATTATCTGTTGGCTGTGTGTCCGATGTGATTATCTGTTAGCTGTGTGTCCGATGTGATTATCTGTTGGCTGTGTGTCCGATGTGATTATCTGTTGGCTGTGAGTCCGATGTGATTATCTGTTGGCTGTGTGTCCGATGTGATTATCTGTTAGCTGTGTGTCCGATGTGATTATCTGTTGGCTGTGTGTCCGATGTGATTATCTGTTGGCTGTGTGTCCGATGTGATTATCTGTTGGCTGTGAGTCCGATGTGATTATCTGTTGGCTGTGTGTCCGATGTGATTATCTGTTAGCTGTGTGTCCGATGTGATTATCTGTTGGCTGTGAGTCCGCACGCGATGACCAACTCCAGAGGCGTCACTACTTCGCTGTGACGCGGTGCAGAGTAACACAGGTGTCCATTTACGGTCGCTACCCATCCCTCCCCCCCCCCAACCCCCGTCAGGTGGTGTGACACATCGTGTCGAACATTCTAGTGATTGATACTTCCGAAGAGCCTGGTATGTCGGACTACCAAGTCCCCTACATTATAGCGTGGGGGAGGTGAGGTGCAAGACTGCCGGGAACCAAACGGGGTCTGCTCTCGACCCTAACCAGATATTTTGACTTTAAGCTGCGGCCTTCACGTGGCTTCGGAAGAGTGCCATTAATCGGACCAAGTCCACCCCCCCCTCCCCAGTGGGTGCGGAATGGCTGGTGGTAGCTAACAGCAGCTATAGGCTTTTGTCTGTCCGAATGCCCCCCACGATCAAGACGGTAGGACGACGTCCCGCGTCTGGTGGGTGGGTGGGGGGGGGGGGGGGGAGAAAGGAAAGCTCCGTGAGAACCGACGGAGAAGCGACCGACGTGTAGCGATCAAACCGACACTTGCTACTACCACCACGTGTCGGAGTTTGCTACACTGAGGCCTGCCTGGCTAATGGGAGTCCAACAGTTTGATACCCTGAGGCCTGCCTGGCTAATGGGAGTCCAACAGTTTGCTACACCGAGGTCTGCCTGGCTATTGGGAGTCCAACCGTTTGCTACACCGAGGTCTGCCTGGCTATTGGGAGTCCAACAGTTTGCTACACTGAGGCCTGCCTGGTTATTGGGAGTCCAACAGTTTGCTACACACACACACACACACACACACATATATATATATATATATATATATATATATATATATATATATATATATATATATATATAGAGAGAGAGAGAGAGAGAGAGAGAGAGAGAGAGAGTGATTGATAGCCAGCTCTAATAAACATAGCTTTCTAGATAAAAGTTTGTACTTTAAATAAATTGTCAACTGCCCCCATCCCAACCCCACCCCTCACCGCGTTTACCATCAGTACTATACAATATAAAAAAAATAAGAGATAGAACGTGGCAAATGTGAATGCAGTGTTCCATTTGTCCGCTTGTAGAGGGGAAGGAAACCGGCGTTGTTACTGAAATAGCAATAGCGTTGAAATAACACTTTCTGTTTACATTGCTATTTCAGTCACAACGCCTGCTTCCACCCCTCACTATGAAATAGCAATATGAAAGTAATGTTTCAACGCCAACGGTAGACAAAGGTACAGAATATAGTCCCAGTAGAGACTGCAGTAGGGGATCGCTTCAGTCGTAGCACATCAACCACACCACTGGTGTAGGTCCGCCAGGGGTAACCTGCAATTGTATCCGGGTGGTAGGATGCTGCGTTCTTGAGCGCCGTAAATCTTTTGGGTACAATAGATCTAGCCGTCAATAGGCCTCTGCCCCCCTCCCCCCCCCCAACACCGGTATTCCCTGCCCCCCCTCCCCCCCCCCCCCCAACACCGGTATTCCCCTCACTGGAGCCCTCTGTATGAAGGAGAGATAAATGTTGCTGATTCAGGCTGAGCCGTTTAGATTCACTACTGGTTATATACAATTTAGAAGCGTCAACTTATTTAGGAAAAAACAATAAAGAACAATTCGTTAACAAAATTAAATGAAATTAAACTTTAAAAAACTAACACGGAATGAACTCGGCCATGGTCCCGTCTCTACAATTGTATTTCCACGCAACTAGGGGGAAGGTGTGGGTGGGCGAGACTGATAAATCAGCTTAAATCCCCTTAACTTATTTCTGTCTTAATCTTCTAATCTTCTCTTTCCTTCTATGTCTGGCTATCTTATTTTGAGGATCTGTCCTAAAAATGTAATTGTGAACGAAGATCTAAATCGTGGTTGAGAAATCTAAGCCTACAAATAATTCGCCGAGAGGTATAGCCAAACTATTGATAAAGCTAGCTAGCTTGACGAATTGTGTACACAAAAAGCACAATCCACATTCTGTTTATTTACAATTTTTGTTTATTAGATCTACGAATGGCGCATGGTATGTTACAGCAATCTACAAGACTAGCGAAAAAAAATTATAGGAAAAAGTAGTCCCTTACAAGCAGGGTTTTTTTTTTTTTTTGGAAGCAGGGGTTTCTTTTTTTTGGGGGTGGGTGGGGGGGGGGGGCTGGTGAAACTTCCAGGAGGGGGAGGGATACATTATAAACATAAATTATGAACATTCTTTTTATTTCCTTTCAGGGGGGGGGGCGGTTCACACCCCAGATAGATGCCTAAAAGAAACAGGTTGAAATCGAATAAGGGATAGTTTATGTGTTCGTGTAGCCCACAATAGCCTAGTCTCATTTGTTGCACCTGAAGTCCCACTGTTGAAATATTCTTCATTTCTGTATATTTAAACAGGTAGCATTAGAGAGGAAAAGATGTTTGGAGCTATATGTACACAAAATGTTTACTATAAATAGTATAATGAAATTAACAAAATGACACCATTGTTCAGAGTGTTAAAATGGATAGTGTGTTAGGTTGGTCAGTGTGTTAAACTGGTCAGTGTGTTCGACTGGTCAGTGTGTTTGACTGGTCAGTGTGTTAGACTGGTCAGTGTGTTCGTTTGGTCAGTGCGTTAGACTGGTCAGTGTGTTAGACTGGTCAGTGTGTTAGACTGGTCAGTGTGTTGAAACCCTTAGCATTAAGAGTAGAGGTGGGGGTGGGGGGATCGGGAGTATACTTATATATATTGTTAAAAAATGTCAATGATATTATACTGTTATATAAATATAGAAAGCCGTATCATTGTTATAATATTATTATACATGCAAGCTCTGTATGAACAAATTCAATCTTTTTTTTCTGTCCACAAAACTAACTTGAAACAAAGTTCATGGCATCTGTCCAAAAAACTAACTTGAAACAAAGTTCATGGTATCTTTCCACAAAACTTGAAACAAAGTTCATGGTATCTGTCTAAAAAACTAACTTGAAACAAAGTTTATGGTATCTGTCCACAAAACTTGAAACAAAGTTCATGGTATCTGTCCACAAAACTTGAAACAAAGTTCATGGTTTCTGTCCACAAAACTACTTAAAAAAATTTCACGGTATCTGTCCAGAAAACTTGAAACAAAGTTCATGGTATCTGTCTACAAAACTACTTGAAACAAAGTTCATGGTATCTGTCTAAAAAAACTAACTTGAAACAAAGTTCATGGTATCTGTCCACAAAACTACTTAAAAAAATTCACGGTATCTGTCCACAAAACTTGAAACAAAGTTCATGGTATCTGTCCACAAAACGAACTTGAAACAAAGTTCATAGTATCTGTCCACAAAACGAACTTGAAACAAAGTTCATGGTATCTGTCCACAAAACTTGAAACAAAGTTCATGGTACCTGTCTAAAAAACTAACTTGAAACAAAGTTTATGGTATCTGTCCACAAAACTACTTAAAAAAAAATTCACGGTATCTGTCCACAAAACTTGAAACAAAGTTCATGGTATCTGTCCACAAAACTACTGGAAACAAAGTTCGTGGTAAGGCCTTAATTTTTTCTTCTGTCCACAAAACAAACTTGAAACGGTACAGGGGCGGCGTCGACTGTGAAGTAGTATTTGATAGGCGGAGGGGCAGCCGGGTCGGGAGCCACCACCTTAAACTTCTGGAACAATGAGGCCAGCAGCAGGAACTGGATCATCTTGGTCATTGACTCCCCGATACAGTTGCGGCGGCCGATGCCAAACGGCACCAGCTCTTCTGGATTCTTCAGCTTCCCGCTGCCGTCAATAAATCTCTCGGGCTTAAACTCCATCACGTCGTTCCCCCAAATAGTCTTATCAAAGTGGATCGAATCCAGGTTGGGAATAATAAAACTTCCTTTAGGAATCGTGTAGCCTCGTATCTCAGCGTCTACCGGGTTTGTGTGCGCAAACGAATGCGCAGCAATTGTGGATAATCTAGCTACCTCGTTAATGAAAGCATTAAGATAAACAAGTTTTGTTCTGTCTTGCATAGTTGGATCTCGATCGGTGCCGATTTCTTCTTCTATTTCCTTGTATATTTTTTCTTGTACATCTAGGTGGTTTAACGCGTAGAGATAACACCACAAGATGGAAGTACTCGTGGTGTCAGCTCCACTGAAGAAAAGCTCCAGGACGATTTTAACCAAATTGTCCTCGTCCATTTCTGTCTCCTCGCCGTCCTTCAGCTTCTTGTCTCGCTGGGACAAGTAGGCGGCCACGAAGTTGCTGGACTCGTCGTGGTTGTGTTTGGTGATGAACTCTTTCTTAAAGAATCTCACCAAGTGCCGCATGCTGCTCGCTATCCTCTTGGCCCCAAACAAATCTCCTGGCAATTTTCCGAGGATCGGGAAATAATTAATGAGGCTGTTTGTCGTGAGGTCTTCCACCAAGTCTCGGAACTTCAAGGTCAAGTCTTTGAATGTAGCGTCCTCGTAGTCAAACCTCTCGCCAACGATGAAAGCGCAGATCATGTTCGCCATACTCATGTTGGTGAGTGGTCTCATGTCAGTGGCTTGGCCGTCTAGACGGTTTATGCTGTCGATATAAAACACTACCTCGGACTGGATTTTTTCCGCCAAGACATTTTTCCCCATCCCGAAATCCCGGAGGATGGATAAAGTCACGGATCTTTGTTCCTTCCAGTTCTTGCCGTTGCCAAACGAGATGCCTTTCCCTGGACTGTCGGTGACCTGGTTTTAGAGAAAACTTCATGTATGACAACAGTCAATAAACAGCTGAACATACATTTAGAGAAAACTAATGTATGACAACAGTTAATAAACAGCTGAACACATACTTTTAGAGAAAACTCCACGAATGACAACAGTCAATAAACAGCTGAACACATACTTTTAGAGAAAACTAATTTATGACAATAGTCGATTAATAGCTGAACACATACTTTTAGATAAAACTAATGCATGAGATCATTCAATGAACAGCTGAACTCATACTTTTAGAGAAAACATGTATGACAACAGTCAACAAACAGCTCAACACAGATTTCTATTTGAACTCTTTAACCCGTGCTGCAGTTGATGTATTTTAAGCTACTACACCCAAGAATCCCCCTCCCCTCCTATAATACCAACGGTAACCTGATATTTGCGATGTAGGGTAGAATCTAGATACACATCGATGCTGCGTTTGTTGTCCACCGTGTATATTGCGGGTGAGAGATAAGATCTAGCACTCAAGTTAAGTGACGTCCACACATCACATCACGCAATAACAGCCAATTTTTACCTCCCCTGCCTATTGCCACACGTCATAAAAAGCGAGCCCCCCCCCCCCTCCCCCAAACAAGTTTTAAAATTCACTACCTCCCTCCCGTGAATAACAACTCCTAATTTAGTCAATGTAGTTTAATGAACAATACAGTGAACACTCCGAGTCACCTAATTTTATTTCTACATACGGCATTTAGATTGAGCCCTAAATTTTGTTTCTACATACGGCATTTAGACTGAGCCCTAAATTTTGTTTCTACATACGGCATTTAGATTGAGCCCTAAATTTTGTTTCTACATACGGCATTTAGATTCAGCCCTAAATTATCTGACACGAGAGGTCAGGACCAGGACAGAACTGCTGACTAGACAGTTTGTATCACAAGATAAACAATGACGTCACCAGGTCAAAGTAGAACCAGGGCCTGTCAGAGAACTCGTCTGCTCGCTTCACCAGCACCTCCTTGTTGAGCGGGAACCCATTCAGCACGACAAACAGGGTGCCGCCCATGTGGAGGCTGGGGGAGAAGAAAAGAGTTTTCTAGAACGTCCAACGTAGGGAGGTTTAGTAACATTACATCAAAGGGAATCGAACTGAATATAGTATAATTGTTTTGTTGGCCAGGTGAGGACAGGAGTAATTTATCAGGTCCCTTTTGATTATTATTTGAGGAGACATGTTATATAGGAAAATACCCCTCGCCCAGCCTGGCGGAGGAGACATGCTATATAGTAAAATATGGAGGAGCCGCAGGGGAGAGGAGACATGCTATATAGTAAAATATGGAGGAGCCGCAGGGGAAGAGGCGACATGCTATATAGTAAAATATGGAGGAGCCGCAGGGGGAGACATGCTATATAGTAAAATATGGAGGAGCCGCAGGGGGAGACATGCTATATAGTAAAATATGGAGGAGCCGCAGGGGGAGACATGCTATATAGTAAAATATGGAGGAGCCGCAGGGGGAGACATGCTATATAGTAAAATATGGAGGAGCCGCAGGGGAGAGGAGACATGCTATATAGTAAAATATGGAGGAGCCGCAGGGGGAGACATGCTATATAGTAAAATATGGAGGAGCCGCAGGGGGAGACATGCTATATAGTAAAATATGGAGGAGCCGCAGGGGGAGACATGCTATATAGTAAAATATGGAGGAGCCGCAGGGGAAGAGGCGACATGCTATATAGTAAAATATGGAGGAGCCGCAGGGGGAGACATGCTATATAGTAAAATATGGAGGAGCCGCAGGGGGAGACATGCTATATAGTAAAATATGGAGGAGCCGCAGGGGGAGACATGCTATATAGTAAAATATGGAGGAGCCGCAGGGGGAGACATGCTATATAGTAAAATATGGAGGAGCCGCAGGGGGAGACATGCTATATAGTAAAATATGGAGGAGCCGCAGGGGGAGCCATGCTATATAGTAAAATATGGAGGAGCCGCAGGGGGAGACATGCTATATAGTAAAATATGGAGGAGCCGAGGGGGAGACATGCTATATAGTAAAATATGGAGGAGCCGCAGGGGAGAGGAGACATGCTATATAGTAAAATATGGAGGAGCCGCAGGGGGAGACATGCTATATAGTAAAATATGGAGGAGCCGCAGGGGGAGACATGCTATATAGTAAAATATGGAGGAGCCGCAGGGGAAGAGGCGACATGCTATATAGTAAAATATGGAGGAGCCGCAGGGGGAGACATGCTATATAGTAAAATATGGAGGAGCCGCAGGGGGAGACATGCTATATAGTAAAATATGGAGGAGCCGCAGGGGAAGAGGCGACATGCTATATAGTAAAATATGGAGGAGCCGCAGGGGGAGACATGCTATATAGTAAAATATGGAGGAGCCGCAGGGGGAGACATGCTATATAGTAAAATATGGAGGAGCCGCAGGGGGAGACATGCTATATAGTAAAATATGGAGGAGCCGCAGGGGAGAGGAGACATGCTATATAGTAAAATATGGAGGAGCCGCAGGGGGAGACATGCTATATAGTAAAATATGGAGGAGCCGCAGGGGAAGAGGCGACATGCTATATAGTAAAATATGGAGGAGCCGCAGGGGGAGACATGCTATATAGTAAAATATGGAGGAGCCGCAGGGGGAGACATGCTATATAGTAAAATATGGAGGAGCCGCAGGGGGAGACATGCTATATAGTAAAATATGGAGGAGCCGCAGGGGAGAGGAGACATGCTATATAGTAAAATATGGAGGAGCCGCAGGGGGAGACATGCTATATAGTAAAATATGGAGGAGCCGCAGGGGAAGAGGCGACATGCTATATAGTAAAATATGGAGGAGCCGCAGGGGGAGACATGCTATATAGTAAAATATGGAGGAGCCGCAGGGGAGAGGAGACATGCTATATAGTAAAATATGGAGGAGCCGCAGGGGGAGACATGCTATATAGTAAAATATGGAGGAGCCGCAGGGGGAGACATGCTATATAGTAAAATATGGAGGAGCCGCAGGGGGAGACATGCTATATAGTAAAATATGGAGGAGCCGCAGGGGAGAGGAGACATGCTATATAGTAAAATATGGAGGAGCCGAGGGGGAGACATGCTATATAGTAAAATATGGAGGAGCCGCAGGGGGAGACATGCTATATAGTAAAATATGGAGGAGCCGCAGGGGGAGACATGCTATATAGTAAAATATGGAGGAGCCGCAGGGGGAGACATGCTATATAGTAAAATATGGAGGAGCCGCAGGGGGAGACATGCTATATAGTAAAATATGGAGGAGCCGCAGGGGGAGACATGCTATATAGTAAAATATGGAGGAGCCGCAGGGGGAGACATGCTATATAGTAAAATATGGAGGAGCCGCAGGGGGAGACATGCTATATAGTAAAATATGGAGGAGCCGCAGGGGGAGACATGCTATATAGTAAAATATGGAGGAGCCGCAGGGGGAGACATGCTATATAGTAAAATATGGAGGAGCCGCAGGGGAAGAGGCGACATGCTATATAGTAAAATATGGAGGAGCCGCAGGGGGAGACATGCTATATAGTAAAATATGGAGGAGCCGCAGGGGGAGACATGCTATATAGTAAAATATGGAGGAGCCGCAGGGGAAGAGGCGACATGCTATATAGTAAAATATGGAGGAGCCGCAGGGGGAGACATGCTATATAGTAAAATATGGAGGAGCCGCAGGGGGAGACATGCTATATAGTAAAATATGGAGGAGCCGCAGGGGAAGAGGCGACATGCTATATAGTAAAATATGGAGGAGCCGCAGGGGGAGACATGCTATATAGTAAAATATGGAGGAGCCGCAGGGGGAGACATGCTATATAGTAAAATATGGAGGAGCCGCAGGGGAAGAGGCGACATGCTATATAGTAAAATATGGAGGAGCCGCAGGGGGAGACATGCTATATAGTAAAATATGGAGGAGCCGCAGGGGGAGACATGCTATATAGTAAAATATGGAGGAGCCGCAGGGGGAGACATGCTATATAGTAAAATATGGAGGAGCCGCAGGGGGAGACATGCTATATAGTAAAATATGGAGGAGCCGCAGGGGGAGACATGCTATATAGTAAAATATGGAGGAGCCGCAGGGGGAGACATGCTATATAGTAAAATATGGAGGAGCCGCAGGGGGAGACATGCTATATAGTAAAATATGGAGGAGCCGCAGGGGGAGACATGCTATATAGTAAAATATGGAGGAGCCGCAGGGGGAGACATGCTATATAGTAAAATATGGAGGAGCCGCAGGGGGAGACATGCTATATAGTAAAATATGGAGGAGCCGCAGGGGAAGAGGCGACATGCTATATAGTAAAATATGGAGGAGCCGCAGGGGGAGACATGCTATATAGTAAAATATGGAGGAGCCGCAGGGGGAGACATGCTATATAGTAAAATATGGAGGAGCCGCAGGGGGAGACATGCTATATAGTAAAATATGGAGGAGCCGCAGGGGAAGAGGCGACATGCTATATAGTAAAATATGGAGGAGCCGCAGGGGGAGACATGCTATATAGTAAAATATGGAGGAGCCGCAGGGGGAGACATGCTATATAGTAAAATATGGAGGAGCCGCAGGGGAAGAGGCGACATGCTATATAGTAAAATATGGAGGAGCCGCAGGGGGAGACATGCTATATAGTAAAATATGGAGGAGCCGCAGGGGGAGACATGCTATATAGTAAAATATGGAGGAGCCGCAGGGGAAGAGGCGACATGCTATATAGTAAAATATGGAGGAGCCGCAGGGGGAGACATGCTATATAGTAAAATATGGAGGAGCCGCAGGGGGAGACATGCTATATAGTAAAATATGGAGGAGCCGCAGGGGAAGAGGCGACATGCTATATAGTAAAATATGGAGGAGCCGCAGGGGGAGACATGCTATATAGTAAAATATGGAGGAGCCGCAGGGGGAGACATGCTATATAGTAAAATATGGAGGAGCCGCAGGGGAAGAGGCGACATGCTATATAGTAAAATATGGAGGAGCCGCAGGGGGAGACATGCTATATAGTAAAATATGGAGGAGCCGCAGGGGGAGACATGCTATATAGTAAAATATGGAGGAGCCGCAGGGGGAGACATGCTATATAGTAAAATATGGAGGAGCCGCAGGGGAAGAGGCGACATGCTATATAGTAAAATATGGAGGAGCCGCAGGGGGAGACATGCTATATAGTAAAATATGGAGGAGCCGCAGGGGGAGACATGCTATATAGTAAAATATGGAGGAGCCGCAGGGGGAGACATGCTATATAGTAAAATATGGAGGAGCCGCAGGGGGAGACATGCTATATAGTAAAATATGGAGGAGCCGCAGGGGGAGACATGCTATATAGTAAAATATGGAGGAGCCGCAGGGGGAGAGGAGACATGCTATATAGTAAAATATGGAGGAGCCGCAGGGGAGAGGAGACATGCTATATAGTAAAATATGGAGGAGCCGCAGGGGGAGACATGCTATATAGTAAAATATGGAGGAGCCGCAGGGGGAGACATGCTATATAGTAAAATATGGAGGAGCCGCAGGGGGAGAGGAGACATGCTATATAGTAAAATATGGAGGAGCCGCAGGGGGAGAGGAGACATGCTATATAGTAAAATATGGAGGAGCCGCAGGGGGAGACATGCTATATAGTAAAATATGGAGGAGCCGCAGGGGGAGACATGCTATATAGTAAAATATGGAGGAGCCGCAGGGGGAGACATGCTATATAGTAAAATATGGAGGAGCCGCAGGGGGAGACATGCTATATAGTAAAATATGGAGGAGCCGCAGGGGGAGACATGCTATATAGTAAAATATGGAGGAGCCGCAGGGGAGAGGAGTCTCAGAGGAGACATGCTATATAGTAAAATACTCCTGTTCACCCGGGCCTTCCTGGGACAATGAAATATAGTAAAATGTGTTTATCTTATTTATTTATCTTCTATATTAATATTTTTTAGAAAATTATAAAAATATAAACAAAAATGTATTTAAATATATACATTTTAAAGTGGTAGACAACATGATGGAGCTATACAACCTTAAAGTTAACAGATGGTGAAAAAATGAAAAAACAGCGAAAACGTCGTAATTACAATATAGACTCACCTATGTAAATAAATAAACGTACATATAACTAACAAGCAAGTAATAAAAAAAAACATTCTACTAAACTATATGATGTACAAAGGGTGTAACTAAGACAAAATATTTTCATGTGAATAAAATAAACGTACCTACAAATAATGTATCTAACACCTGTTGTCAGGTGTATCGATCGACTCAACCATGGTCGCAAAGTTAATTATAGATTTAATGAGATAGCTGGCCACTATAGTACAGATGGCGCGCTAATTATAGTGAAACAGCTGATCACAAAGAACAGCTGGCGCGGTTCGCGCGATGTTAATGTTTGCCAGCACATAAAAACCACTAGCGCTGCGCGGTTACGGTCTAGTAATTACAACAAGTATTGATTTTTGGTAACACCTGTCCCTTTGCCCCTACCCCCCCCCCCCAGTTAATGGGTTTGACCACTGCTATAATGGGAACCAAGAACATTGATTCAGTGAATGACTATAAAACCACCATCGATCACAATAGGCTAATCACAACTGGCTAATTGCCTGACAAGATGTTTTGGTAACAGTTGGTGAAACGCCGGGATCTAACTCTAAACATACTTACTGTAAAAAAGCTCCCCTGCCCCTCCCCCTCCACCCGGTGGGGGAGTATTTTACTATATGTCATTGCTCCAGGCTGCGCTTGCTCCCCCAGAAATACTACCCAAATGTGACCTGATATACTACTCACACACACACGCATATATATATATATATATATATATATATATATATATATATATATATATATATATATATATATATATAAAATTTGCTGAATGTTCTACCTCTACCAGAGATACTCGAGCTTAGCCGTGGCCGCCCATAACCTAGCTTAACTTAGAATCTACTAGTGTTGACTGGCTACTGAAAAACCCAGTTATATACATGCTGTGAGGTTAAAGGTTAAACTCACCAGAAAATGTCCCCTAGTTCTTTGTGCCATTTCTTGAACTGCGGCCTCGGGTCAGCCTCAAGGGAAAAGATGTTGCCAACGATGGGTAGGGGGCGGCTAGGGCAGGGTGGTAGGTTCCTGCTCGGACGTCGAAAGAGCCAGAAAATGACCAGTATGACCCCAATGCCAATCAGTAGCGTGGTCAGCTCCATATCCACGGTGCTGTGAACGAAAAAAAAACCTTCTTACAAAAAGTCGCATAAAACCAGCGTTTCTTCCAGGCTTTTTTCTCCGGGGTAGGGGGGGGGGCACTTGATATTTGGGGCGGACACTGGTAAAAGTATATATTTTCGATATAAATGTCCATTTCGTTCGGGGGGGGGGGGGGGGGGGGAAGGTAGACTTTCTTCAGAGGGGCTCCACCCCCTCCACACACCCCCCCCCCCCGAGATATGCCTGGAACAAACACTGTATAAAACTAGCTTACAAAGAAAGGTCTAGGACGCTTCCCCACAGCATTCCTATGATATGAATGCGAACGCACCGTTTAAATAGCTATTTTTAGAGTAGGCAGCAGACGTTAGAATCAATGTATGAGTTACAATGTGTTCACGTGTTAGGGAGACGCCCCACACAGAGGCGATGTGTGTGGTGAGAAGGGGGGTACGGTTTAACTGCTAATAATCATCGAATGAAAAAAATAATTAAATACTTTCTAAAATAAACTTGAAATATTGGCCCATGTCTTTAGGCCTCTTAAAGTCATAGATCACTCAGTTATTGAAACCTCTGCTTTTTAAAAATGTAACTGGTTAACTTGCCTAAGCTGGCCCACCAGTTATGAACAGGGTTACGGCTGCTGCTAAAAATAATTTCAAGATTGATTTGTCATCCCAAAAATGTGTTTCTTTGTGTGTGTGTGTAGGGGGGGGGGGCTTGTGGGCGCGCGCGTGTGTGTATATTATGCGGGTATGTACGCGTGAGTGCGTGCGTGTCAGTATGTGAACGTGCGAGCATGTTTGCACGTGTTTGGGTGACGTATTAAAAAAAATTAATTAAAATTGCGAAGTTTACCAGTATAATCTCAAATCTCACCGGGGAAAATATAAAACCCATATTGCTATTGGTGCGTCGGTTTTATTAGAATATTATTCTCTTGTTGTAATATTTAATTTTAGTCCTTCGCCCTCCCCTGTCCCACTACAAATGTAGCAAAAGAGCCTATTTGAGCACCCACGCCATCATCTATATCTCAGCGCCCCCCCCCCCCCAGTTGAGCCCCTAAGCTCTCATCTATATCTCTATATCTTAGCATTCCCCCCCCCCCCCTCGGGCGTACGGGCTCCATCCAAAACGTTTGCATGTGAAACGGAACAATGCGAGAGATTGTGTAGATATTCCGTGTCACAACAATATATTATTTGTATCCATTCCCATCGCATATCATATTTACATAACCCAGCACCCATCATATACTATGTGTATCACAGCTTCCATACCGAAAACGACACAACAATGGAAAATCATTTTACAAAATATAGCTGGTTACATCTTATATTGGGGCAAAGGAAAACAAGTTATTAAAAAGTCTAGTGACAATTAAAGCGCAATTTCCTTATGTTATCCATTAGCCAGGTCACATGATTTACCCTCCTTTCCTTCGCCTTCCACTGCCTTCTTTGCTATATAGTACTGTAATGCATTATGTATAATGTAATTTTAAATAATGCGGACGTGTAGGGGGTGTTTAGTTGTCGCGCTTTTAAAAAAAAATTTGTGACCGAACGAAAGGATATTTTTGAAAACTTTCTTCGGCAATATTGCTCTAAATTATGGCAGGAATCGATTGGTAAAGACGACTTAAAGCTGCGGACACACATCCATCCATCCATTCATTCATTCATCCATTCCCAGAAATGACGAGTTAATAATCGCAATTCTCCAGAATGGAAATTGCGCTAAAAAAGTTTTGTATAATTAGATTCGAGAAAACAATAGGCCTAGATGTGTCAGTGTCATACGTTATCCCAACACATCCCGTATAGCTAACAAAATGATAAACAAAAGCCTACACCCCTTGTATGTTACATAATATGTACGATATCCTTCAGTCGAACAGAAATGAAAGTATTTGTACAGGAGTTTAATGCTGGTTGTCCAAGCATTGGTCGTATAACTAGTTAGAGCTAGATCTATGTGTGGCTGGCGACCTAACGGTTTGTGCTGACGAAAATAGATTTTAAAATCACAACAATAACATGCTAATACAGAGGGGAGAACGTTATCCTTACCTTCTTACCAAAAAACTACTTCAGGGATGGTGCTGTCCCTATCTTCTTACCAAAAGACAATTCCAACAGAAGGTAAAATATTTAATCTTTACCTTCTCACAGAAATCCCACTTGTGTAAGATTGATTTGCCCACAGTAAAAGTTGCAGGGAATTCTCTGGAACACTGACCTAGAAACAGACGGCAAGCCTGCAGAAGTTTGTTTTGTTTTACACGGCGATTTATGCTAGCTTGCATGGAGGGGTCACAGAGAGTTGGGCGCAAGAGATTCTCAAGTAGCCTGAGAAGGGATCAAGCACTTACTGTATAACATCCATATAGCAAAGTTGATTCACTCCTACCCGCATATATCATTATATAAAAGTGCCTCTGATCATAACGGCTAGGGTTTCTTTCAGAACACTCCGGAAGAGGGGGTGGTAAAAATTCTCTATATAAATTAAATATTTCTTCCATTTTGTTGGTGGGTGGGGGGGGGGGGGGTGGCGGAAAGCTACTTGAAAGAAACACTAACCACGACTCTTAAACTTATTGCATAACAAAAAAAAATTAACGCCAATTTATAATGATTATAATTAGCAACACAAACTAGCGTCTTGATTATATACAACAGCTGAACATTGGCGGAACTACACTGCCACTGTACCCCACAATGCATGGAAGAGAGGAGGGGGGGGGGGAAGGGGGTTGTCTTGCCGGATTCAAGCGTCTAAAATCCGTAGATAAAAATAATTCAAATAGAATAATTTTTAAGAATCGTGACGTACATCTTTGTGTTGATGGTTACGTAAAAGAATGCTTGTAGACAGTCCCAAACAAAGGTTTCCGTTGTCTTTCGAAATTACAGCCTTGTCTGTGGCCTGAGAAGATTGGAGCTCCGTTGTCGTCGAATAGCGGGTCCAAAGTACTTCACACATTGGACATGTTGGGACCCAAAGTACTTTACACATTGGAGAAACTTTAGAGATGTTGGGGCCCAAAGTACTTTACACATTGGACATGTTGGGGCCTAAAGTACTTCACACATTGGAGAAACATTGGAGATGTTGGGGCCCAAAGTACTTTACACATTGGAGAAACATTGGAGATATTGGGGCCCAAAGTACTTTACACATTGGACATGTTGGGGCCTAAAGTACTTCACACATTGGAGAAACATTGGAGATATTGGGGCCCAAAGTACTTTACACATTGGACATGTTGGGGCCTAAAGTACTTCAAACATTGGAGAAACATTGGAGATATTGGGGCCTAAAGTACTTCACACATTGGAGAAACATTGGAGATATTGGGGCCCAAAGTACTTTACACATTGGACATGTTGGGGCCTAAAGTACTTCAAACATTGGAGAAACATTGGAGATATTGGGGCCTAAAGTACTTCACACATTGGAGAAACATTGGAGATATTGGGGCCCAAAGTACTTCACACATTGGAGAAACATTGGAGATATTGGGGCCCAAAGTACTTCACACATTGGAGATATAGGGGCCTAAAGTACTTCACACATTGGAGAAACATTGGAGATATTGGGGCCTAAAGTACTTCACATATTGGACATGTTGGGGCCCAAAGTACTTCACATATTGGACATGTTGGGGCCCAAAGTACTTCACACATTGAAAATATTCTGGCCCAAAGTACTTCACACATTGGAGAAACATTGGAGATGTTGGGGCCCAAAGTACTTCACACATTGGAGAAACATTGGAGATATTGGGGCCCAAAGTACTTCACACATTGGACATGTTGGGGCCTAAAGTACTTCACACATTGGAGAAACATTGGAGATATTGGGGCCCAAAGTACTTCACACATTGGAGAAACATTGGAGATATTGGGGTCCAAAGTACTTCACACATTGGAGAAACATTGGAGATATTGGGGCCCAAAGTACTTCACACATTGGAGAAACATTGGAGATATTGGGGCCCAAAGTACTTCACACATTGGAGAAACATTGGAGATATTGGGGCCCAAAGTACTTCACACATTGGAGATATAGGGGCCTAAAGTACTTCACACATTGGAGAAACATTGGAGATATTGGGGCCCAAAGTACTTCACACATTGGAGAAACATTGGAGATATTGGGGCCCAAAGTACTTCACACATTGGAGATATAGGGGCCTAAAGTACTTCACACATTGGAGAAACATTGGAGATATTGGGGCCTAAAGTACTTCACATATTGGACATGTTGGGGCCCAAAGTACTTCACATATTGGACATGTTGGGGCCCAAAGTACTTCACACATTGGAAATATTCTGGCCCAAAGTACTTCACACATTGGAGAAACATTGGAGATGTTGGGGCCCAAAGTACTTCACACATTGGAGAAACATTGGAGATATTCTGGCCCAAAGTACTTCACACATTGGAGAAACATTGGAGATATTGGGGCCCAAAGTACTTCACACATTGGAGAAACATTGGAGATATTGGGGTCCAAAGTACTTCACACATTGGAGAAACATTGGAGATGTTGGGGCCTAAAGTACTTCACACATTGGAGAAACATTGGAGATGTTGGGGTTGGGGCCCAAAGTACTTCACACATTGGACATGTTGGGGCCTAAAGTACTTCACACATTGGAGAAACATTGGAGATGTTGGGGCCTAAAGTACTTCACACATTGGAGAAACATTGGAGATGTTGGGGTTGGGGCCCAAAGTACTTCACACATTGGACATGTTGGGGCCTAAAGTACTTCACACATTGGAGAAACATTGGAGATGTTGGGGCCCAAAGTACTTCACACATTGGAGAAACATTGGAGATGTTGGGGCCCAAAGTACTTTACACATTGGACATGTTGGGGCCTAAAGTACTTCACACATTGGAGAAACATTGGAGATGTTGGGGCCTAAAGTACTTCACACATTGGAGAAACATTGGAGATGTTGGGGCCCAAAGTACTTCACACATTGGAGAAACATTGGAGATATTGGGGTCCAAAGTACTTCACACATTGGAGAAACATTGGAGATGTTGGGGCCCAAAGTACTTTACACATTGGACATGTTGGGGCCTAAAGTACTTCACACATTGGAGAAACATTGGAGATGTTGGGGCCTAAAGTACTTCACACATTGGAGAAACATTGGAGATGTTGGGGTTGGGGCCCAAAGTACTTCACACATTGGACATGTTGGGGCCTAAAGTACTTCACACATTGGAGAAACATTGGAGATGTTGGGGCCTAAAGTACTTCACACATTGGAGAAACATTGGAGATATTGGGGTCCAAAGTACTTCACACATTGGAGAAACATTGGAGATATTGGGGCCCAAAGTACTTCACACATTGGAGATATAGGGGCCTAAAGTACTTCACACATTGGAGAAACATTGGAGATATTGGGGCCTAAAGTACTTCACATATTGGACATGTTGGGGCCCAAAGTACTTCACATATTGGACATGTTGGGGCCCAAAGTACTTCACACATTGGAAATATTCTGGCCCAAAGTACTTCACACATTGGAGAAACATTGGAGATGTTGGGGCCCAAAGTACTTCACACATTGGAGAAACATTGGAGATATTCTGGCCCAAAGTACTTCACACATTGGAGAAACATTGGAGATATTGGGGCCCAAAGTACTTCACACATTGGAGAAACATTGGAGATATTGGGGTCCAAAGTACTTCACACATTGGAGAAACATTGGAGATGTTGGGGCCTAAAGTACTTCACACATTGGAGAAACATTGGAGATGTTGGGGTTGGGGCCCAAAGTACTTCACACATTGGACATGTTGGGGCCTAAAGTACTTCACACATTGGAGAAACATTGGAGATGTTGGGGCCTAAAGTACTTCACACATTGGAGAAACATTGGAGATGTTGGGGTTGGGGCCCAAAGTACTTCACACATTGGACATGTTGGGGCCTAAAGTACTTCACACATTGGAGAAACATTGGAGATGTTGGGGCCCAAAGTACTTCACACATTGGAGAAACATTGGAGATGTTGGGGCCCAAAGTACTTTACACATTGGACATGTTGGGGCCTAAAGTACTTCACACATTGGAGAAACATTGGAGATGTTGGGGCCTAAAGTACTTCACACATTGGAGAAACATTGGAGATGTTGGGGCCCAAAGTACTTCACACATTGGAGAAACATTGGAGATATTGGGGTCCAAAGTACTTCACACATTGGAGAAACATTGGAGATGTTGGGGCCCAAAGTACTTTACACATTGGACATGTTGGGGCCTAAAGTACTTCACACATTGGAGAAACATTGGAGATGTTGGGGCCTAAAGTACTTCACACATTGGAGAAACATTGGAGATGTTGGGGTTGGGGCCCAAAGTACTTCACACATTGGACATGTTGGGGCCTAAAGTACTTCACACATTGGAGAAACATTGGAGATGTTGGGGCCCAAAGTACTTCACACATTGGACATGTTGGGGCCTAAAGTACTTCACACATTGGAGAAACATTGGAGATGTTGGGGCCCAAAGTACTTCACACATTGGAGAAACATTGGAGATATTGGGGCCCAAAGTACTTTACACATTGGAGATATTGGGGCCTAAAGTACTTCAAACATTGGAGAAACATTGGAGATATTGGGGCCCAAAGTACTTTACACATTGGAGATATTGGGGCCTAAAGTACTTTACACATCGGAGAAACATAAAAAATTTAAATAGTACTACCATATTTTAAAATTAAACAAACTAATTAAAAACAACAAACTGTAACAGACTGAATTATTATGTATAATAACTATATTGTAATTGACATGAAGTTGCGTAAATGTAGAGTACCTGGCCAACGGAAGTAAGCGACTCGTCATGTATTTACTACATGCTTTTTTGTGAAATCGTTCACTGACGTAAGGAGAGAGAAAGTTGTGTATAAAAGGGGGAGCAGCAAGGTGAACGAGTGTGCTTGCCTGTGACTGTGTAGTAGGATGTCACCACGTTACTTTGCTTCTTGATTGTACTATAACAGTTGTTTTCTTCTACTATGGATCATTGTCATTTCATTGTGGATATTGTAAATAGTAAATAAAGTTTTAAGTTGCAAACTACTGTTGTGTTAGTGTATCAAACGAACCCACAACAACAACCTATCATCCTATTAACAATGGATATTACTGTTGTTATACAAACAAATAAAAAAAAAATTAAATATAAGCGAAAAAAAAATCGTTACACTTGTAATGAGGTTTTCAAGCAACTGATGGCGCTTCGCGGAACACCTGCTCCCGCCTCAATATTTTACTATATGTCATTGTCATAGGGCCGCCAACTGGGGCCTGGAGTATTTTGCTATATAACATTGTCACTCTTAACCCTCACCCTCCTCCAAAAATGATACCCAAAGGCAGTGGCGTAGCGACCCTTCCCGGCGCCCGGGGACAAACTTTTCGATTTGTACCCCCCCCCCCTCGAGATTTTGATTGCACCCCCCCCCCCCTCAAACTTTCGATTTGCACCCCCCTCGAGATTTCAATTTGCACCCCCCTCAAACTTTCAATTTATTTTTCCAACCCATTTTGGCGCCCCCTAAGGTCGGCGCCCGGGGACATATGTCCCCCCCCCCTCGCTACGCTACTGCCCAAAGGGGACCTAATATACTACTTAGGATTTTTTAAATGCTATAATTCGCCGGAAACGTCTCGTTACGCTCTACATCGCGTCACACTAACCCTTGTGATTATTCACGGTGTAGATTTGATTTTGTCCCCCGATAATAATGTCCATGAAATGAATTCCCTGCTCCTATGTTATGTTATGACACGCAGCAAGCAACTTGCATGGCGAAAAGCAAACGTTGACAGAGACAGTGTTATTTAGACATAGACGGCGTCATTTAGACATAGACGGCGTCATTTAGACATAGACGGCGTCATTTAGACATAGACGGCGTCATTTAGACATAGACGGCGTCATTTAGACATAGACGTTTTATTCAGCGCGGCCTTAATAAACTTCTGCTACACTTTCACAGCCAAGAAAAACATCGGACACCATGCAGGCATGACACAGGTGGTAAGGGGTTAATTGGGCGTTACGAAACATTCAATTGTTAGGGTTAACTGAACTCTATGCAATAATTAACCCACAAGTTTGGATTAGCTGATCACGATGAAATATGGACAAGTATTCTATTAATACATATCTAAGTGAGTCGACTACAGCGATGGGATGGTCTATTTTTAGCTTACACACGCGCACGCACGCACCCACCGACCCACACCCCCACACCCCCCACACACACACCCACACACGCACACGCACACACACGCACGCCGTACACCCACACACATCCAAACACCCACACACCCACCCACACATACACACCCACACATACACCCACACACACAGTAGGCAAAGATTCATTTAGGCAGGTCCTCACGACAAAAGAACTGGGTGGTGGAACTAATACGGGTTTCAGGGCATATAACACAGGGATTTATACATACACGCAACACAGAAACGCACTTTCTTACTTTTACATTAAATGACAAGTCAGACAATGTGTTTTATAAAGTCTTTTTTATGACTTGTATTTGTTACGGTCCCCATTGTCACGTGGTTAATTGTGTGAATCTTCGTCTGACGCCTGCATGCAGTGCCTCTAATCACCACTGCCTGTCGCAGGCGATAGCCAGATAGCCGTGACGGATGCAGTTTGTTTTTATGTCCGCGCCATCCCCCTACCCCGGGAAGACCAATGTTTAAGGGTACTTAGCGGACGCCATCTGTGGCTAAATAGATGAGGGCGACATGTTGACCCCCCCTTACGACAAACCCATTTAACCCATTGTGTCCTGTATCTAAGCATCGATTTTTGTGGGTGTGTCAGCCGTTAGAACAATGACCAGCGCCAAACCGTCACGTGAGACCGCGGTAATGACGTGGGGCGAGAGTAATTTATTACATCGCACCTGTTGCCACCCTGGCGCCTACAGCGACCACTTTTTAAACGACCCTGCATCGTTTACGGATTGTAGGAAAAAAAAGTCACAGGAAAAAAACACAGGAAAAAAAAACACAGAAAAAAGTCACAGGAAAAAAAGTCACAGGAAAAAAAGTCACAGGAAAAAAAGTCACAGGAAAAAAAGTCACAGGAAAAAAAGTCACAAATATATATTTGAATGATATTTGTTAATACTTTTATGTATTAAATATTTAGAGAGTGCAAATTAACTTAGGATTAATTAAATGTAATGTAATGTGTGTAGGGTGTATACGCATAGGAATTTTTATAATTCATCTAAAAATATATATTATGAAGTATATAGATTGTAATTATTTTAAACTTAAGATTAGTAGCATTTAATAGAATGCTCTAAAGTCCGCGTTTTCACCGTGTTTTTTAAAAATACAAATATTAAATTACCGTGAAATGGTAAGCTCATCTGACTTGCTGCACTCAAATCATGGCAACAATAGTTATATTTAGTTCACCACCTTTACTGCCCACATTTATCAGGCTCATTACATAACTGAGGATCAAAACAGAAAGCCGACAAGGTTCAAAGGCTGTCATTGACGCATAACGTCAACAACACAAAATATGTTCGGACAATGCCTACTGAGGAGAGGCCGACCAGAGAATAGCCTACGGCAAAATTTCTTTTATAATTAACTTTTCTACCGCGTATTTAACTAAATACGTAACAAAGTTGAGATTGTTGTGTTAATTATCTTAGAGTATTTTACTTACAATTGTTATAAATCATAATGCTTTTAACGTTGATAAATAATTTATGCTATCAAAAAATACAACCCACAACAATAAACATACAAAATTTACAATTCTTAACAAATTAATAAAAATATTTCTAAAAAGATTTTTGTGACTTTTTTTCTGTGACTTTATTTCTGTGACTTTTTTTCCGATAAAATTGTTCCACTGTGACTTTTTTTCTGTGACTTTTTTCCTAGCAAAAACTGTGACTTTTTTTCTGTGTTTTTTCCCTGTGACTTTTTTCCGTTTACACGTTTACCCCCCCCCCCCCCCCCCCCCCCCCTCAGTCTGCCTCAACCTGTCTTTGCTTTCACGTGTTAGCAGGGGTGTATAATCCATCACAACTATCGGGACAAGATCTTATGTAAAGCGGTAATTTTTAAAATTATCTTAACGTTTTAAATAATTATCGGTTTGCACATTAAACTATAGGGACTTCTTCCTTAATATAATGTGTTACTAAAACACAAAATTAAGTGTGTTTTTTTTTTCTTAACTTTTCGTGATATTTAAAAAAATTATGAATACTGACAATCACATACGCGAAACTGGCCTACTAGTTTTTATTATACAAAACAATCCTATATTTTAGTCTACCAACTACAAACTTCATTTAAATTATATACAAAGTCTGTCATTGACGCAAAACGTCAGCAATACACAATATGGACAGAGGAGAAGCCGACCAAGGATTGGCAAAAAAATAAAAATAAACGTGCAAAACATGCCTAGAATTCGTTTATAATTAACATTTCTAGAGCGTATTTAATTAAATTCATTACAAAAGTTGTGGTTGCTGTGTAAATTAGGTAACAATAATTGATACTTATTAGTGTTGTAAACCATAATGCTTTTATCGTTATAAAAATGCTAAAAACAACAACAACCCAAATCAATAAACACCCAACATTTTACAATTCTCAACAATTAAAATAAAAATATTAATTAAAAGATTTTTGTTACTTTTTTCGGTGACTTTATTTCTGTGATTTTTTTCCGAATTTTTTTTTTCCTTTGCGACTTTTTTTCCGTGACTTTTTTTTCCGAGCAAAAACTGTAACTTTTTTTCCTGTGACTTTTTTTTTACCGTTCACCCACCGCGCACACAGTATTTCAGCTCTACCGAAGCATATAGAGCCACCCCAAGGACGACAACTGGCGCACCTTGGCTCTTTGTGGGGTCGAACAAAGAGCCAAGGTGCGCCGGTTTACCGTTGTGTCGCTGTTCATTTTTTAACTGCTGTTTTTTGTGTTGAAAATTGGCGAGGTGTGTTTCGGTTCTTCTTTGGTCGTGGTCCTCGTGTTGCAGCAAGGATAGCGAAGGTACAATATGGTTATTGTTGGTGAGGTGTGGGGGATTTTGACGAGATTAAATACTGGGTGTATGTGTTTTTGAAGGGGGGGGGGTGGGCTATCTCTTTACAGTTACTCACAATTAATCGTCGCTCAGGTACTCACGTTTAATTGATCACTATAAAAAATCTCGCATGGATAATGGGAAAACACGATATTAAAATAAGCATTTTTAGTCGGTAACCAGTGGTCGGCGTGGTCGAGTCGGTAAAGCTCATGGTTGCTAAACCGAAAAGTCTCGAGTTCGAACCCTCGGGCAGATGACAGCCACTCTTCTAGGAGTGACAACTCCAAAATTAAAACAACTGCTTGTAGTTTGTTCTTGGTTGGACAAAGGCTATGGAAGCAAATCCAAAATGAAAAGCAGGCTGAAATCGGAGTCAATGCAATGGCGCATAACCAGTTGACACGTGTGTGTCAACTTCAATTGTGTTGAAGGCGTGGTCGAGTCCGCAAAAAGCTCATGGTTGATAAATTCGAGTACAAACCCACTGGAAGATAAATCTCGCTCCCCTTCAACACTAATAATTAAGAACGAAGAAGAAGAAGAAGCCAGTAACCTTACGTTATAGTTTAACGCTTTTAAAAAATTCTTATGCCAACCTACTGTGGCAACTCGGTGTGACCAATTCTAATGACAACCTATGAGACATTTCTTTTGTAGCACCCTGGTGTGACAGCTTATGATGAGTGTGACGACGATATAGATCGTCAAAGACAGTAACCAGCTGTAATTAACCTTAATTAGTGTAGCCTGTCAACCTAGCGTTAATGTAGCGACTATCCTCAACCACTAGCATACATACGACAGCCTTAGTTACCCAAAGGTGAACACAGTGCGCAACCATATCAAAACAGCACATCCATATCTAACCAGCACAACCGCATCCTACACACAATGACCACGGTGAATGAGAATTTTTCCGTTTTCTTTTACCATTCTTTTTTCCCACTCTTCACTTCACGCATAATATTTACATACATCAAATCTTCCATAGGGATCCAGCGCCATTCATGGCCACGCATGCGCATCGACACGTACTGACGTCGACATCCGCGTGACACGGGTTTTCAGTTGTGACCCAGATGTTGACCACCTGCCGAATATCATATCTCCTAAACATTACGCCCTGCCCAACATCACAACAATAAAACATCACCCCCTGCCGAATATCACAACAATGAAACATCTCCCTCTGCCGAATATCACAAAAATAAAACATCAACCTCTGCCGAATATTACAAAAAAGCATCACAAACCACACAAAAATTACACCCTGTCGAACACCACAAAACACCACAACCTGCCGTCATCACAGTGTCCCCACCCGTCCATTGTCTCACCTACAGAACAGTGTCACCAATCGCCGTTTTGCTCACCATTTCACCAATAACAGACTAGTTTTGGTATCTTGGTGACTCGCCAGCCCATGGCGTGCTTGTCGTCAATATTTGGCACCGCAACAGCTGACTTGGGTTTTCGTAACATTCCCCTGAAAAAATTGTAAACACCCCCCCCCCCCATAATTACATATGCCATTAAAATTTTGAGCCATTTTAGTCAGTGATCTAGTTCGCTTTTTAAATAGGTTTCCAATATATTCTACAAAAAAAAATTGAAGACTGAAAATCTTTGGCCTATTTTTTGTTTGATGTCCTTGAAGATCGAGTGGCACTGTGCTAGGGGTAGCTGGGCTCTCGTCTCAAGATGGTCCTACACGAGTGCGCACCACCGTGTTATTTTTCCCCATTGATATATTTGTATATGCTTAACATGGGTTTTAAAAACAAAGGACGTGACTTTAAAAACAGCGTTACATGGGGGCGAAGTTAGTTTGGGATCCAGACATATGAGAGTAAACGAACCGTTTATCGATTCCATGGCTGCCTCTTTCGCGGACACCCTGACTGCCCCTTAACTAAAGGTAGAACCGTAAACCCCATTAGTAACAGACCCTTGACTGAGTTATCCGAAAAGACAGCTGAAATTACTAGATATCTGACCGATAGTGTTGATGTAAAGGTAATAGACATGTGGGAATGCGAGTGGGGTAATCTTAAAAAGACCAACCCGGCTTTTAAAGAATATTTTTAAACAATATAGACAAATCTCAAAAGACACCGACACCATCCTATGGTAAAAAATGGCCCCTAACTGAAAAACAGATTATCGATTCTGTTTTAGACAACTGTTGTTTAGGGATTACAACCACGTCAACCTGCTATTTTGTCATTTATCAAAAATAATTCAAACAGACCACTCGTGCACAATTCAAGAGCGTTGCAAGATATTCTAACCAACAGTTGTGGATTACATGCAGTTTATTTTGTTTTGGAGAAAGCTTGGGGTGGTAGTTTAAACGTTATACTACACCCTTTTCAGCGTAACCGAATCGACAATACATTTTCGATCGTATTATATTACGATTAACACTTCAAATTATTGGAACTAATTACAAACGCTTATTTCCGCGATTTCAAGATGTCTAGTGAGGATTGGCTTCTTGTGGCCCGGGGTAGCAGTAAAGTTACGGAAATACGAACGACGAATCGCAGAGGCTTTAAATTGGCGATCGTCACTCAATTCATGAACAAAAGCAGTTTAAATCTTAGAGATCTTTTGGATGGCACCGATCTTAAATTTCCTGCTAATTCGGGTATTACTATGACTCGAGTATGTTTTGAAAGATTGTTTAGTTTACAGCATGATATTTTAAAAGCCTTTGATGATTTTGAAAAACGTGTAATGCATTAATAAAATTTAAGAAGACTTTTTATGTGATTTCATTTTATATTAGTTTCAGTTGCGTGTGAGTGTCTATGTGTGTGTGTGTGTGTGTGTGAGTGTTGTGTGTGTGTAAGTGTGTTGTGTGTCTATGTGAGCGGGTGAATGGATTATTTTGTATTATTTTATTTGGTGCGAATCTGTGATTGTATGGTCCAATGGGGAGCGGCCACGGGGTCCCCCTTCCGCCCGAAGCGGTCAGTATATAAGCTGACCACTCGGATATTTTCTTTCTTTTTGACCGCTAGAATGTAGGTCAGGTCAGCTTCTGTGGTCGCGCTTCGTGCGTTGGAGTGAGGTTGCTTGGGCAACTTGGCTGTGTGTTTTGTTTGGTGTAAAAAGTTTGTTGTGTTTGGTTCTGTTTTGTTGCACATAGTATTTGTCCTGTTGTGTTGGATATAAATTGTTTTGTCTGTTTTGTGTCAGTAGTTTTTATCTATTCTTTTTTTTTTGTGATTTTTCATTGGTTCCATATTTTTGGTAAATAAATTTTATTAATTTGTTAAAGTTTTTTGCTTTTTTTAATTTAGACTAAGGTTAAGGTATTAACCAGTCTGGGTTTAGCCGGGCTTGCACTGACCGGACGGTAATAGATAAGCCTAAAAGGGTAGATTTTAGGTATCCCCCCCCCCCTAGCAGGGCTTACAAATTGGTAGCGCGAGTGGGACAGTGCTTTAGTCTAGCTAAATTTTTGTTTTTTTTGCTAGGGCTAGGTGTAGCTTAGTTAAATTTTTTGTTTTTGATAGGCCCTTTTTGGAACCATATGTGTTCAGTTTATGTTTAGTGTAGGAATTGTTTGTTGTTCAAACACCCAGTCAGGTTGGCGGAGAGACGTGCCTCGACGAGCCTTCAGTGTGCGTGGCTGGACAAGGCACGGTGTGTGGCACTGGACCTGGCGTGTGATGAAGATGGCGGCCTCGCGTGGTCTAGTGGTCTAGACTGGACAACACACACGGGCGTGGCACGGATCTGGTGTGTACGGCAGACCGGTGAACAACGAACGGCTTATGGCGTCATCTCTTGACCCACAAAGAGGGCTACCTGGACACCGCCCCGCAGGTGTGTCTATACCAAGGCACTATCATGGGGCATGGAACAGACTGAGAGCCAGTGGTGCAAGGTGGTTGCGTCAGCTCTTGACCCACTAAGAGGGCTAACTGGACACCCGCCCCGCAGGTACGTCGAGGCGGACACATGGTCATTGGAGGCGGGCAACAGCACGAGAGCCAGTGGAGCAAGACGGTTGCGTCATATCTGAACCAACTAAGCGGACGTTTTACCGGTGGTCTTACGCTGAGGCCAGAACCAGAACACGGTGTGTTGTGTAGTGGACCCAGGTGGACGGGATGGACCGGCAACGTGTGCCATTAGTAGCGGGCGGGTCTATCCTGAACCTCCCCCCTTGCCCTTCCGGATGAAAGACCAACAGGACTATTAGCGCGGATCAGCCCTCAGTAAAGGGAACACTATCTTGGTGCCTTGAGTTTTTTAGGGAACACAGACGCACGATTAATGTTATTGTAAATTGTTTCTTTTTTTCTTGCATTCAAGCTTATAGGCTTGATGTAAGAGATGGGTGCATGTGTTATTTTAAGATTGTTATATGCATGGTCCAATGGGGAGCGGCCACGGGGTCCCCCTTCCGCCCGAAGCGGTCAGTATATAAACTGACCACTCGGATATTTTCTTTCTTTTTGACCGCTAGAATGTAGGTCAGGTCAGCTTCTGTGGTCGCGCTTCGTGCGTTGGAGTGAGGTTGCTTGGGCAACTTGGCTGGGTGTTTTGTTTGGTGTAAAAAGTTTGTTTTGTTTGGTTTTGTTTGGTTCTGTTTTGTTGCACATAGTATTTGTCCTATTGTGTTGGATATAAATTGTTTTGTCTGTTTTGTGTCAGTAGTTTTTATCTATTCTTTTTTTGTGATTTTTCATTGGTTCCATATTTTTGGTAAATAAATTTTATTAATTTGTTAAAGTTTTTTGCTTTTTTAAAATTTAGACTAAGGTTAAGGTATTAACCAGTCTGGGTTTAGCCGGGCTTGCACTGACCGGACGGTAATAGATAAGCCTAGAAGGGTAGATTTTAGGTATCCCCCCCTAGCAGGGCTTACATCTAAAAAGGTGTAGAATGTCATCACTAGGAAAACTTAAAATTTAATGACTGCAAAATAGTCTCACCTATGTAAATAAATAATCGTGCATGAAACCAACAAGCAAGAATTAAAAATAAAAATAAAAACTTCTAATAAACTATATGTAGCACAAAGGGTGTAAATAAGACAAATTTTTACTACAAATATTGTAACTAACAACTGGTGTAAGACCAGGCATCGTCAGACCTAGCCACTCAACCTTGGTCGCAAAGTTATTTATAGATGTGATGAGATAGCTAGCCACTGGTGTGTAATGAGATAGATGACCACATAATGAACTGATGATGTAATGAGATAAATGGGCACATAATGAACTGATGATGAGATAGCTGGCTAAGTAATTACTTGTCCTCAGCTTCTCAGAACACAAGGGGCGGGGTAACGCGGAGGTATCGAGGTCACTCCTCCTCCACCTCCACCTCTCCCCGATCGATATAATACCCAAATGGGACCTAATATACTACTCCTGCTCCATCTTTTTTCGCTTAGTTTTGAAGCTAGGCAAATAGCGAGTGCGTGGTGCTTTGATGGTGTCAGTGATCGAGTACAGCTCAATGTTTTAAGTGGGAGTCCTAAGGCCTGAGAATGGGGCTTTACGACGGGAATTTTTTGTCTGCAGCCTTAATGGGGACAGCCCTTCTGCTGGGAGCTCTATCGACTGGAACTCTATTGATGACAGCCAGAGTGATGGGTTCTTTTTGCTGATTACGAGTGTTGTTCCATTACAGCTATCGAATATATGAAGGTCAAATATAGGACAGTTCACACTGTTTGGTTAGAAGTGATACATCTAATTTTACGGGTATTATCTTCAGCGGTTAAAGTTTACAAATAAACATTCATTTTTAACACACCCATTAACAATTTTAACAAGTAAAAACTTTGAAAGCCATTGAGGTTTTGCTTTTATTAATGCATGATCTTTGTTAACACAGACCTACATTTACAGGAACCACATTCCGCTGCCACATGTGGCCGTCAACCACCAAACTGAATGGAAATATATCTCGTTGGCTACGTTAATCTAACTGTAGCTTGAGTTAGTAAAGTGGAACAGCCAAAAAAAAAATGCCGAACAAACAACACAAGACCACAAAAGGAGTGATGGAGGGAAGGGCAAAAATAATAAAATGATTTTTTTTTATATTTAAATATTTATATATATATATAAATATATATATATATATGTATATATATATATATATATATATATATATATATATATATATATATATATATATATATATACATATATATATTTATATATATATATAAATATTTAAATATAAAAAAAATCATTTTATTATATATGTATATAAACTTATGTATATAAACTTATTAAACTTTTATATATATATATATATATATATATATATATATATATATATATATATATATATATATATATATATATATATATATATATATATATATATATATATATATATATATATATATATATATATATATATATATATATATATATATATATATATATATATATATATATATATATATATATATATATATATATATATGTATGTATATATAAAAGTTTAATAAGTTTTGCCTAAGGCGCTAACTTGGCGCCGCCACGGCGCACAGAAACATTTGTAATAGCCAACAAAATCGTTCATCGTAAAATACTTCTTACTCGTCATCATTTAGAGAAATGCAACCTGTATTGCGCGTGTTATTTCGTGGAATGTGCTGATTAAAATCTTCTCTTTGTTATCAGTATAATTAAGTTGCAGTTTTAACACTTTATTATCCCCTTGCTCTACGTATGAAACATACATTTATGAATAATCTTATGCGGATTAATATACCGATAGTTTTCTGTTAATTGGCCACAAGTGATGTGTACGTGGCCTGCATGATGCATCGGATGTGTTTTCAAATAAACTACACAGAACTATAGACGGGTAGCTGTTGTAGTCTATGTGGTTGCGTGGCAATTATAGTCTATTGAGCAGCGCAGCAGTATATATATATATATATATATATATATATATATATATATATATATATATATATATATATATATATATATATATATATATATATATATATATATACTAGCATACCCGTCACTGTACATTGGCGAGGGATTAGATATAAGTCATTTGAAATATATTAGGAGTTTCATCAGTGTCTTACCAATCCTATATTTTAGACGTATGACCTTGTTTTCTAAAACTGGGTTATTTAAACGTAAACAATGCCTGCGCGATTTTTCTTGGATCATATTTGTCGGGGCACGGGTTTACATGCACTACCGGCCAGCACACCCCAGGGCGTGGTGTATGAAAGCCTTGAGTGTACGTTAATCACTCTCCGTAATAGTCAGGTGTCAGGGAGCCCAATACCACTCTCCCGGGGCACCAAAGACGCTCCTGATTCGATTTAGTGAACGACTATAGCAATGCATGCCATCTAAAGCCTATCGCACTCTTTAAAACGAACGTAGGCGCCATATAGCTCACAAGAGAGCACGTTTTGTGTTTATGTTTGCGTTTGTGTTGGTTTTTCTTCTGTGTTTGCGTTTGCTTATGTGTTAGCGTATTTGCGTTTGTTTGTTTGCGTTTGCGTTACGTTTGCGTTTATGTTTGGGTATGAGTTTTTGTTTGCTTTTGCGTTAGGGTTTGCGTTTTGTTTGTGTTTGTTTTTGGGTTAGTGTTTTTTTTTTTAATTTGTTTGTGGTTAGGGTGCAAGTCATGGTCGTTTACAGATATATTTTTTTTACAGAGGCCAGTGCAGGACCTGGCCGGGACGGCTAGTAATAAATATTAAACTAATAACAATCCAGAGCTAGTAAAAACATCAAAACCAAGCGAAAGGATGAATCATAGGGGTAAAAAAAAACCTGAGTGAGAGGGAGGGGGTAGGGGGTGATGTGTCAGTCAGTGAATCGTGTCATTACAATGTTTATTTTTGTAGGGGTTGTGGCTGCTGAGTACAATGAAGGCGGGGGGGGGGGGGGGCGTAAAGTAGGCAAAGACCTGTCATGCTGAGTTGTTTTCGGGGTGAATTTGTGTGTTATTGTCTGAGTTACTTTTTTTTAATTTATAAATTGTCTTACGGCGAATACTGTGAAATGTTAAGTGAAAATTGACAAGCCGGCCCAATGATATGAAAAATGGTATTTTGATATGGTAATGGTTTCTCGTGTTTGTTTTATTCTTGTTTTTTATGTATGTTATTAATTTTGAATACATTTCTTTTTATAATTAGTTATTCATTGGTATAACTTATTTTGCTTAGTACAAAAGTATTTAAAAATAGCTATTAAAATGAGCTTTATGGGCACCACTATTAGACAATTTAAAGAGGAGCACTGAGTCGTTGAAGTGTTTTGAAGGTTTGCCTATCTTTCAAAGCTCACAGCGTCTGTTTTTTTTTTCTATGCAACAATATGTGTTACTTACTGTAGAACAACCACTACAGTAGTAGATTTGTTTTTACAAAACCTTTTGTCTATAAAGGTGAAAAAATGGTTCTTTTTGGTTCGGATTTTGGGTCCCACCCCCCTTTTCGCATGCAGGGTCTAGTTCCTCCCCTGGGTCAACTGTTTAAAAAACAAACAAAACCCACCTGGCAGAACACGGCATGGTACCCCTCACAAAAACATTTTGGAGAAACCTCCTGTCCTTTTTCGTAATAGTGGTCATTATAGTAGCAACCTAATGGATTAATAAAGCAAGTATAAAATCGTGTACAATAACCAGCTTTACCCGCATTAAAATAAATTAAAAAAACTGTCTGTTATGCTTTTTACATTTTACTCGTCTGTCAGTTCAAATTTGCGAGCGGGATTTCAACCACTGCTTTAGAACATTTTGTTGGAAGGGATTTTTTTCAATAAAATTAAGCATTGTCTAATTGATGTGTGCCATATGGGCAGTTGACTCTTTTTGGAGTTGCTTCCACAGCCTTTGTCCATCCAAGAAAGAACTACGATGCAGCAGTTGTTTGATTTTGTAGTTTTCTCTCCAAAATGGGTTGCTGTTCCCAGGCATCGAGCCTCATCTATCCGGTTCATCTGTGTACATGCATTTTGTTATCAAATGAACGTGTATTTAGCCCAGGATTCACTGAAAACAAAAATATTTCTTCTAAATGGGGTTGGCCTCGGTTGAGAAATCTGACGGGGCCCCGCCCAAGACTCCCTAGTTTGTCCCTGGTGGGGAATCCCACGGTACTCTAGACTCTCTTATTGGACATGTTGCAATTACCGGTAGGACGTAGACAGGAATATCAGTGCATACAACAGTCTTAGTTAAGGGCTTTTAAAGGTTGTCACATAAGAAAACGTTATCGCTAAAAGAGTTTTAAAACGTAGGTTAACTGTAGTATCTTACCATCTATTTGTTCATGCGGTGGGTTAGTAGTTACGGCTTTAGCAGAACACACCGCCATGATCAGCCACACCACGACTAATGCTTTCATCAGGCTCAAGAATTTCATGATTGAAATTCACTGTTTGGGAATATGGATAATTACATTGCCAGCCTTTTGTGCATACTTTTATATAAGCTCAGATATAGATTGTCGGTGGTGTTCAAAGTGACGGGTGCAGGTAAGTTACATATGTGGCGGAGATGAGTGATGGTGGGAGAGGGGGGGGGGGGGGGCACGGCCTAAGCGGTGGTTGAGCAGGGGAAAATTTACAGAAAAAAAATGTCACGGAAATAAAGTAACAGGTTTTGCTAGGAAAGAGATCACATAAATAAACAGGGAGTGATCTCCCCTAAACTTTCTCCAATCTCTCTCTCTCTCTCTCTCTCTCTCTCTCTCTCTCTCTCTCTCTCTATATATATATATATATATATATATATATATATATATATATATATATATATATATATATATATATAATTCTCTTCTTGGAGACGATAGAAAACACCAAGCTGTAAGCGCGCTCCCTACCACCCCAACCCCTACATAGTCTAGTGAGCTGTGGTTCACGCTAAATGTTTACAATCGTAGAGCCGGGTATAGTGACGGCTATTAGGGGCAGATAATTTAGTTTGAAACGATTTTAAACTTAGGGGATGTAACTAAGAGGAGTTTACTTTCACGGGGGGGGGGGGGGGTGGGTTCGTCCTTAAGGAGCTACTGATAGTGTTTTAAAGCAAATATTTTTAGTGGCAGCGTTGGTACTGTCGAATTCACATATTACTGAAAAGTAGAAAATAAAACAACTAAATAGTGGCGTATGATACGCCGCGGGTCGGCTCGTGTTCTTATATACCACTACGGGGGATGGCAACCCGGGAAATAGACATGATTTTTAATCCATTTTTAGTTACTTTTAAAAATAGAATGGAATCTCGTAGAAAAAATATAATTGCGCACCAAGTGAATGGCAAACAATATGTGTATAATAGTGTGAAATATTATTAGTACTTTATAAATTCATAAGCGTTTATTAGGAAATTGGAAAAAGCGTAAATTACTACTTCCGGTCAACGGAAATTACTCAAAACTCGACAGAAGGCAGACAATTAGATCTTTAACTTGTGTGAAATTTCATTTATTTATCTCAAACAGCACTCAAGTAATAGGATTTTGAAAAACTAAAAGTAGAATAAGTTCCACTTCCGGTTATCGGAAATCACTGAAAAGTTGAAACAGAACTACAAATTTGATATAATACTCATACCTAGTTGTAACGGTACTCAGGTTATCGTGTTCACAGACGCACATACACACACACAGACAAACACACATACACACACACAAACACACACAGACATACGGACAAAATTGCAAAACTATGTTTTTCCTACCCAGGGAGGTGTAAAACGTCGAGATTTGTGAAAATCTAAAAAAAAAAATGTGCACGATTACATTTATACTTTCTCTATACTTCGTATACGAGAAAGTAAAAAAGTCACAAGTGAAAACTTTACAAAATAAACCGGGAGTGATCTCCCCTAATCTTTCTCGAATATTCTTATATAAAACAACAGGGAATGGGAACTAGGGATATAGACATGATTTTTAATCCATTTTAAATACTTAAACTTTTTAAAATAGAATAAAATCTCGTAGAAAAAAGAATTGCACACAAAGTGAACGCCAAATAAAATGTGCATAATAGTGCGCAATATTATTAGTACTTTATAAATTTACATTAGTTTTTTCAGAAATCGGAAATAGCGTAAATTACTACTTCCGGTCAACGGAAATTACACAAAACTCGACAGAAGGCAGACAATTAGATCTTTAACTTGTGTGAAATTTCATTTCAAGTTATAGGCTTTTGAAAAATTCAAAGTAGAAAAAGTATCACTTCCGGTTATCGGAAATCGCTTAAAAGTTAATACGGATCTACGATTTTGATAAAATACTTATATATGAAATTTCATCAACCTAGCTGTAACGGTACTCAAGTTATCGTGTTTACACACAGACAGACATACAGACATACGGACAGAATTGCAAGTCCAGTTTTTACGACTCGATGACGCATAAAACGCCAAAACGTTTATATATTTGTACTTATAATTTTTGCCTGATCAAATTAAGTCCTCTATACTCCGGATGTGATGAAGGACTGAGGAGTAAAACGGTGAAAACTGACAAAATTTCATATTATTTTTGTGCACGATTACAATACTTTCTCTATACTTCGTATATACGAGAAAGTAAAAAAAACACAAATAATTGTGCAAAGACGTGTAGATTTACTTACAGGGAAGGATTTATCTCGAGAGGGGCGCGCGTCTAAAGCTATTAAAGTGGTTATATATATATATATATATATATATATATATATATATATATATATATATATATATATATATATATATATATATAATTGTGTGACCAAGTGGATGTGATGCTGATGGATATTCTTATTGTTTCTCGTTTCCATCATGCCGAAAACGCCAACTGTGACAGACGCGTGACTTTTTTTTTTTGGTAGTCTACGTTCAAGCCCTTCTCGCAGCACCCAAATGTGACAGACGTGTGTAAATACGTGTCGTGTATGTGTTGAGCCGCTAAACTATGGGCACCTCATTTGGCACTGCCGTCCAACGCATATAAAAAGAATCACACTCTGACAAAAAGATCAACCGACCTCCAATGCAACACGCCCACGCACTGTCTCACATCTCATGTTCTACTGACACCGGTCTCTGTCCCACTCACATCTCATGTTCTACTGACACTGGTCTCTGTCCCACTCACATCTCATGTTCTACTGACACAGGTCTCTGTCCCACTCACATCTCATGTTCTACTGACACCGGTCTCTGTACCACTCATATCTCATGTTCTACTGACACAGGTCTCTGTCCCACTCACATCTCATGTTCTACTGACACCGGTCTCTGTCCCACTCACATCTCATGTTCTACTGACACCGGTCTCTGTCCCACTCTCATCTCATGTTCTACTGACACCGGTCTCTGTCCCACTCACATCTCATGTTCTACTGACACCGGTCTCTGTCCCACTCACATCTCATGTTCTACTGACACAGGTCTCTGTCCCACTCACATCTCATGTTCTACTGACACCGGTCTCTGTCCCACTCACATCTCATGTTCTACTGACACTGGTCTCTGTCCCACTCACATCTCATGTTCTACTGACACAGGTCTCTGTCCCACTCACATCTCATGTTCTACTGACACCGGTCTCTGTACCACTCATATCTCATGTTCTACTGACACAGGTCTCTGTCCCACTCACATCTCATGTTCTACTGACACAGGTCTCTGTCCCACTCACATCTCATGTTCTACTGACACCGGTCTCTGTCCCACTCACATCTCATGTTCTACTGACACCGGTCTCTGTCCCACTCATATCTCATGTTCTACTGACACAGGTCTCTGTCCCACTCACATCTCATGTTCTACTGACACCGGTCTCTGTCCCACTCTCATCTCATGTTCTAATGACATCGGTCTCTGTCCCACTCATCTCATGTTCTACTGACACCAGTCTCTGTCCCACTCACATCTCATGTTCTACTGACACCAGTCTCTGTCCCACTCACATCTCATGTTCTACTGACACCGGTCTCTGTCCCACTCACATCTCATGTTCTACTGACACCGGTCTCTGTCCCACTCACATCTCATGTTCTACTGACACCGGTCTCTGTCCCACTCACATCTCATGTTCTACTGACACCGGTCTCTGTCCCACTCTCATCTCATGTTCTACTGACACCGGTCTCTGTCCCACTCACATCTCATGTTCTACTGACACCGGTCTCTGTCCCACTCACATCTCATGTTCTACTGACACAGGTCTCTGTCCCACTCACATCTCATGTTCTACTGACACAGGTCTCTGTCCCACTCACATCTCATGTTCTACTGACACCGGTCTCTGTCCCACTCACATCTCATGTTCTACTGACATCGGTCTCTGTCCCACTCACATCTCATGTTCTACTGACATCGGTCTCTGTCCCACTCACATCTCATGTTCTACTGACACCGGTCTCTGTCCCACTCACATCTCATGTTCTACTGACACCGGTCTCTGTCCCACTCACATCTCATGTTCTACTGACCTGGTCTCTGTCCCACTCACATCTCATGTTCTACTGACACCGGTCTCTGTCCAATCGTTCTCTGCGGCGGGGCGTTCAACGGTGCTCTTCGTGAGCTAGCCCGGTCGCAATCCTCAAATCAAACACCCCTTGGTAGCAGCCTTGGCCACCATAGCCTAGGCCGTGTTGATCTTCTATCCGCACACGTCATCTCAAATCATCCCAACACGATCTCTGCACCTTTCGCTAGCCTTCTGCTTCATGTATCACTTCTTACATACACACCCAGACATTGTGCGTCTCTTTCGTACAAACTTCTGCCACTTCCCCTTTAGTCAAGCTCTATCAAGGTCTAACTATTCTATTTTGGTACCGCCAATTACGTAATGTTTAGTACGAGCCGACCCACAAAGCTACCTAGTTGTTTTATTTTCTGCTTATCAGCAATTCATAATTTGCGAATTCGTCCCCCCCCCCCCCCGAACGAAATAAAAATTATATAGAAAAAATATACTTTTAATTTTTAACCCCCCCCCCCCCCCCCCAGGAGAAAAAAGTCTGGAAGAAACACTGCGTCCATGGCCCCAGTTTACAGACGACAATGAAAAGATCAAGCAGAAATTGTAAAACCCCCTTCGTTTCAAATAGTTTAAATACTAAATTATCTGCCCCTAATAGCCGTCACTAATTCAATCCGGCTCTACCATTGTAAATATTTAGCGTGAACTACAGCTCACCAGACCATGTAGGGGTGGTAGGGAGCGCGCTTACAGCTTGTTTTCTATCGTCTCCAAGAAGATATATTCTCAAAAGAACTTAGAATGAATTTTAAAAAGTAACTGGTTGTATGACATTTAAAATCTTAAATGGAGGTTCAAAAAATGGGGAAACCCCCATGCTACACTGCTGTTTACTTTTGCACATATGAAACTTACAGCCCATTCAGTTTTCCATTTACAGAGTTATGATTGGAAAACAATTTAAATGTATTTTATTTTATTTATTAACCATGAAAGTAGAAAAACAGCGAGGACGAAAAAAAAAATCAAACATTGAATACATAAATAGAAGAATTATTACTTATGTTCGTATCAATTTGAAATATGTACATAAAAAAAAAACAATTGCAATGCAATGAACAAGACACCACTATAAAACAGCAGAGGTTTAGGTGCCTAGGTATGGTGACATTTGTTATTGCTATTTTCATTTATTATAAGATGACATTTCAAAAAGTGAAATTAATAAAACCTTGACAATTGAAGATTGTTACTATTACGATTATCAAACTCACTTCATAGATAAATTTCACACATTTAACAGGCAAAAAATAAAATCTCATGAACAAACAAAAAAAAAACAACAGTTTTTAATGGCCTTGACTATTTGCTGGGAATGCTCAACCAGTTTGGCCAAGTGAGCATGACCCTAGTGCAGGGGTCGGCAACCTTTTGAAGCGGAAGAGCCAAAAGTTACAATTTTCAAAATTTCCCTGATTTTAAAGAGCCACTAACATTTTTTTATTTCAAATATTTTTTTTTTTATTAAGATTATTAGTATTTGTTCAAGGAGCTGGAGAGCCGCATCTTGATATCAAAAGAGCTGCATGCGGCTCGCGAGCCGCAGGTTGCCGACCCTTGCCCTAGTGCTAAAATGATTATTAAGTACATATTTTTTAAGATGATGATAAGTTTCTGATGACTGATAAAAGACTAATGTAATTTCCCAGACATAAATAATCCATACACAAGTTTTATTTAAACAAAGAGATAACCATAACAATAGTTTTGAGGGTTCAAATAAATCATAACATTATCTTTATACTTGTAGTATATGAGGGTTTAAAACAAAGCACACAACTATCTTTATACTTGTAGTTTTACGAGGGTTTAAAGAAACACTATGACTATGATGACCTCATAAGTTTTATGAGGGTATAAACAAAGCCTTTTACCATCATGAAATAACTGAGCTGTAAGATAATATTCCCTAAAATCTAATTAAAAAAAAATTGGTACAACAGTGCAATGTAGCACATTTATTAATTACACATCAAAGTCCCCATGTTAAATATGAATAGAATTAAATACATTTCGTTCTTGATTACAGATGACCACAGATGGATGTGAATTTTTGTTCAGCGTTTTTTCCCCCCCAGTTGACAGGTCACCTTGTAATGGTTTTGTTGGAATGGACTCTTGCAATGGTTTTGTTGGAATGGCCTCTACATGTCTTGTTGTATTGGTGGCACCACTTTCTGTGAAGACCTGAAAGACATTGCGAGTCTGCGGGTCACAAGTGCCTGAGAAAAGGAAATTGTCAGGTGATGAATCTGGTAGGGAGGTATCCGCAGGTTGTTTCCTAAAGACAAAGTCTGGAAGTCCTAGATCATTCTTTAGTGCTGGGGTATCTGCATTTTGTTTCTCAATGACCAGCTCAGGAGGGTCATCAAGGAAATTGTCAGGTGATGAATCTGGTAGGGAGGTATCCGCAGGTTGTTTCTTAAAGACAAAGTCTGGAAGTTCTAGATCATTCTTTGGTACTGGGGTATCTTCATTTTGTTTCTCAATGACCAGCTCAGGGAGGTCATCAAACTGATAATCTATGTGTCCATTGGACAGGAGCTTTTGTTTCTTGCTGGGCAGGGGATCCTCTGAGCACATCTCTCTTTTCTTGCTTGGAGCTTTCTCCTGTGCTACAGTAACTATCTCTTCCTGTGGATCAGGGCAAGCTGGATTACACACTGGAGGGGCTACATACTCTGGTGTATCAGGGCTTTCTGTAAGGAATGAAGGGGCAATGTTATCTTTTGAACATGGGCTCTCTGAATCCCAGAATGAATGGGCAACAGTTTCCTGTGAATCAGGGCTTTCTGTAATTACTGAAGGGGCAATTGTTTCCTGTGAATCAGGGCTTTCTGTATTCATTGAAGAGGCAATGTTATCTTCTGTACTGGAGCTCTCAGAATCCCAGAGTGAAGGTGCAACAGTTTCCAGTGAATTTTCGTCCAATGCTTCAGCTATATCCCCCTGTGCACTTATTTCATTTGTGAGGTCATAGTTGAGCTCAGGATGACATGTGTTCATTAGAGCTGGTGTTGTGTCAGCTGGTCCCAGCTTGCCATGCTGCTCTGATGGAAGGATTTCTGCACTAGCAGCTGGAACACTATCACAATCAGATGCCTGACCTTGCTCAGATGTCTCAGCACTTGGTGGATCATGTCTTGTATCCTCAGGTTGGTCTAGAGCATGAAGCTTGACGCTGCACCTCTTGATGTGGGTGTGAATGTGGGTGGTATACTCGGACAGCTGAGTGTACCCCACCCCACACAACCCACACACTTTCAGGCTACTCTGGGGCACCAACCCAACGCCAAGATTAGAAATCTCAAGACCACCGTTATCTATGGCGATAATTGGCACTGTAAACTGACTGATGTAACTGTTCCAATCATATTTATGGAAATGAATGACATGGGTTCTCAAGTTTTGTAAATTTTTTCTATCACAAAGTTTACACTGGAAATTACTTTTACATTGAATTGTGTGCTCATTAAGCAAATACTTGTAGGGAAACCTGACATGGCAAAAAGAACAGGTATAATTTGTGTCTGCAGTCCAGTTGTGTAGACCTGAAAGATGGTCATAGTATTCTACAGCACTGACAGCCTTCAGACAGACACTACATTTGACAGAGTTCCCCTTGGCTAATGATGAAGATTCTCCTTCCAAATCCTTCTTAACTTGACTGATGGAATTGGTTTTTATTTGTTCAACTGACTTGATTGTATCAAGCTTACCATGTGACAGGTTGTCCCTGAGAGGCTCTGGACCAGGTGCTTGCTTCTGGTCTATGTCTACTGTGTGCAGTTTTAAAGCTGCTGCCCCTTGAGAAGACTGATCACCTTGCTGGCAAGGATGTGGATTGCTTAAATCATGGTCATCACAGTTTTTTGACTCCTTTTTTACAATGCTGGATGCTATACTGTCAACATTAGACCCATTAACCTGATCCATTCCAACAGTAGACCCTCCAGTCTGATCAGAATTTTTTTCATTTTCAGCTATATTCAACTCTTTGTGTACTCTACTGATGTGTCTTCTGAGGGTTCTCTTTGTAGAAAATATTCCATCACAGTAGTTACATGACAACTCAATTAGATGACAAGTTTCCACATGTGCCTTCAGTAGTTCTGAACTTGAAAAGTGCTTTTTACAAATGCGACAAAACACGTTGGCACCTACATTAGCATCTGCAATGTCGTTCATGTCATGTCGCTGAAGATGACGTTTCAAACCTTTAGCGGAGTTAAAGCTATGCTGGCAGATGGGACAGATGACCTCTGAGCTGATGGGGCGGCTCTTCAATTCAGCTAAAACTCTTTTCACATGCATGTTGTAATGAGCCCTTTTCCCTGTGGTAAGGATGGTGATACCACAGAGTGTGCAGGAGAATTTGCTGGGTTGTTTTGCAGCTTTCTTTAACTGAGCTTTCAGACTGCCACTCAACCTGTTGAACACACTTAAAAGCTTGCTGGTGCCTTCATTGTGCTTCTCATACATGTGTGTGATCAGATCATCATATTTACTAGACTCAAACTTGATGTCACAAATATTGCACCAATAAGCACCAGCTTTACAAACCACATTTTGGTACACACTGCGGGATATGGGTTTGGTGCAGTGACCTAGCAGCACATGCTGTTTCACAAAATTCACAGTTTTTAAATATTTCAAGCAGATGTGGCAGTAAAGGTGCTCATCAAAGGCGATGTCGCCTTCAATATCTGTCAACTCATTTTTAAACATCGACATATGTTTCTTTATATGCTGTTTTAAGAAACCTTCCTTCTCGAAACTTCTCTTACACACTATGCAGGGAAACGCAGGCAGAGACCCTGCAGGTTTTGCAACATCAGCACATGTTTCCGCTTTAACTCCTAACTTCTCAAGTTTTCTGTGATCGATCACAGACTGCTCTAATGTTTGAAAACATGTTGAATCCAAGAGGTGTGCAAACATATTTGCAAAGTGTCCGCCACAAAATACACACAACTTAGAATTCTGTCCACTATCTCTGTTAGCATACGTATACAATTTGTTATCAAAGGTGTTCTTCATTTGATCTTTGCAGGCCTTGGACTCGATCATATGCTTCCTCTTCTCTTGGTCAGAGGGAAAATAATGCTGGCAGTATAAACAGCCATATAAGCTACTTGTAAGCTTTAGAGACTTGCCTTGACTGCATCCTGCACCGTCATCCAGATGTTTTCTTTTCTGGGTGGGAGAGAGGGAGGGCTTGGCACAAACAGTGGAGTTCTCAGTGGCACTTGCTGGCATTTCTACAGCACTTTGCTGCTCCACCTCACTAGTGGACTCATCTTCCCCTCTATGTGACTGTTCCACCACACTACCAGACTGTTCCACTACACTACCTGACCGCTTCACCACACTACCAGACCGCTCCACCACATTACCTGATTGCTCCACAGCACTACTTGACTGCTCCACCACATTGGCTGACTGCTCCAGTGCCTTGACTGTGATAGATTTTCTTTTGACTCCAGCTCTTGGCTGCTCATGTTGTTTAACATGGTGGTTAAGAGCATCCTGTGTAGCAAACTTTTTCAGGCAGATGCTACAAGAATAGAAGGAAGTCCTAGAGTGTTTTCTAACATGAACTTTGAACTGATGAAACATGTTGAAGCTCTCCTGGCAAACCAAACAACTGTAGCTGTTCTCAGCAGGCCTAGACAAGTCTCTAGCTGCCCCATCTGGACTGCTCAGGTCCTGCTTGATGATAGCTGGCTTCACATCTGTCAGGGCTGAATCCTTGTGGGTAGCTTCAGCACTCAAGCGAGCTTCTTTGTCCATTCTTCTATGAAATCCATCGTGGGAAACTAGACGATTAAAATGAAAAAAGGTAACAGAACACCGACTACACTGGTATGGCTTTTCTTCAGTATGTTGGTAGCTATGTTCTAACAACTCCTTGTGGTTAGGGAACTCAGCCTTACATAGCAAACATGTGTAGGTATCTGCTACAACAGAAACAGCCTGCAGTTCTGGGAGTGTTGAAGCTACAGTGTTAGAATCACTGCTGGCACTTTTCAATGATCCTTGTGCTGTTGGTTCCAGCTTTGCCTTGCTCAGAGCTTGTCTACAGAATGCAAACTTTGCTAAATGCATGCGCAGGTGGGATTTAAGCTTAAACCCCTGTCCACAGCTGGAGCAGCAGACGTCAAACGGCACACACTTGTGGGTATAGAAATCTTTCAGACTTTTGAACCCTCTTTTGCATTCAAAACAAAATGCTAAATGTTTTGGACATTCTGTTCTGTGTTCATCATAATATTTATAACATGCTCTACTGCTTAACAAATGATACCTAAAGTTTAAAATAAGAAATGATTTTCCACAACTTTTACACACATTCCTATTAGCAGAATTTTCGTTTGCAGGATTTGAAGTACTTGGACTACTTTCTTGTTTCTTGTCAAGCACATTCAAGTCAGAAGAAATGGTGTTATGCTGAATTGCTGGTGGGTCACAGGATACTGTATCAGGCTGGCTAACCCGTGAGTTACTAGATGTGCTACGCTGATCAGCAAGTGGGTTAATAGATGCAGTATGCTCAGTGGCAGGTAGGTCAGAAGATATACTGTCACACTGGACAGCTGGGGGGTCCTTAGAGCTACTGCTTACAGTTGTATCAGGCAGCACTTGTTCAGTGCTTGAAGAAGGGATGGCCGGAGTGCCAGCCTTGGCTTTATATTCTTTCAAAACCAGGTCAACTAGACGTAGGCGACAGGTCATATCTCTAAAACCATGCTTCCTCAAATCTTTGGCTGTTGGGTAAACCTTACCACACATACCACAATTAAAGAAGTCAACGGAATGATTCATGTAAGCCTTGGTAACATTTAGAAAACAAAAGCGCCGCTTGAGAAGGTGGGCTTGCAGAGCTGTATCATCTGTAAACTTGCGGGTACAACATTTGCAGCGCATTTTCTTGGCTTGTTTCTTCTCAGCAATATGCGGATTATGTGTTTTGACATGCTTTTTGAAACTGGACTTGTGAGAGAATAAGTTCTTGCAAATTTTACATTTATACTCCACAGTGCCAGCCTCACTACTGGAGCTGTAGCTGGACACGTCTTCCTCTGAAGAGAACTCCAGATCAGATTCTACCAGTGGTGGAGCTGGGACTGCACCTTGCTCGGCACAAAGTGAACTACTGGACAAGTTAGGAAGACAGTTTTTTGGGGAAGGTGAGACCAACACTTCTGATTCAACACATTCTTTCTGTTTACATGCTTCAGAAATATCCTGGTGTTTAGAAAACTCAAAGCTATCTTTGAAAGTCTTTTTACAAACCTTGCACATGACAGACACATGCTGCAAAACTATCTTTAGGTTTTTCATCTTACAAGGTTCTGCCTGCTGGGTATGAATGGCTTGTTGACTTGTCTGGTTAGAAGTGTGTATGCCCAGGTTTACAGGGGACACACACTTCTTGTCACTGACGAGGCCAGTTGCACTTGTGATTGTGTTTTTAGACTTGTTTGTTTTTTCAACTGGGATTTCAGATCTAGGTTTATGTAATTTAGCAGATCTCCTAAATGCAATTTTTATGGCGGGAGGTTTTTTTTGTGGAGGGTGAGCAGTGAGGCCTGAGCTGACAGGGAGTGTCTGTTGATTGGAAGATCTCTGTTCTGTAGCTGGCTGAGGTTTTTTTTGTGGAGGGTGGGCAGTGGGGCCTGAGCTGACAGGGAGTGTCTGTTGATTGGAAGATCTCTGTTCTGTAGCTGGCTGAGGTTTTTTTTGTGGAGGGTGGGCAGTGGGGCCTGAGCTGACAGGGAGTGTCTGTTGATTGGAAGATCTCTGTTCTGTAGCTGACTGAGGTTTTTCAACTGGTGAATTTTTCTTCAAACTGGGGCTTTCAATTTTTTCATTCATTTTTATCTTAAGTACCAGTTCCTGCACCATGCACTCATCAAAATTCAACAAATGTCTTTCTTTTTCAGCTGCTGAGCTCAAGTGCAGGCTACAACAAGCGCAGAAGGAGCTAAGAACATGTGCACACTTTTTTTCTCGTACTAGATGTTCATTTCTTTCAGCAGTGGTGCCAAAGGGGTAGTGGCAGGATGGGCAGTTGATCTTGATATCCTCTTGTAGAACATCTGGCGGGGTCTTAACACAGCTGTCAGCTTGACCAGTGCCAGGAAGACTTTTCTCTTGTATTGTCTTACTAGTACTAGGGCCCTCTGTTTGACCAGGGTCTGTGAGACTTTTGTAGTGTGTCTTGCTGCCCTCAGTTTGACCAGAGCCAGTAAGACTTTTGTAGTGTGTCTTGCTGCCCTCAGTTTGAACAGAGCCAGTAAGACTTTTGTAGTGTGTCTTGCTGCCCTCAGTTTGAACAGAGCCAGTAAGACTTTTGTAGTGTGTCATGCTGCCCTCAGTTTGAACAGAGCCAGTAAGACTTTTGTAGTGTGTCGTGCTGCCCTCAGTTTGACCAGAGCCAGTAAGACTTTTGTAGTGTGTCTTACTGCCCTCAGTTTGAACAGAGCCAGTAAGACTTTTGTAGTGTGTCTTACTGCCCTCAGTTTGAACAGAGCCAGTAAGACTTTTGTAGTGTGTCGTGCTGCCCTCAGTTTGACCAGAGCCAGTAAGACTTTTGTAGTGTGTCGTGCTGCCCTCAGTTTGACCAGAGCCAGTAAGACTTTTGTAGTGTGTCATGCTGCTACCAGGGCCCTCTATTTGATGAGATGAGTTGTAGCTGTTTTCAGGCTCATTCTCCTTGTGGCATTCAACTGGATGGACATTTGTTTTGGGAAGAGTAGTTGTCAGGTTTTCAGGACGGGAGTGAGCAGTTATCAGATTGTCTCCCACAATGATGGCATGACTTGCATTTTCTACACCACTTGTTGTCATTACAGGAGGCAAAGATGTGTTTTTAAGGCCATTGGAAGTGCTTTTGAAATCATTTGATTTTCTTAATCGAGTCATAAGGATTGGAAATCGACTAAATTTGTGACTACAGACAGTATGCTCCACATGTAATAGCTCAGGCCTAATGACAGCATCTTCTTTAGATTTGCAACTACTGGCAGTAAGCTCAGAAAGTGAGACCTCAGGCTTAATGACAGCATCTTGTTTTGGTTTGTGACATGTGACTGTATGCTCCACAAGTGCTAACCTATTTTCAAACGCCATAGAGCATATTTTACAGGGTAACAATCTGGTTCCTGATTTCTCCATGGCATTTTCCTGGGGTAAATTCGAAAGCTTTTGTCTTATAGCAGCATATGTTTGGCTTGCTGGAAGCTTTAAAGGGTGTTGAGAGTCTGAATATAAAGCATTCATGACAACAGTGTCAGAAAAATGTACAGGTAAACTCTGCAATGACAAAAAGCCTCCAACTGCCACGTCACTCGCTGCGTCTGCCACAGTACTGTTAACATGTAATGCAATTGGGATGACTGGATTGACATTGTCTGCATCATTTACAAGGGTGGTGGATGAGGAGATCACACAGTGTGATGCTTTACCATGGGGAAAAGTTTTCTCTGCCAAAGTGACTGGAGGGATGCTGTTACTCACAAGATTGGTACGATTTTCTGTACTCATACTATCTACAACATTATCTATACATGTATTGTACTTTACTAAATCTTGTTTCAGTGCTTGGGATTTTGATGGCTCAGAAATATTTTCTTTGATCACATCTGTTTCTATTTCAGGTGTTGGCAATTGGGCTGGATAAGTATATGAAATATTTTCATTAATTACGTCTACTTCCATATCAAGTTCTGGTGACCCTGATCTGTCAATGTATATGTCAGTAGATGTAACAACTGGTGCCGTATTGCCACATTTTTCTCTACTGCTTTTAGAAGCATGGCAAGCGCTAGCTTCTGTTTCACCTTCATCGCTGTCCTCAGCGAGGCAGATGACCTCAGTGTTTTGGAACTTTTTGGCAAAAGGAAATTTGCGCTGACTAAGATCAATTTTGACCAGTTTGCAATCATCTAGATCTTCTTCATCAACATCAATAACTTCAGGCACTGAAATTTTGGGCACACTGGAACAAGTTACTGGCACGGCTGTGGAGGCATTTGGGACAGCTGTACTGGTTGTCTGACTGAAAACAGGATCTTCTGCTGCATGAACCTCATATGGATCATCAGAATTTCTTCTCCCAGCCCCCCTGTGCTCAGACTGAAGTGGAACATTTGTTGGTATAAGGTGTGCACTTTTTTCTTTGGTGTTTTTTTGTATCTTGGATACTGGTGGACTTTGAGGATCATCATTGATAGTAATGCTATCGGCAAGACTAAAGACTTTAGTAATTTCTAGCAGAGCATTACTTGATGAGGTAGGATCTTTGCTATTCATCTTCTTAGTAGATCCACAGAATGCATTTGCTTGTTTGTCACTTTCTCAAGGATTTTACTTTAAAATTAGGCAGTCTGTTTTGGAAACAAAGGATAATAACATAAATGTACAGAAAATATTGCACATAACTAAATCTCAAAAATGGCTAAGATTACAAAGTATAGTTTGATAATTCTATGATACTTTTTTTTATAAAACACTAAATAAAATTTTAAAATTTCAAAACTGATTAGCTAAAATTCAGTATTAAGTACTGATTAGACATTTTTCCACAAAGGCCATTTTTGTAAGATTTTATTATGGTCACAATGCCAATTTGTGGATTTGAAGCATTTCCACACATTCCATTATATAAATTTTGACCCACACATGGACTTGTATCAAATTTTCCGTATAAATTGATTTCCATTGACAAAATTTTTTTTTATTATATTTTAATGTAATCAGATACTTTCTTCTTCTTCGTTCTTAATTATTAGTGTTGAAGGGGATCGAGATTTATCTGCCAGTGGGTTTGAACTCGAGACTTTGTTCGAATTTATCAACCATGAGCTTTTTAGCCGACTCGATCACGCCTCCAACACAATTAAGCGTTACGTGTCAATTGGTTATGCGCCATTGAGGCCATTGACTCCGATTTCAGCCTGCTTTTCTTTTTGGATTTGCTTTGTCAAACCAAGAACAAACTACAAGGCAGCAGTTGTTTAATTTTGGAGTTGTCTCTCCTAGAAGAGTGGCTGTCCCCAGCTAACGAGCCTCATCTGCCCGAGGGTTCGAACTCGAGACTTTTCGGTTTAGCAACCATGAGCTTTACCGACTCGACCACGCCGACCCCCTAATCAGATACTATTTGAGACATTAAAAATTAATTAAAAAATAACTATTCAATAATAAGGGAGATAACAGTAGTAATGACTATAATCTTTGTTTATTAGGCCTAATATTACTGGAATGTTTTAAAAAATTGAAAGTTATGAAAGTTTAACTCAGGGTTATAGTTAGGCTCGATGAAAACAAATAGAAATGTAGGTCTACTTAAGATCTTAAATTTAGTCTTAAACTTAAAAATTTCAAGGTCTCTAGATTTGCAACTTTTTAAACGTTGGTTTAACTTGGCTGGTTCTAAAAATATTAAATTTCTGAATTATTTTCAGGCTCAAGTGTTTTTTTTTCTTTTTAAAATGAAGGACTCTTTGATGACTTAATCTAAAAAAGCACGATTTTAATCCAACAATATGATGGAAGGATTCTCGTCAACGTCTTAGTGTCCATTCTTGAGCTGTAATCTAGTTAAGTGTAGATATCTATCTATTCTAGATCTATCTAATCTTATATTAGCTGAGGCCACCGAGAATAAATTTTAATAAGATTAGGCCTTTACAAAATGTAAACTTTAATGACAGAACCAGATCTAGGTAATGCGGTTTAAAACAGCATTGTTATTTTAAAAATTTAGGGCCTATCTGCAAAGTTTTGTAGACAAATAGGCCTAACTTTCAGTATCACTTCTATCACAGAGCTCCTGTATACTGTACAGAGAACGTACAGCCAATAAATGTTTGTTTTACAAAAGTGAAACATTGGATTAACTTAACTTAGGCTTCATGAAAATAATATTATATAGATCTAGATTCTAGTTCAAGGCCTAGATTTAAAATTTTATTCATGACAACAATATGATGATGGGTGGAAGGATTCTCATCAACTTTTGTTAGTCTACAATTTACTAGGCCTATGGCCTATATTATAATTAAGTATAATTTATTGACTTAGATCTACTAGAATCTAGATCTAGATCTACATCTAGATCTAGTACTAATCTATCTATTTTGGCCTAGACATCTAGAATCTACTAAATCTAGTAGATCTACTAGATTGTAACTAGATCTAGATCTAAATCTAGATTCTACTGACTTAGACTAATTTAGAAAGAATCTAGATCTAAGAGAGGCCTATAAATTAAATATCTAGATTTCTAGATCTAGATCTAGTTAGATATCTATATTCTAGATCAAGTAGATCTAGTTTAAAGTTTAAATGGACACCAGCGAGAAAAGTCTCAAAGGTATTTGAGAGGTCCATAAATTAATTTTATAATTTATGAATCTTGCACAGCGTAGATCTAGTTACAATTAATATGGTTATAAAATCCTGCCTGTCTGGTTTTTTTCTGACTTTACTAAAGATTGGATGTATTTGATGTTTTTAATATTTTCGGTAATTTTAAAAAAAAGCAAAAACAATTTGGTTTTCACGTGTAATGGCGACATAAACAATGGCATCCTGCTATTGGATAGGCCGTCATAAATTTTATTGTACACATTGTAAGCTAAAAATAGAAAACTAGGCCATGGGGTTTTAAATTTGCATTGTTATTTAAAAACTTGATCTGCAAAGTTTTGTAAACAAATAGACATCTAGATCTAGTTATCGATCACTAAGTAACTGTACAGCCAATCAATATTTGTCTTACGAAAGTGAAACATCCGGTTATAACTTAGGCTTGATGAAAATAAATAATAAATAGAAATGTAGCCTTAAACTTAAACTCAACAAATTATTTTCAAGTTCTCTGGATTTGCAACTTTTATAGGCCTAGTAAATTTAATTAATTTATAGATCTAGATCTACTCTGATCTATATCTAGCATTTATTCTAAAAATATAAAATTTCTAAATTAATTTTAGGCTTAAGTTTTTTTTTTTTACGGTCTAAATCTAAAAAGCACGTTTTTATTCCATGTCAACAACATTATGGAATAAATATGGAAGGAATCTCGTCAACTCGCTGGTGTCCATTAGATTCTACTGCATGGATTTTCTACACTCAGAATCTAGAAAATCTAGACCTCTCTAGATCTTCTAGATTCTAGATCTAGATTAGACTCTACCCCATACGTACCCAGATCTATTCTAGAATCTAGATCTCTAGAAATAATTTTGAACTAGATCTAGATTCTAGATCTATTTTCTATCTCTCTATTGAAACTCTATTCGACTAGATTTATCCCTTACCGAATTAGCTTTCCAGACCTTGGAATTCTAGAGAGCAATAAAATGATCTATTAGACTAGGCCTGGTCTAAATACCTGCCCGAAAAAAAAAATCAGCCCCGAAGCTTACCGTGAACAATGTTTCCGTTTGTCAAGATCGAGGTTAGGCCTAGTCTGGGGTACTACCTAGTCTGTCCTAGGTCTTAGTCCACTCTTTACGCACGAAGTGGTAGAATGAGCGGTAAAATTCACAATATAGTATAGGCTCGGCCTAGCGTCCTTTTTATTATTCCGGAATTGTACAGCAGTAAAAAATAGTAAACCATGGCGTAGTTGGTCGAGCCGTTCCGGAAACCACCGGAAATAGTGTAAATCAAAAGAAATGGGAGAACAGAAAAAAAGTCAGTGTTTGCTAGGAAAAAAAGACAAAAAAAAGTCACAATGGAAAAATTTTTCGAAAATTTTATTGGAAAAAAAGTCACAGAAATAAAGTCACAGAAAAAAAGTCACAAAAATATTTTTAGAAATATTTTGATTTATCTGTTAAGAATTGTAAAATTTTGTATGTGTATTGTTGTGGGTTGTATTTTTTTTAAATATTTATATACATTAAAAGCATTATGGTTTAAAACAATTGTAAGTAAAAAATACTCTAAGATAATTTACACAACAATCTCAACTTTTGTTACGTATTTAGTTAAATACTAGACTACCCGTTATCTAGTTAGATAACTGTGGGTTTCGGGGGTCATCCATACATGACATCACGTCTGTCACTAATCATCACAAAATAACCAGACCCGAGACCCCCACATTAAAAAAGGCGTCACACATCAGACGTTTTTGTCTTTTAAAAACACTGACTTCGTCTGAGCATGGGGCTGCAACATAATATTTTCATATGCTCAGGTCACAAAAACAGGTCAACTCTACTTCACCTGCCCAGTGTCCTCCCAACTCAGACATGTTTTTGTGTGTGAAAATTTAGATTTTGGCTGAGCGTGGGTCTGACCACACTATCTCTTCATATGCTGTCGTCACAGGTGAACTTTACACCTAACCAACACTTTTTTGTCTCAGACAACGTGTTTTATCTTTAAAAAAAAAAAAAAAAAGATTCCGGCCGAGCATGGTTCTGACCACACTATCCACGTTATATACTGAGGACAAAGAAACAGGTGAACTTCAACTGCCCTGTGTCTCGCTAAGTTCCTATAGGCAAAGGCAACATTATCATTCACAACTAAAATAAAAAAAAAGAATTAAAACAAAAACAATGACATGTCTAGAACCCATGCTTTCGCATGGTAACCTAATGTGCTAACCACTAAGATATTACGTTTCAACACCATTATCAATGTTTTAACACTTCTTTTTATTTTAATATACAATAAATTTCTCTAGATCTACAGATCAGCTATATATATATATATATGTAACTAGGGTAGGCCTAGCTACTAGTTACAAATCTGATAACGAACGATAAGCCGAGACGCAGTATTACAGTCTGATGCAACTGATAGCAGGTGGCTTATTAGATCGGAATGATAACAATCTCAAAGCCAACGCGTGCTATTTTGGGAAACGGTACGAGGGGATTCAGACGGCCTGTCAACTTTGATTGATAGGATGCAGATGTTTATTAAACGGACTGTACGTTAGAACTGCGCAACTAGTAGTCGGAGACATCGAGTACAAGTATCGATTGCCTACGCCACTGTTCTGGAATTAGATGATCATTGAAGCTAAACAAAGATTTATATAAAATAATTAGGGGGTCATCCATAAATGACGTCACACTCGTATGGGGGAGGGGGGTCCGCAATGTTGTGACGATGTGTGATAAGGGGGACGGGGGGGGGGGGGGGTTCATATGTTGCGACGTCACATTTTTGCATTATAAAAAAGCAATGTTCGAAAACGAATTTTAGACGTTATTTCGCGTTTTAGGTAACTGTTTTAATAAATTGTAATATTTTAGACAAGATTTTAGAAAAATATCGATGCTTTAAAAAAATTCAACTGCAATTTTGAGGGGGGGGGGGGGTTGTAGGTTGAGATGTGACGTCATTTTAGGGGGAGGGGTCTGGCTTTTTGTGACGACGTGTGACGGAGGGGAGGGGGATGTAAAATCGTCAAAAATACGTGACGTCATTTAAGGATGACCCCTAAGGCCTGAAATAGATTCTAGATGTAGAATTTACATTAAGTCTAGATCTAGAATTTACGTTAAGTCTAGATGACCTAGATTTAGATCTAAACTTTTTCTTCCTTCGACAGTTGATCGTAGAGAAATGTATTGTATAATAAAATAAAAAGAAGTGTTAAAACATTGATAATAGTGTTGAAACATAATAAAAATAGCAAACGGACGTATTGTTAAAGTTATAGCCAACAGAAAATTAGTTTAAGAACGCGTTAGACATCTAAATCGGCAACTAAATCTTGGTTTGAAGCCGTCATTTATTGCACTAAAAAGTAAACAAATCATGTGACGTCACTATTCCCACAAAGTAAAGTCAATGTTAAAACTTTTAAAATTAATGTGATTAATCTACCTATGAATAAATCAATAAATTAATTAACGTCTTTAAATAAATTTGTGATTAACAGTCTGTCTGAAAAAAAAATTGTTCTCTACCTATATACTATTTTACAGCTCTACACAGTGCAGATTCTCTCCAGTAGCCAATCAGACAAAAAAATAATAATAAATATTCAAACATGTAAACAAACGTGAGTTTTAGTAGTATAGAAACGAGGGAGAAAAATTAATTATAAAAGAAATTTAGGCACATCATTGTGTTTTGCGTATGTTATGCCGTAATCTATTCTCCCAGCCTCTCCTCTGTATGCATTGTCCGAACATATTGTGTGTTGTTCACGTTTTGTGTCAATGACAGCCTTTGAACCTTGTCGGCTTTCTGTTTTGATCCTACGCTTTGTTATGTAATGAGCGTGAAAAATGTTGGCAGTTAAGGTGGTTGAACTAAGCATAACTATTGATGCGATGAGTTGAGGGCAGTAAGTCAGATGTTGGTATTTAAAAAAAACGGTGAAAAACGTGGACTTTGGAGCATTTTATTAAATGCTATTAATATTATGTTTAACATAATTACAATCTACATACTTCATATTAAATATTTTTAGATGAATTATAAAAATTACTATGCGTATACAACCTACACACATTACATTACATTTTAGTTAATTAATCCTTAGTTAATTTGCACTCTCTTAATATTTAATACATAAAAGTATTAACAAATTCCATGCAAATATATATTTGTGACTTTTTTTCCCGCGACTTTTTTTCCTGTGACTTTTTTTCCTGTGACTTTTTTCCTAAATCAAGAAATGACGTCATCGATACTCTAATTCATGTGTCTAATCTTAAAAGTGGTTTGCTTGCAGAGTTTCTTTCATGCAGCTCTTCGGGTAGGGGCGAAGCCCATTTACCCCCCACCCCCGGGTAGAACTTCTAACTCCCCCCCCCCCCCCCCCCAAAAAAAAAAAACGAAATATAATTTATGTAGAAATTATACTTTTACCAGTGTCGGGCTCCCCCGCAACGGATAATTTTATTTGCCCCTGTAAAAATTCAAGTGCCCAACCCCCGAAAAAATATCCGAATGAACACTGTCTGTGCGAGTGAGGTTTATCGGCCAAAAGTAGGAAACGATGTAACGAGTCTAAATTGTAGAAGTAGGCTCTACCTTTAGTCTGTATGATCTACAAATACGACCAGTGTTTCTTTCAAACTTTTTTCCTCTCGGAGGGGGGGGGGGGGGAGTTACTTGAAATTTTTAGGGGTGCGGGTGGACTAAATTTTCTGGCAAGGGGCGGACACTGGTGAAAGTATATTTTCTATATAAATTCTATTTTGTTGAATGGGACGGTAGATGTGCTTTGGGGTGTGTGTGTGTGTGGGGGGGGGGGGGCAAGTAGAGTCGGCTAAAAGAAACTCTAAATGCGACTTTAGTCACGATTGAGATTAGGTGCAAGGGTTAGCGGTAGGGTCTACGACTATAAATAATATCAATTTGCAGTAACAATCTTAAATCCGATTTAAGTACCGATTCTGGTTAAAAATCCGTTTTCAATGTCATTTTTCGTTTCCGGTTAATTTAATTAAGCTGGTGATTTTGGTTTTGGTTTTAGTTTAGAGAAAAGAGATAGCACTATCACTAGCGCCCGTTGTATCCTTCCTCAACGGGCAATTTATCTCGTACATAATGTTTACAAATTTGTATCGATTGATTTTAGTTGCATTTTAAATACTGTTTAGCTATTTATTTTGTATTTCTAATTATTTTAAAAGTATGTGTCAAAATATTGCTGCTACTAAACATTGTTCGGTAATCTATCGTTTTGGGTACGTAAAATCGCCCGCGACTAGTAATGTGAAAAACAGGTGACTCCTTACATTTTAATAATTATTTCACATTTTGAGGAGGATTTGTTTTAAAAATACAAAAATGTTTCCTTGTTTCATTTATGTACCTGTTTTTAAACAATTGAATTAAAACTTTTCAGTAATAAATGAAGACTAGCGATGTTTCCAACAGATGCAACCATGCTCATTTACTATAGCAGCCATCTTTGTAAAAGTTTTATTTTTATAGACTAAAACGCAAGATTCAGGCGGAAGTCACTCTATTTTACAAATGGCTGCTGTTTATATAGCAAATCTTGCTTGCAGACACTGCTGTTTAAAGTTAATTTCTGGCCTATATTGATATATTTAGCCATTGATTTAGGTTTATTATCCATTTATCTATAATATTTGACATAAACATATCACAATATACTTCTATTACAGCCTTGACAATGAGGTAACGTTTTCGTACATTAATAGCCGCGGGCGATTTTACGTACTCAAAACGATAGATTACCCATTGTTCTAGTTCTTACTACTTTTAACAAGTAAATTTAATCGTCTCATTAATTATTTTACTAGATGTAGATCTAGATCTAGTTGTCGGAAATATTCTGCAAGTTTTTTTTTTTTGTTTCTTTAAAAAAAAATAATTATTACACTCGACTTTATTAATAATATTTAAATTTTCTAATTGTTGCTAATTTTCTGTCAATTCAACCTTAAATTAAGTTAAATTATTAATTTAATGCACTTGACTTTATTTTTATTTCAACGGTAAAATAAACGATGGTTTACAGTAACGAATGTTACCGAAACTCAACAAACATTACCCGATAATTTCCGACGCTATATCGTGAGATTACCGAATGCGCAGGACATCAGGCCCAGTATTTAGCCTATGCCGAGTAAATTCTGCTAGAGAGAGTGGTTCACCTAGGTGGTTACGGGTGGTTCGTCAACACACCGGTCTATTTTTAGCTTTTTGGGTCAAGGTTACAGTGGCAAACAAAGCCGAAGAATAAATACTGCAGAGTGGCTTTCATTTTGTTAGGTCTACATACCGAAAGAACTACAATATTGTCATTTAGTAAATCAGATACAGATCTAGATCTAGATTCTGGTGTCAATTGTCACTTAAAACATACTTTAAACTTCTGAATCACAAGTAGTATATTGGCCCACTTTGTGTATCATGGTGGTGGCGGCCTGGGACAAAGACATCTAGTAAAATATTGAGGCGGGAGCAGGCTTCCGCGAAGCGCCATCTGTTGCTAAAAACCTCATAACAAGTCTATCGATTTTTTTTTTCGCTTGTTTTTAATTTTTAAAATTTGTTTCTTGTTTTTAATTATTTTTATTACAAGCTTTTATTTAACTCACTTCCTATGTCTGTCTGTCTGTCTGTCTAGATCGAAACGCCCGTGGGAAATTGCAGGTACTTCTAACTGACAGGTACGGTTCGTAGTTGGTACGTGGGTCAAGACATGAAGACAATGCATCGTGACATTCAATTTGACTTAATTGGTCGCTTATTAAATTTTTATGAATTAATAAAAATTTTGACCGAATAAGTAGGCAGTTCTATTCACACGCGTCATCACGGCCGTGTTGAGCGTGGAGCGAGGGGGGGGGGGGTGCTCTACGTCAAAAGCGCGTCATCACGTTCAATAGGCGCGCGTTGGTTTTTAGTCGGGTCAGCAGTCTAGTTCTTTACCACTAGACTACGCCATTTCATAATACTTTACTGAAACTTTAGCTAAAACTTGACAATGGTTTTTAGGCATGTAACTATTGTAAATAAAACACGTAAAGTACTGAAAAAAAAATTCATTAAAAAAACGTTTTAATAACACGCTTTTATGTAATAATGCACTAAAAAGTTGAAAATAAATTATACACTACTATAAAGAAAAGCGTGGGTCTCTTCTCAAATGTTAGTAAAGGTATCCAATAGGTACTTAAGAGTAGTATATTAGGTCCCTTTTGGGTCGCAGGCGCAGGCGGAGGAGCCGGAGGGACAATGAGATATAGTAAAATACTCGGGATGGGGAGGGACAATGACATATAGTAAAATACTCCAGGAGCAGGCGCCGGCGCAGTCCGGAGGGACAATGACATATAGTAAAATACTCCGGAGGGGGATATGGATGGGGATGGGGAGGTGGCGCAGGGGGATGGGGATGGGGAGTAGGTCAGGTGAGGGAGTGACCTTGTGACGTAATCACCATCGGTGACCTAGTTACGTAATTTGTTTTTAATGCGTTTTAAATGAGTTTTTTAATTTTGTTTTTAGTTGTCGTCACAGAAAACAAAAAGGGAGGCGTCTTAATGTTGTTAACCATTGTCTTCCTAAATTATTTTTTAACTTGTTAAAGAAATTGAATGTTTAGTAAAGCATTCTGACGAGCGTTTTTTTCACAAGGGACGTTACTCGGGGGTGTTAACAAGACTGTGCTAATTTTAGAACAGTTGTCTTTCCTCTCGTTTGTCTATTAGGGAAGATACGTGAGCACGACACGCGACACGTCTTTTTAAATGTAAACAAGCTTGCACGGGGTGCACTTAAAATAAACCCAGCTGCGAAAATGACAACGGAATGGTGACACTTTTTGGAAAACACTCTTTCATGTAAATAAAATAAGGGTCGCTTTTGTTGTCACCATGATAATGTATACCGATGAGTTATCTCCGCCTTTACCGACCTAGTATGAATTTCCACTCCAAATTACCAATCGTTATTTCTTTATGGTTGTGAAAGCAGGTTGTATTACTCTCCTTGTAAACTAATTAATACCCTTTACATGTGCTTACGTTATGGAAAGTAAACTCGGTTGAATAAAAAATGTATTTAAATATATAGAGTTACAGAACCTTAAAGTTAACAGATGATGAAAAAATAATGAAATTAAAATTAACATCCACCTCCTCACTCACCTCACCCAGGTGGTGGAGTATTTTACTATATATCCTCTACTCCTGCTCCCCCTTCACCCACCTTCTCCCCCTTCACCCACTATCCTTTACTCCTGCTTCTGCTCCCCCTTCACCCACCTGCTCCCCCTTCACCCACCTGCTCGCCCACCTCACCCATATTACTATGAGTCGAGTATGTTTTGAACGCTTGTTAAGTTTACAGCATGATATTTAAAAGCCTTTGATGGCTTGGAAAAAAACGTTAATAAATAAATAAAATATCAGAAGACTTTTGTTCTAATTTTAGTGTGTGTGTGTGTGTGTGAATGTGTAAACGTGTATCTCAAAAAGGTGTAGAATGCTAGTACCAGAACACCTAAAAACAAGGTAATGAAAAAAGCCCTAGAGCCTCCGTTAAGTGTGTGCGGTCATAAATCAAACTGAGCTGTCACGGGCGAAACCAGCGAGCGAGTCGAAATTCTTTGATGTGTGGATTGATGTGTACCAGATGTGGTTAATGGTTGTTGGGACCCGACACAAAGAACTTTCTATTTCTGTACACGTAAGCGTTACTCGCTTATTTTAAGCAACAACAAATAAACAAAAAAACAAAAAATCAAATAAACAACAAATAAATAAAAAAAACAGATAAACAAATATAAAATTAATTAAAATTAAAAAATAAAATTTAATTAAAAAATTAAAATTAAAAAATAATAATTAAACTAATTAAAAAATTAAATTTCAAAAATTAAACTAATTAAAAAAAAAATAATAATTAAAATTAAAAACAAAATAAATAAAAAATTCAAACTAATTAAAAATTAAACTAATTAAAATCAAATTAATTAAAATCAAAATAAAAAACTCATTAAAAATAAATTACGTAACTATGTCACCGATGGTGATTACGTCACAAGGTCACCCCCTCACCTGACCTACTGACCTACTCCCCATCCGCCTGCGCCACCTCCCCATCACCATCCCCACCCCCCCTCCGGAGTATTTTACTGTATGTCGATCTCCCTCTGGTCTGCGCCTGGAGTATTTTACTATATGTCATTGTCTCTCCCCATCCCGAGTATTTTACTATATCTCATTGTCCCTCCGGCTCCTCCGCCTGCACCTGCGACCCAAAAGGGACCTAATATACTACTCGTAAGTGACCCACGATTTTCTTTATAGTTATTTAAATAATAGTGCATAATTTATTTTCTACTTTTTAGTGCATTATTACATAAAAGCTTGTTATTAAAACGTTTTTTAAAATGAATTTTTGTTTGTTGTTTTTAATTAGTGTGTTTAATTTTAAAATATGGTAGTACTATTTAATTTTGTATAACAAAACCTTAACTACAGCATTTTCGATTATATATAAGCATTATTACTTTCAAGATGCCCCTACAATATATAAAATGAAGATGGGCATACTTTCTGTATGGATGCCTTTACAATACTTTATAAAAGTGAAGTGGGCATATTACTAGATGCTTTAAAATATATTATAATGAATATACGAATAATTACTTTAAAGATTACTTGGCCTCAGCTTCGCGGAACACAAGGGACGGGGATATTCTATCCCGTCCTGTTAAATACATGTATTGATTTTAGCAACAGATGGCGCTTGGCCCCCACCCCCAGTTAATTGGTACTGGTTAAGTTAGTTGACATTCAAAAATAATTCAAACAGACCACTCGTTTACAATTAGAGAGCGTTGCAAGATATTCTAACCAACAGTTTTGGCCTTTTGCAGTTTATTTTGTTTTGGAGAAAGCTTGGGGTGGTAGTTTAAACGTTATACTACGCCCCTTTTCAGCGTCACCAAAACAATAATACATTAACGATCGTATTATATCACGATTAACACTTCAAATTATTGCAACTAATTATAAACGCTTATTTCCCCGATTTCAAGATGGCTAGTGAGTATTGGCTTCTTATGGCCAGGGGTAGCAAAATAGTTACGGAAATACGAACGACGAATCGCAGCGACTTTAAATTGGCGATCTTCAGTCAATTCATGAACAAAAACTCTTTAAATCTTAGAGATCTTTTAGATGGCGCAGATCTTAAATTTCCTACTAATTCTCGTATTACTATGACTCGAGTATGTTTTGAAAGATTGTTAAGTTTACAAAATGATATTTTAAAAGCCTTTGATGATTTGGAAAAACGTTAAATAAATTAATACAATTTAAGAAGACTTGTTATGATTTCATTTTATATTAGTTTCAATTGTGTGTGAGTGTGTATATGTGAGTGTGTATATGTGAGTGTGTGTGTGTGTCTCAAAAAGGTGTAGAATGTCAGACCCTAGGAAAACTTAAAACTTAGTGATTACAAAATAGTCTCACCTATGTAAATAAATAAACTCATGAAACCGAAAAGCAAGTACTAAAAAAAAAAAAAAAAAAAAAAAAAAAAAAAAAAAACTTCTACTAAACTATATGTAGTACAAAGGGTGTAAATAAGACAAATTTTAATGCAAATATTGTAACTAACAACTGGCGTAAGACCAGGCATCACGCTCCTATTAGTTGAGGAAATTGGTAACATAATGAACTGATAATAAGATAGCTGACTAATTACTTGTCCTCCCGGAACACAAGGGGCGGTGCAGAAACACGAGACGTCCGTATCGCGGAGGTCACTAGGTCACGACCTCATCCTCCTGCTCCAAGTAATACTCAAATATGACCTAATACACTACTACTGAGTTATTTAAATGTAAACAATGCCTGCGCTCGGATCATAAATGTCGGGACACGGGTTTACCTATAATACCGCATGAAAACCTTGAGCGAACGTTAATCACACTTCGGTGACTACCCACGTGTCATGGACGTAGTGTACGGCCCATGGCTCATTAAAACTAATATAGGCGCCATAAGAGTAGTATATTAGGTCACTTTTGGGTATCATTTTTGGCGCAGGTGGGGATGGTGAGGAGCAATGACATATAGCAAAATACTCGGGAGCAGGATGTGGGGAGGGCGCAAAGAGATATAGTAAAATACTCCCAGCCTGGCGCATCGGGATGGTGAGGGTGGGTGAGCAGGATGCGCAGAGGGCGCAAAGACATATAGTAAAATACTACGCCAACTGGCGTTGGCGGAGGTGGTGGGGAAGTAGGTCACCTTTTGGTGACCTTGTGACGTAATCAATGACCTTGTGATGTAATTAATGACCTTGTGACGTAATCAGTGACCTAGTTACGTAATTTTAATGCGTTTTTTAAATTAGTTTTAATGAATTTTTAAAATTTTAATTACTTTGTTTATATTGTGTAATTTTTATTGAACTAGTTACGTAATTTTAGTGAGTTTTTTAATGAGTTTGAATTTAATTTTGTAATTTTAATTAATTTTTTATTAACGAGTTACGTAATTTGATTATTTGTTTGATTTTAAATTGTTTACTTTGTTTGTTTACTTGTTGTTTATTTTTATTGAGTAGTTACGTAATTGGATTTTAATTTTTTTAAATTTTTAAATTTTATTTTTTTAATTTTAATTTTTTTAAATTTGTTTATTTGTTTACTTGTTATTTATTTGTTTGAAATTCATTTTAATTAATTTGATTTTAATTACTTTGTTGTATGGTGTTTAAAATAAAAGACTAACACTAGCCGTGTACTAGTCTTTGTATAACATCCATTTAACCAACCGGGCAACATGTGTTACTTATCGATCCGCCCGTGAACCTCCCCGCCCGGAGATTTATGGGTTTTATATTGATCGCAGCCGCTGGGCCATCACACCTAATTAAATCTTGTTATGCTTCACCGAGTTTCCCCCGCTCGGTTGACAGGTTATGGTAATTAACGACGTACATTAAGTGCCTCTCCGTGAAGTACGTAGGTCATTATGCAACAGCTGTTGTGCGACAGCTGGTGGTGTAATTAGGTTGAGCAACCGGACATTACCTTGTTGGTTTTCTAGTACGCGTATGCTACACGTATATATACACACACACACACACACACACACACGATTATTTGTTTACTTTTTTAATTGTTTAATTTGTTTGTTTACTTGTTGTTTAATTTAATTACTTTGTTTGTATTTTTATTTTGTTTATTTTTAATTTTATTTTATTTTATAATTAGTTTGAATTTAATTACTTTGTTTATTTTGTGTAATTTTTATTCAAGAGTTACGTAAATGGATTATTTTGTTTATTTTAAATTTTATTTTATAATTAGTTTAATTATTTTAAGTAGATTATTAGTTTGAAATTCATTTTATTTCTTTGATTTTAATTACTTTTGTTTAATTTAATTACTTTGATATATTTCTTTTCTTTGTTGTTTAATTTGTTGGTTTGTTTATTTGTTTGTATGTATGTTTTAAATAAAAGACTAACACTATCATGTACTAGAACAGTCTTTGTATACCAGCCTTTAACCAGCCGTCCTACAGCTGTTACTTATCGATCCGCCCGTGAACCTCCCCGCCCGGAGATTTATGGGTTTTATATTGATCGCAGCTACAGGCCCATCACACCTAATTAAAGTTGGTCATGCATCAGCGATTTATGCCGGGTTCGCTGGCAACAGCTGGTGCTGTAATTAGGCTGAACAAACGGGCTTTTTTACTACCTTGTTGTAACTATTCGCTTATAGCGAGGGTCAGCAAAAACAAAATATATTTAAGGGTTGGAATTTTCTTTCAACCACCGTTAAGTCAGGTTTGAGACGAAACGAAGTCTCGGTAGGTTCGTGTTTTTTAATGGGCGACAGGGCGACTTGGTGCGTTGGTACGTAGGTATGCGGGGTTAAGGTTCTATAACTCTATATATTTAAATACATTTTTTTTTTATTCAAACGAGTTTACTCCACCTAACGTAACCACATGTAAAGATGGATTTCCTATAGATCTGTAATGAATTAGGCCTTTTTGATTATGATTTGTTGCCCAGGTGTTGACATGATACGTTTTTTCCTGTGACTTTTTTTCTGTGTTTTTTTTTCCTGTGTTTTTTTTCCTGTGATTTTTTTTCCTACAATCACGTCAACAACACAAAATATGTTCGGACAATGCCTACTGAGGAGAGGCCGACCAGAGAATAGCCTACGGCAAAATGTGCCTAAATTTCTTTTATAATTAACTTTTCTACCGCGTATTTAACTAAATACGTAACAAATGTTGAGATTGGTGTGTTAATTATCTTAGAGTATTTTTAATTACAATTGTTATAAATCATAATGCTTTTAACGTCTATAAATAATTTATGCTATCAAAAAATACAACCCACAATAACAAACATACAAAATTTTACAATTCTTAACAAATTATTAAAAATATTTCTAAAAAGATTTTTGTGACTTTTTTCTGTGATTAATTTCTGTGACTTTTTTTCCGATAAAATTTTTCCACTGTGACTTTTTTCTGTGACTTTTTTTCCTAGCAAAAACTGTGACTTTTTTCAGTGTTTTTTTTTCCTGTGACTTTTTTTCCGTTCACCGATGCCGCACGGGTGACACCCGACCTTGCGACGCCACTGCCTCAACATACAACGCACGCATCACAAAGACAAACACATCAGACACTTAATTCACAAACATAAACCCGATTTCCTTCTACTAACATAAGACAAATTTCAAAGCACATACACAGCAGACAATTTCACACACAGCTTAGGCCTAACACAAGCACACCGTAGCTACAGTTAACGCTCCATTGGTAGTGGAGCGTCGATTCTCAACACACCTTACAGGTACAACATAGCAGACACTCATTCTGACCCGGACGGCGGACATGTAAAAAAAAAGTAGTTTAAACGTACACAGACAAAACGACAGAAGTTTCTACAATAAACTTAAAAAAAAAATAACTTTATGAAGCAAGGACAGTAGCCGTTTACAGACAAACCATTTGGATAAGTAAAAACCGATCTAAAAACGACAATTCACAGTTTATGGGACAGATTTTAGATTTAATTTTTTAGCAGACGACTGGACAAATACAGCACACCAACACACGCACTATAAATAGTAACACCTCAGCAGTTAATTCACACACATCGCAGCCTGTTACGCCTGGCTCGCCTTAAACTCAAACATCAATTCTCCCCATGTCCCGTCAACCATCGCGACCCGATTGTAGAAAAAAAAAGTCACAGGAAAAAAAAAACACAGGAAAAAAAAACACAGAAAAAAGTCACAGGAAAAAAAGTCACAAATATATATTTGAATGGAATTTGTTAATACTTTTATGAATGTTATATTCAGAGAGTGCAAATCAACTTAGGATTAATTTTAAATGTAATGTAATATGTGTAGGTTTTAAACGCATAGTAATTTTTATAATTCGTCTAAAAATATTTCGTATGAATTATGTATATTGTAATTATGTTAAACCTAATATTAATAGCATTTAATAGAATGTTACAACGTCCTCGGTTTTCATCGTTTTTTTTAATACTAACACTAAATTACCGTGAAATGGTAAGTTCATCTAACTTGCTGCCCTCAACTTATCGCAACAATAGGTCAACCACCTTTACTGCCCACAATGATCACGCTCATTACATAACAACCCAGCTAACACAGTATGTAATACCAGGGTCGGCCCAAGCTTGGCCCAATGTTGTAATCATGGCCAAACATTGGACAAGCTTACGCCAGGGTACAGCCAAGATTTGTACACGCTTGCATCCCTTGATACCTTAATATTTAACCGTTTTTACCTTGGCTGCCAAGATTACACTGATTTATGTATTAACTGCAGAAATTTTAGTTAAATATGCTTGTTAAACTTAATATATGTTAACTAAAATTAAGTTATCTTTTAATATCATGCTCTAATGTAAACATAGCATCAATAACAGACTACGTTGCATGTGTTAAACATTTTGTTAAACTTTTTAAAATTGTGTGCGCTACTGCCGATGGCCCCTCTCGCCCATTGTTCCTTTGTTCACATTCCTTCCTATTGTTCGCAAGCCAGCATCCCGGTCCTTCGCCATTTTTCTTAACAAAAGACTTTGTATCCAGTCACAGTAAAACAGGTAGGCCCACTGTAGCCATTTTAGTTCAACAGTGAGAAGTAGTATAACTGTATTTATGCAGAATCTGGAAAACTCGTATTTTTTTGTTGGAAACTTTAACTTTATGGGCCTAAGTCATCAAATAAAAGTTATAAAAGGTAGTTTATTTGAGGTAATAAAAATTAAAATGAGCCTAGATCTAGATCTAGTCTAGATCTATATTAGATCTATATATTATTAATGATACTAGATTCTATATTCTGTTTATTTTGGCATTAGGCTATAATTACATTTTACAATAATCTCCTTTATGATAGATCTAGATAGATAGATCTAGATCTAGATTCTAATAATACTAAATAACTAAAAATCGTAATCGGTGGCCGGAAAGAACCGCAACGGAAAAAAGCGCAACGGAAAAAAGCGCAAATCAAAAAGCGCAACGGAAATAAGCGCATACGGAAAAAAGCGCAAAGAGAAAAAAGCGCACACAGAAAAAAGCGCAAAGAGAAAAAAGCGCAAACGGAAAAAAGCGCAAAGAGAAAAAAGCGCACACGGAAAAAAGCGCAAACAGAAAAAAGCGCAAACGGAAAAAAGCGCAAAGAGAAAAAAGTGCAAACGGAAAAAAGCGCAAAGAGAAAAAAGCGCACACAGAAAAAAGCTCAAACAGAAAAAAGCGCAAACGGAAAAAAGCGCAAAGAGAAAAAAGCGCACACAGAAAAAAGCGCAAACAGAAAAAAGCGCAAACGGAAAAAAGCGCAAAGAGAAAAAAGCGCAAACGGAAAAAAGCGCAAACAGAAAAAAGCGCACACGGAAAAAAGCGCAAATGGAAAAAAGCGCAAACGGAAAAAAGCGCAAACAGAAAAAAGCGCAAACGGAAAAAAGCGCAAACAGAAAAAAGCGCACACAGAAAAAAGCGCAAACGGAAAAAAGCGCAAACAGAAACAGAAAAATGCGCAACCAGAAAAAACACAACGAAAAATGTGCAAAAGAGAAATTTAGCACAAAGACCATATGGACTAGATGACACATTTATACATGACTGTTAGGGCTGCTGTGAAAGTGTCGTGTTTGATCACGTGATCTACTACCATTTAAAGCGTACCACTACCATCTGCATTCCCATCACCACGATACAGGCGATAATCACTTTACACAATGCCTATTATTTTCTTGGTCAATAATTATTCAACTACTATTCTCGTATAAACATAAAACTATCGACATTACACGAAGTATCTTTCACATTCTCCCTAGTCCGAACTACCTAGCTTGCATACTATAACAACCCGTTCCTATGGCAAATCTTCACTCTCTTTCATCCGCATCATCAAACATGCATTCGTCATATCTCTCGTAACAACATTCATTCGCACCAAAATAACAATTTTGTATTTAATATTTTTTCACATCATGACTTACCTACCTACCTACCTACTACCCACCTACCCACCTTCCTACCTACCTACCTTACTACCCACTTACCCACTTACCCACCTACCCACCTACCCGCCTACATACTTACCAAACTACCCACCAAAAAAGTATCGGCGAAGTTCGTAAGTTTCGTAAACTGTACTAGACATCATTTTTTAATGAAATTTCATTGACATCATTGACATATGTTACATATATGTTACATTTTGCGACAACCTTAATTAGTGCGTTGGGCTTGTATGAAAACTCACTTCGAACTAACTCAATTACATGCTATTTATTTTAACATTACACGGTAAGCGTCACCCAACTGTTGTGATGTGAGGTGAGGACAGGTTCGACAATAAACCAACACGAAAGTACGAAAGAGACTTAGATTGCCTATTAGATAATGGACCCCTTAACTTTCCTAACCCCACCATTTATTATACCCTACCTAACCTCTAAATTTACTGCGCTAAATGTCACTTCCCTCCAATCGTTCCTATTCTACAGAATTGTGTATACTATTTAATTACATTCTTTAATCTCAATATAACTAAAATAGACTTTTGTTTGAAGGGTAATGAAAACATGTAAACAAAAGGGACGCTACTCTAAATCTATGCGAATACTTATATGCAGTGGCGTAGGCAGGGGGGGGGTTTATGGGGGGTCATAACCCCCCCCATAGACCCCTCGGTATATATATATATATATATATATATATATATATATATATATATATATATATATATATATATATATATATATATAAAGTATGAGGGGGGTGGATATCAAAGTTTAAGGGGAGGGGGGGGGGTACAATCGAAAGTTTGAGGGGGGGGGGGGGGAAGTCTGGAAGAAACACTGCATGTAGCCTGATGTTATTATAAAACTTCATCTCTCTTTGTTTCTTTATAAAAAGGTTACGGAAGGTTTTTAAGGTATTTTACTGAAATGTTTACCGGACGAATGCAAAATGATATAAACAACCATTGCTCTTCTGTTATATAGGCTACATGCAGTTTTTCTTCCAGACTTCCCCCCCCCCCCTCAAACTGTCGATTGTACCCCCCCCCCCTCAAAGTTTCGATTTGCATATATATATATATATATATATATATATATATATATATATATATATATATATATATATATATACCGAGGGGTCTATGGGGGGGTGATGACCCCCCATAAACCCCACCCCTGCCTACGCCACTGCATATAAGTATTCGCATAGATTTAGAGTAGCGTCCCTTTTGTTTACATGTTTTCATTACCCTTCAAACAAAAGTCTATTTTAGTTATATTGAGATTAAATAATGTAAATTAATAGTATACACAATTCTGTAGAATAGGAACGATTGGGAGGGAAGTGACATTTAGCGCAGTAAATTTAGAGGTTAGGTAGGGTATAATAAATGGTGGGGTTAGGAAAGTTAAGGGGTCCATTCTCTAATAGGCAATCTATGTCTCTTTCGTACTTTCGTGTTGGTTTATTGTCGAACCTGTCCTCACCTCACATCACAACAGTTGGGTGACGCTTACCGTGTAATGTTAAAATAAATAGCATGTAATTGAGTTAGTTCGAAGTGAGTTTTCATGCAAGCCCAACGCACTAATTAAGGTTGTCGCAAAATGTAACATATATGTAACATATGTCAATGATGTCAATGAATTTTCATTAAAAAAATGATGTCTAGTACAGTTTACGAAACTTACGAACTTCGCCGATACTTTTTTGGTGGGTAGTTTGGTAAGTATGTAGGCGGGTAGGTGGGTAGGTGGGTAAGTGGGTAAGTGGGTAGTTAGGTAGGTAGGTAGGTAGGTGGGTAGGTGGGTAGTAGGTAGGTAGGTAGGTGCGTCATGATGTGAACAAAATATTAAATACATAATTGTTATTGTGGTGCGAATGAATGTTGTTACGAGAGATATGACGAATGCATGTTTGATGATGCGGATGAAAGAGAGTGAAGCTTTGCCATAGGAACGGGTTGTTATAGTATGCAAGCTAGGTAGTTCGGACTAGGGAGAATGTGAAAGATACTTCGTGTAATGTCGATAGTTTTATGTTTATACGAGAATAGTAGTTGAATAATTATTGACCAAGAAAATAATAGGCATTGTGTAAAGTGATTATCGCCTGTATCGTGGTGATGGGAATGCAGATGGTAGTGGTACGCTTTAAATGGTAGTAGATCACGTGATCAAACACGACACTCTCACAGCAGCCCTAACAATCATGTATAAATGTGTCATCTAGTCCATATGGTCTTTGTGCTAAATTTCTCTTTTGCACATTTTTCGTTGTGTTTTTTCTGGTTGCGCATTTTTCTGTTTCTGTTTGCACTTTTTTCCGTTTGCGCTTTTTTCTGTGTGCGCTTTTTTCTGTTTGCGCTTTTTTCCGTTTGCGCTTTTTTCTGTTTGCGCTTTTTTCCGTTTGCGCTTTTTTCTGTTTGCGCTTTTTTCCGTTTGCGCTTTTTTCTGTTTGCGCTTTTTTCCGTTTGCGCTTTTTTCCGTTTGCGCTTTTTTCCGTGTGCGCTTTTTTCTGTTTGCGCTTTTTTCCGTTTGCGCTTTTTTCTCTTTGCGCTTTTTTCCGTTTGCGCTTTTTTCTGTTTGCGCTTTTTTCCGTTTGCGCTTTTTTCTGTTTGCGCTTTTTTCTGTGTGCGCTTTTTTCTCTTTGCGCTTTTTTCTGTGTGCGCTTTTTTCTCTTTGCGCTTTTTTCCGTGTGCGCTTATTTCCGTTGCGCTTTTTGATTTGCGCTTTTTTCCGTTGCGCTTTTTTCCGTTGCGTTTCTTTCTGGGAACCATCGTAATCACAGAGGGCGGTTAATTTTGACAGCACTTTTTTTTTGTATTGAAAAGTATGCAAGTACGTTTGGGGTTATATTGATTATTGATAGATCTATGTATTTATTGGTTTTCAACTTTAGGTATAATTATCACGCACAGGGGAAGGGGGGGGGGGGCTTAAATGTTAATAAATTAATAAATAATCATTCACTTTAACTTTTAAAAAAAACTTAATTTTATTGTTCTAGGCCTATTTGTGTAAGGATTTGAAACTGTCTTTAATATTAATTCAGAGATAGAGAGAGAGAGAGGAACAGTAGACACAATTATAGAACACATTTCTACATGTTAAACAAACAGTCACAGTGTATTTTGATAGGTATTAATTTTGAAAAAAATTAGTCAACTAGAATTCTAAATTGATTCAAGATTGTCATTCAAATTTCTATTACTGTTACAGCTCCCTATGGGAGAATAAGATGTCATCATCATCACTCCTTTGTGGCCCCTGGGGAGCAAAGGGCTGCAACCACACATCTCCAGCGGACTCGGTTTTGGGCTGCTCTCCTTGGCCGGCCCACCCTCCTTTTTCCCTGGGAATTCCAGTCTAATGCATGTTTTGATGAATAAGATGTAAGTTGTGTAAATAGTAGTGTGGAGACCTCAGAGCAACACTTAATTTCATGACCAACAGCGATAAGATGGTACTATTAGTAAGCCATACTTAATGATCAACACTACTCATATTATCATATAGATGACAGAGTAGGCAAATGGTTGAGGACACTATTGCTAAACATAAAGCCAAGTTAGTAGTACATTCATCAGTTCACCTAAGTCTGATATATACCCAATTTAAGACTATGAAATAAAAAAGGTGGCTAGATATAGATCTAGTGTTGACTACACAAATCCTTTATATACAGAGATCAAATAAACAGAGATACTTAAAAATTAGTATCTAATCTGGCTATCACTCACTCATTTTATTATTATATTATATAATAATTATATAATATCTTATATTATTATATTTAATAACTAAGAATGCCATTTATTTTCAGGTCTCCAGGTGTTGTGTGTATCAATCAGCCCACTGTATCAATCTTTTAATAAATTATAAGGTCCCCACTGCTTGATACTTCACCAAATACTGGCTACACCAGAAGATGACTAAATGTTCTTAACACTTAACAACTGTAAGTTTACATTGTTTCAAAGTGAATAATAATTTTCATTTAGTAATTTTTGCTTGCATGTAATGATCAGCATGTGTAGTTAATGCCTTTACTGATATTAGTAAAAAAATTTCAGACCACAAGCATTACTTCTGGGTCACTCTGAAGGGTCTAATCGTTCAATTACTGAATTGATAAAGTTGATGAAATTGCTCAAAAGTTGTCTGGCACCTTCTTAACTCGGAGACATAGGGTAAGGGGTTTATAATATTTATATACATACTATTATTTTTTTTATTACCAGGTCTTTTTTTTCACTTTTGTTTATAAAAATATACATATATAACACAATATAACACAGGTAACTATATATATATATATATATATATATATATATATATATATATATATATATATATATATATATATATATATATATATGCAGTGTAAGTGTTACCTGGGTAGCATGAACACCCCAGACCACCAGTCTTTATACCTATATAATATATCGTTACAAGGTAGCAAACATGATGTTAGGGGCTTCTTGTTGTATGTTCAGTGCAGTGCAAAATAAAATAAACATAATAAATTTAGTGCAAAATGAGCAGTGTATGGTTGTAATTATTTCATAAATAACTTTTAGTGTGTAACTTTTCTTTTTTAGAATGTGGATGGATTATGACATACCTTGCACAAATCAACAACCAGGCTTTTATTGGATTTGAATCCCAAAGGAAAGAGAAATTTTGTTATCCAAAACAAACATGGAAAATATCAGAAACCAACAAAACACAAGCAGGCAGAGTGTTATGGACCCAACTTTGGGGAATCTCCTAAAACCAAGTATAAAAATAGAGAGGTGTGGTTGTGTCTCTCAGCTCCACAAGGGTCCACAAAAATGAGGACAACAGTGATTTTCGTAATAATTTTAGATCAGATTTAAAAAAAAAATTTGATCAGTTGAATCAGGTTAACAGTTTAATACATATTGCATTTAAGTGCTTAACGAAAAGAAAAGATGCTCTTACCAAAATAGTCTAAGAACAATGCTGATTTTAAATTAATAAATTGTTTCCTTTTGTAATAATATAATAATTTAACTTAAGTTGGCATTGTATGTATGTTTAGTGTAGATTTAATGCCCTAAATGAAATATACAATTGACATTTTTTTCTTTAAAGAATTAGTTGCAAATTTCTTTCATTATTTAGTTTCACTGTACAATCTGAAAAAAGCTTGCAACATTTGTATTGACAATACTTCTGCTGGTGATATTTATTTCTAATTAATGAAGTAAATTAATATATATTCAGTTTACTATAATTAAATACCTCATACTCGAGACAAAAAAAAAACATTTATTGAATATCGCAGTGATATTCCTGTTCTACACAATGCGTATAAACCCTCGAACCATCTGTCTTTTGAAAGATTGTACATTTTGTATACACAATGGCATTCATTTCAACACTATTTAACCACAATTATAATCTAGAGATCCTGAACATATTTTCGTTCTGTTATTTATGGACAAGGCAGACTGGTCCAGCATTAAAATGTAATATACCTTAATTAGAATACTTAAACGAGCTATGCAATTAAATGTTGTTAGACAAATATTTTATACTTTTTATTTTTAATGTTATGTTTACGTATCATAGTACAAGACAGCTTCTGTATTCTTGTACAGTAAATTAAGTTTTTACATTAGTTTAATTTAAACTGTAGGCCTGCTTAACATCTGTTACATTATATGAAAATGTTTTGTATATTTGTTTTAATTTGTTTGTATAAAAGTCAAAATGAAAGTTACTACACTATTATTTACATATTCGTTTTCAATCAATACTTTATAGTATAGTTATAATTTTCTTACAATTGAATGGATGGTATAATACAGATTTTAATAGATGAGCAGTTATTGTGTATGTATTGCTGCTTTACTACATTTTGATTAAAATTTCTTTCACATTTTGAAATTAACTTTGTAAATATTATGACTGATATGAGAATGGATCTTTTTGTATGCTAAAAATAAAAATTTGAGCCAAGATGTAGCCAGGATATAATACAGGATGAGCCAAGGTATAGCCAATATTGGGCCAAGATATAGCCATTATTGAGCCAAGATGTAGCCAATATTGGGCCAAGATGTAACCATGATATAGACAATATTGGGCCAAGATATAGCCAATATTGAGCCAAGATGAAGCCAATATTGGGCCAATATGTAGCCGGGATATAGCCAATATTTGGCCAAGATCTAGCCAATATTGGGCCAATATGTAGCCGGGATATAGCCAATATTGTGCCAACATTGCGCCAACATCATGCCGAGTTTCACTACCAATGTTTGGCCAAGGTTAAGCCAATGTTGCACCAAGATGTAGCCAATATTGGGCCAATATATGTGTGCTGACTGGGAAAGGAAAGGATCAAAGCAGAAACCCGACACGGTACAAAGGCTGTCATTGACACAAAACGTCAACAACACACGATATGTTCGGACAAGGCCGAATGAGGAGAGGCCGGCCAGAGAATAGCTTACGGCAAAACATATGCAAAACACAATGATCATGTCTAAATTTCTATTATAATTAACTTTTCTACCGCGTATTTAACTAAATACGTAACACAAGTTGAGATTGTAAATTATCTTAGAGTATTTTTTACTTAAAGTTGTTATCATAAACGATAATGCTTTTAACGGCTATAAATAATATATGGTCAAATAATACAACCCATAACAATAATTTTACAATTTTCAAAAACAAATCAAAATGTTTCTGACAAAGATTTTTGTGACTTTTTTCTGTGACTTTATTTCTGTGACTTTTTTTTCGATAAAATTTTTCCATTGTGACTTTTTTCTGTGACTTTTTTTTCCGGGGGGGGGGGGGGGGCACTTGAAATTTTCAGGGGGGACGGGGACGGACGACGACACCCCCAAAGAGATGCCTGGAAGAAACTCTGCCACCCACCCCGCCCCATACTCACAGCAGGCCGGTCACGCAACACCGATCTTGCTGCCTGGCCCGCCTTACTCAACCAACCCCCACCCCTCCCACCCCTCCCGACCAGCACCGCCATGACCCCATGAATGTGTAACATTCTGGCAACATTTGGTAGATTGTATAATTAGTTTACTTGAAAGCAGTAGCGTAGCGAGGGGGGGGGGGGCGGGGGGACGACGACATATGTCACCGGGCGCCAAAAGGGGTTGGAAAAATAAATTGAAATGTTGAGGGGAGTGCAAATCGAAAGTTTGAGGGGGGGGGGTGCAAATCTAAATCTCGAGCGGGGTGGGGGGTGCAAATCGAAAGTTTGGGGGGGGGGGTGCAAATCGAAATCTTGAGGGGGGGGGGGATGCAAATCGAAAAGTTTGTCCCCGGGCGCCGGGAAGGGTCGCCACGCCTCTGTTTGTGATTACATTTATTTATTGATGATACTTTGGCAGAACATTACTTTTTTCTGCAACAGCATTTTTATATTGATGCTGCCAGTAATGACAATCCTATTTATTGTACACATCATTTGTTTATATACACATCACCCTTCCCTCGATGCATCTAAGATGTAAATTACTAAGCCTGGTGCTCCTAATATTTTATTATGTGAGACTGGAAGAGTCATCTCCCCTTTTAGGTAACCCAAAAGTAAAACTGCAACCCGGTATTTTTTTTTTTTTTTTTTTTTGTGTAACATGGAATATTTTCAAACTTTAATATTACAGATAGAAGGAATTGGACATCTTTATTATTATTTTCAGCGCTATTAAAGCCACACGACCTTTAATTTAAGTTTAATTTGATATCATTAGGATACTACTGAACGTTTATGTATATTATTTTTTTTTTTTTATACATATTTTTATTAATTTATAGTTTGCTATTGCTGAATGATAATCATAAACGGAGTTCATCTAACCTCAGATACTTTGTAATCTGTACTATCTGTTGTACTTAACCCCTATAATTATTCCCCTTTGGGTCTATATTTGTTAATTTTTTTCTTTCTGTATATATCAATCATCACATACTATCATACTAGACACGATGTAAATTATTATTAATTTATCTCTTGTTACTGTTAAACATGTTGTAACTTGTTTTGTTGCAAATAAAATTATTCAAGAAAATAAAAATGAACTTTATATATTAGATAATATCTAATACATAAAGTTCATTATTATATAATCTAAATCTATATATTGAGAACCACTGGTATAAAAATGATTGGTCATAAAAAGTAGGATCTATAAAGAATTGTAACTGATTTAACTACACGTTATTCTAACCTGAAAAAAAACGCTTAAAAATTTATAATATATCTTCTTGTTCTGGTTAGAATAATATTAACTTTATTTAAGGCACGTATTCAAATTTTGAAATTTTAAACTATTGAATTGTCCTGGTACCGTTATGCACTGTTTCAGATTTTTAAACAGAGCATTACTATGGCCACAGTAAACGTAATGGCGGACGATAGAAATTTAAAGTACATCAGAGATTAGAGCCTACACTGTTTTGTTTTTTATAAAGGTGAAAATGAATGGAAAACTGTAAGGCTTGAATTAGGGGAATCACACGATATAGCGTCGGATATTATCCTAAAACGTCTGTTGAGTTTTGTAAACATTCGTTACCGTAAACTGCCGTCATGCCGTCACGGCGTCATAAATTAAATTTTTTATTAAATCATATTGTAAACTGTAAATTGCTTATAAAATTACTGTAAACAATAGTAACATAGTATTAGACCGTTGTAGTTTTATCTAATTTAATTTAAGCTGAAGGCCTAGTAACTTAATAAGTTGAAATATAAAGTTAAGTTAACTAAACTAAACTCTACATAGGCCGTTCGGTCCAACGCTTCCGGGTTTGACATTTTCGAGGCATCTCACGGCTCATGCGCTTACTAAAAATGGCGACCAGTTTCGCTTTCACTAAACGGTAGAGGGATAAAACTAATAATTATGAGACCATCGTTAATTTTAGACATCGGAACTATCCGTTTCTATTTCAGTCTGATATTTAAGAATTTCCAGATGTACTTTTGACCTAATTTCTTTGTTTGTCTTGCAAGTGACGCGTAAGTGAGAATAGCTCTATAAATTCTTATCTTTTATATCAAATAACTCTTACATATCGCTTCACAGCGCAAACCAGCTTATGTCAGATGTAAACTCTAAAGTATTAATTGTACACACATTACAATTAACTGGTAATAATTTATTGTGTTAATGAGATATGTGCGTGGGTAAACGATCACCCCCAATAATGCCATTTTATTATAATCTTGGTTAGTGAAAACGAGGCGCGGGAAAATGTGTGCTGCACAAGAATCCAAGTATTTTGCTAGATTTATGACTGTTTTTTTTATGTCACACCTAAAAATAGAATGTTTACGCTTTCTTCATTGATGATCGTTTTTATTATTTTTTAAACTGAAAGTAGATTGCAGGCTTTGTAACTTGGTATACTTACCATTTATCAATTTTAAAAGCATAGCATCCTGATTGTGTACAAATATACTAATATAGTCATAAAACACAGAAACATTAAGTTATAATTACAATGTGCCACACCCGGGCCACACCCCCTCAAGAAAACACGTGTTTATTAAGCTGTTTATCTCACTTTACAACAGTAATTAAGATTAATTTTCAAATTTTTATCACTTATTGGGTAAGATTAAGCACATGTTTACTAAAAATAAAAAAAAAGACAAAAGCAAATTCTGTTTTAATGAGGGTCACGGGTCAAGTTTTTTTTCCTTCTGTCAAGTTCAGTGGAGGGTGCCACAGGCTGACCTGACTTTGGAATTTTTTTCAGAAATAATGACTTTACACAGAAAGTTAAAATATTATATGCCAAATTAGCTTAGTTTACTAATGTTCTAGCTATTATTGATACATTTTTAATAAAAAAAATCATTCTGTAATTCTCATCAAAAAGCCTACTCTACGTCTAACTAAACTAACTAGTAACTAGATGCAGTTACAAGGCCTAATTACTAATTAAATTATAAGAAGATTTTCTAAATACTTAGATCTAGTTAAATCTAGTATTCTAGTATTACTAATCTAAACTTATACTAATTGTACTAACTAATTAATAACGTTTTATTAAAATTTAATTGTCATAACTGACAGAAAACAAAAACAACATAAGGGAAATTAGTAACAATTACTGCCAGTTAATACTGTTACTAGATCTAGAGCTACTTACATAATTGCGAATGTACATAGCAGTAAATCTTTTGTCTATTTTATGGCTCATGGAAAATTCATTTGCATCAAGTATGCAAAACCATGGTGGGAGCGCAGAAACTGTTCATTTATGAACACTTCTGTGTCAAGTAGGCCTTCTTTAATTTTCTGTTTCTGGAAATTTTTTTAGAATTTTTAATATGTTGCATAGTACACAAATTTCTATTTTTTCACCACCCCGGATAAAGTGCCTATGGTTGGACTTAGCGATAAAGCTTGAACTAATCAATGCTTAGCTAAAAGTTTAGACTCAAACTAGTTTATATATATCCATGGAACATTGTAAATATCAAAGTTAAAGGGGTTTTTTGTCCTCTGAAATAATAAAACAGGGTGTTCGCAGAAATATTAGGATTTTTTTGGGCTCTCACATTGCTGCAAATGGCAAGATAAAAATTTTTACTAAATAAGAGTTTAGAGTTTAGACGTAAATTAGATCTAGAATCTATCTAAAATTCTCTTAACATATTGCGACAGATCTAGAATCTATCTAAAATCCTCTTAAAATATTGTGACAGCCTGCCGCAATGCATAGGATAGGTACACTAGTTTTTATATATAAATATAAATCGTTCACAATCTTTTTGGTAACAATTGTATTTAGTTGATGATTATTTTATATTTTCAGGGAAATCATCAAACAATTATATATCAAATAGCTCACACAGAGCAGTGTCAGTATGGTACATTCCAGATCTATAAAGCTGCCTAAACACACACAAAATGGTATGTTCTGTATTTTTAATAAAATAAAGTTCTTTGGCTCGTATTTTGAGTTTGTGAACTTACTGTGACGGTGTACTAATTGTATAAATATTTGCTCGACTAACTTGAATAGGCATACAAATAGCATGTAAAGAAGTAGCCTTGTGTATTTACCATGGAGAAAGAAAACTTAATAATGTATTGGCTATAAAATTCCTCTTTACATTCTGGTTGCAGAAAACATGTTACTAGATAAGCTGTCATGGCATCATTTGTTAGCCAACAAGTGCAAGTTATATAAACCAGACACAGTAAAGTAGTTCTGTACTGTGTTGATTTATGTATGTACTAGCCGTCCCGGCCAGGCCCTGCTCTGGCTTCTGTGAAAAACCTTTCTGTTAAAGACCATTACCTGTGTGTTTAGTAATCATCATAAACCCGGCATTGCTCACCCAAACCACGACCAACCAAAACCAAAACAACAAAACGCAAACATAACGCTAACACAATTACAAATACAAACGAAAACAAAAACCTAGCAACAAACCCAACCACAACCACAAACACCAATACAAACACAAAGAAAAAACAAACAAAAAAGCAAACGAAAACAAAAACCTAACAACAAACCCAACCACAAACACCAATACCAACAAAAAAAAAAAAAAAAAAACGAAAAAGCAAACGAAAACAAACCAAATCCAAACGCAAAACCAACCAAAAACACAAATACAAACCCAAACAAAAAAACACAAACAAAAACGAAAAAAGAAAGAACGAAAACAAACCAAATCAAAACGCAACCACTAACGCAAACCCACCTAAACACAAAGAAAACACTAACGCGAACATAAACGCCCGGGGCAGAATCGCCTGTTTTAGCTTAATAAACGACTATAGTACCCCAACTTATTCATAGTTTTTGCACTCACTTAAACGAACGCGCCTGTTTCAATTTAATGAACAATTATAATACTCCAAGCTTATCCGTAAAATACCTACAACATTTGCACTTGATCAATCCCCGCTAATTATGTAATTATTTTTTTCCCAACACCAAAACAAAGTAATTAAAAAGTAAATGCTTTTCAACTAATGCAATGGTTTTATAAAGGGAAGTAATTGTGTTTGCCTAATTTATCAAAGGGAAGTAAGCGCTATAGGACTATAGAAAGACATAATTAGAATTTTTGTAAAAGATGATATTTTTTTTAAAACTTGTGTTTAATGAACATGCCGACAATTATTACTATAATTTGAAAAATGAAAATGATTTCCCAACACTTTTAATAGTAATTTTTTAACTCATAAATTTAGACAAATGCGCACGATAATTGATCTAACACTTAACCCTTTATTTACGGAATTAGGTTCCGAATAATATTTTTTCTTAAACAATGTGTTATCATATTGCTTTTGGCACATTTAAAGCATATGTCGGCGGAAATTTTGTTTCATAAATTTTTAAGGGCCCAAACATGTATTGGTACTTATAAGTACCGTCAGGAATGTAGGACATTTTTTCCAAAAATTAAAAAATTTACAAAACAGGAAAAAACGATACAACTTATTTAATAATAACATGGCAATCATTATAACAATCATTTTTTGTAATTTTCACACATAAACCCAGCACAAAAGTATATTTTGAGTACGATTTTTACTGGATTTTCTATCGGAACACATCTTAGACCTGAAACACAGCAAAAGGTGCCGACATGTCATGCTCCATCATTCCTCATTCCTTAGAATTCTTGTCTGTCGTCTTTCTGGTGTGGTAGCAGTTGCCGGACTGAACCTGCTTTTGCTAGAGGCTTCTAATAGCCATTACAATGAGCCGCATAAACACATATTTTGAAAACGAAAGCCTATTCATTCAGTACACTACTACTAGTAATACTAGTATAATTGTAGCCTACTGGAATGTTATGGACAAGTATACACTACAGTGTAAAGTTCATAAATAGAAGTGAGTTCAATGTGTATGGAAGAGCCGTAGTGGCCTACTGTTTTGTGTTTACTGATTCAAAATTACAAAACGATCTATACTACATGCAGATGTATGGACTATTACTAGTCTACATGTGTACATTATGTACACGCTAGCTATTGTATGCAAGACAGTTTTTGCATCAAATATAACTTACAAATCTTACTTCTAGAACTAGATTTTGGTATACAAATAACGTATACTAAACCTAGTAAACGAGCCTGCAACTGCCATCTCTATTCTTGTTATTCTTTTACTACTAGAAATCTGCAATTAATTACAATATTTCTGCGGAAAACCCTATGCTAACCTTCTTATAAATGCATAAATATATGTTTTTAAGTACATTTCGATAATTAATTATCAAAATAATATTTATGTCACTGCACATCGAAAATCAGCAATTTCCAAGAAATCCTAAAAAAATGTCCGTGTGCCCTGACGGTACTTATAAGTCCACTTGTAAACATCGATCTATTACAAAGACAATTTGATAAAAATTGTATAACTAGAAGTTAAATGCATTTGCCTGCCTATTGAAGATGCCAATAAAAAATATTCGGTGTTGAAAATGTGAAGAATAAGGTTAAACAAAAGGAAATCAGGAACACATGTGAGATATGTACAGAACAATTGTGAACTACCGATACAGGTAGAGATTGAAAATGGCGCCACACCATAAATTTTCAAAAAAAATCGTTCCCTCCACCTACCTGTGACTCAAGGGAGATCATACTATCAATTACATCAATAATTTTTGAAATTCGTCTTAAATTAAAAATAATACAGGCGCTTAATTAAAGTGGTACTTAAAAGTACCGTCAGTAGATAAAGGGTTAAATCCGTAGAAATGCCAACGACAAACATATGCGTTACAGAATTGAGCTTTATATATTAGATTAAATAATGCATTCTTCTAGCTAGCAAGAGGGGGTTTAGTATCTGTATGCTGTTCAGTTTTTTCTCCAGTACTATCAACCTAATAAATGTCTTTTCCATATTTTCCACTCAGTGGAGATCTAATTGCTCCTCGATCTTAAGGCAGCATCCAAACCTAGAAATCTAATAGCTATGACGCTGATCATTTTTTTCTCTTGAAAGCAAACTTAACTCCCCCTGCACATCTTTTTGCAGAACATTCGCCACTTTTTAAAAAACTTTGCCTTCAACTAGTGTTTGGTTATATTAAACATATTTCCTAATGTTGATCCATATGTGGTTTGAGCTAAGGAAGATGTAATCATCATTTAGCCAGCACTTCCTGTAGACTTCTCCTGACTTCAAAAACACATTTATTGCAAATGTCCTCTTTAGCATGCAGTTATGTTATGAGTAGGGTCAACCATTACACATTTGAAGATAAACCTCTTCTCCCACCCTGTATACTTTGGATACATTGGACAAACATGTCCTCTCCCATAAATTTGTATGTTAAAAAAGTTTTATTAGTTTTTAATTCTGATATACTGATGTAATGCGTATGGTTATTTGCTATGCTAATAATTTATTGATTAATTTATTTTATTAGGAGAGGTCTGTTAATGTTGTTACATATTAAAGGTAGAATCTAGATATGATTTTGCTTTTTTAACCAAATTTAAAAATAATTTCCAAACAAAAAATTCTGGTTATTTTAATGTCTGGACATTCACATTGACTCAGTTCCATTTGGTTTTGGTGCACACCAGTTGACCCTTGTTAGACCCCTCCCCCCCCCACCTTTCTTCCCCCAGCTGTGTAGATTTTCCTTCTTTACGTACTTTGTTTTTGTCAAGTTTTTTGGTCCCAGTTTCCTGCTCTCCCAGCATGAATAGTTCCCATAAGGACATGCTATTTAAATGATATTTTAAACAATGTGCTACATAAAGTTACAAATAAATATTTTCTGATGGTTCTTTATTTAACAAAGACTACGACAGCACACTGAAATAGAAGACCATCTGAAGCCCATTAAGCCCATTGAATGGAGTCCAGCAGTGAAAAAAAATCTAGTAGCGCTTTGCAAGAAGTCACTGAGGAGTCAATCCCAGATGAGACTGCTGAGGGCACATCCATTACAAGTAGCTCTTTCACTGATGCCGGGGGAGCCTGGAGGAAAAACTGGCAGGGAGGAAAGATCAAAATTAAGAAACCTGGCAAGGCAAAGAAGTCTGGAGAAGGGAAAAAAGGCGGAAAAGGAAAAAAAGGTGGAAAAGGAAAAAAAGGAGGAAAAGGGAAAAAAGGCGGAAAAGGAAAAAAAGGTGGAAAAGGAAAAAAGGGCAAAGGAAAAAAAGGTGGAAAAGGAAAAAAAGGCAAAGGGAAAAAAGGTGGAAAAGGAAAAAAAGGCAAAGGCAAAAAGGGCAAAGGAAAGAAAGGCAAAAAGGGAAAAAAAGGAAAGAAAGGCAAAAAAGGCAAAAAAGGAAAGAAAGGCAAAAAAGGAAAGAAAGGCAAAAAAGGAAAGAAAGGCAAAAAGGGCAAAAAAGGAAAGAAAGGCAAAAAAGGAAAGAAAGGAAAGAAAGGTAAAAAAGGAAAGAAAGGCAAAAAAGGAAAGAAAGACAAAAAACACAAAGCGGGAGCGGATGGAGCACCCATGCCATCTCTTTCTGAAATAATGTTTAGTGATGCTGCGTTCTTTAACCTTCAGTACATTGCTCATGATGTCATTGATGCCCTCAGATTTAGAGGCTTTGAATGGCCACAGGGGACAAAAAAAAAGAAGAAGAAAGGAAAGGGCGGCGGAAAAGGGGGAGGAAAGGGAGGTAAAGGAAAGAAGGGAGGTAAAGGAAAGAAGGGAGGTAAAGGAAAGAAGGGAGGTAAAGGAAAGAAGGGAGGTAAAAAGAAAAAAAAGTAATTTAATGAGTAAGGTGGATGGGTCTGTTTGGGACTTGAGTGCCTTGTTTCATTCCGTACTCTGGCTTTTGTTCTCATATAAACATCGTACAGATGAAGGTTGATGTCCGACTGAAGATAGTGTAGTTCTGCCAGGGCTAAAGACATAAAGACAGACGGAAAATTGATCATTGCCAGTCATTGCTGGATAGTGGTGGGACATTGGAACAGGCAAGCTTGTCATTGGGAGGCCAGTAGTCAGTGATAACATCATGATGTCAGTGTAAAGTCAGTGATAACATCATGATGTCAGTGTAAAGTCAGTGATAACATCATGATGTCAGTGTAAAGTCAGTGATAACATCATGATGTCTGTGTAAAGTCAGTGATAACATCATCATGTCAGTGTAAAGTCAGTGATAACATCATCATGTCTGTGTGAAGTCAGTGATAACATCATTTTGCCAGCTAGTCAAGGATAACATGCTGTCAGCTAGTAAATGGGATGTCCATCATAACATCATGATGTGAGCTGGTCTGTGGCATGTCTGTGATATCATCATGATGTCTGTGTGAAGACAGGGAAAACATCATGATGTCAGCCAGTCAGTGGTGATAAGATCATGATGTGAGCTTGTCAGTGTGATTTCACTGATAACATCATGATGTCTGTGTCAAGTCAGTGATAACATCATGATGTAAAATATTCAGTGTGATGTCAGTGATAACATCAAAGTATACGCTGCTCATCATCAAATGAATTATGGACTAAACATACATTGGACATTGTGAGTAAGAAACACATTACTTCCTTACACAAAAGGAATTACATCCTTACATTAAAAAAAATGAAATATTGGTAATTTTTACAATCATATATTTGATATTTTTATCCATCCAAAATACATTTATTTTACATGCATTGAGTTGTGTGACTTGGGTTTATAGATGTTTTGTTCAGTAACAAACAGTGTCCACAGTTGAACATTTTTGCAGTTTTGTTTCAGTTATAATTGATAAACTTTTGGTGAGTTATACAACACAATTGTCTGAATGTTTAATAAATTTTGTTGTTGTTGACCTTCACTTTGTTGATATTTCAACTGTTCAATTCCCTGTTGTGTTTGTTGATAAACACATTACCCATGTTTTTTTACCTTCACTTTGTTGAGATTCAACTCTTCAATTCCCTGTTGTGTTTATTGATAAGCACATTACCCCCCATGTAGCTGACTTGCTTACAATAGCCTGTAGCCACCTGGCCAATAACTAGCACAGAGTGAAGCATCAGAACACAGATAAGATGGACCTGCCTTAGGGATTGAGTCTTGAGTTCAACTCTAATCTAAGCAGTGTACTGGCTTGGTATCAAAGTTGTTTAAATATTTTTTAGTATTGGTTCATTGTTTTTCTCTGTTCTTTTTTTATTTGAATTGTTATCCAGTCTTTGAAAAAAAATGTTTATTTCACAATTCATCAGAATGAAGCAGTTTTTCTGTGCAGGGTTTCTTTCAGGCTTCTTTTTCTGTTATGTCATGAGTGGGGGGGGGGTAATATAGTCCTACTAGAAAGGGTGTGGTGGGGGGAGGGTGGCAGAGATATGCCTGAAAGAAACTGATTGATGCTTTGATTAAAACCCCCCTTCACCTGACCCGCTTAGCATGCTCGTACCCCGATTATCAAATTGTTATTCAATTGTCTATTGTCTGCCTGCCAGCCATTTTTTTCTAACCTAGTGTGGCAGGAACATTCTGGCCGTATTAGTTTGATTATTGTTGAAGCAATGTGTAACATTGTTGAAGCAATGCGTAACATTGTTTAAACAATATTAAACATTGTTGAAACAATATGTAACATTGTTGAAATAATATTTAACATTGTTGAAGCAATGTGTAACATTGTTTAAACAGTATCAAACATTGTTGAAACAATATGTAACATTGTTGAAATAATATTAAACATTGTTGAAGCAATGTGTAACATTGTTTAAACAGTATCAAACATTGTTGAAACAATATGTAACATTGTTGAAACAATATTTAACATTGTTGATGCAATGTGTAACATTGTTGAAATAATATTTAACATTGTTGAAGTAATGTGTAACATTGTTAAAACAATATTTAACATTGTTTCAACAATATCTACCATTGTTGAAACAATATCTAACATTGAAGTAATGTGACAATACAGTTTCACCACTTCAACTAAAGCTAAAAGATCAGATAAATGGTTCACTAATTGACTGGAATTACTTCACTTAATCCTCTTTACCCCTTGTGGAGCATAGGGCCTCAACTATAACCTCCCATTTTGTCCAGTCCCCAGCTGTTGATTTTACAGCTTCCCAAAACATTCCTGCTTTCTTCAGTTCATCAAGAAGACTCTGCTTCCAGGTCTGTCAAGCGCTCTCCTGTCATTTCTCTCTCTTTCACTTTCCCGTTGCACTCCAACACCAGGCATATCACATTAGAGCGAGTCTTTATGTGTGTCCCACCTAGCGCCACTTCCTCCTTAATTGCACTGTCATTGGCTCCTGCCCTGTTCTTCTCTCTAGGTCTATATTCCTCACGTTGCCCTACCAATATCAGATTCTGTTCCCTAATTGTTTACCTTTAATTTCTACCACAGGGAGGTAAAAAAAAATCCAGTAAAAAATCCAGCAAAAAGTCCAGTAAGAAGGCAGGTAAAAAGTCAGGTAAGAAATCTGGAGGCTCACGCAAGTCCAAGTCAGCAAAAAGTTCCCTTGGGTCAGCTAAGGCCAAGGCAGCGCCGGTGGACATGATGAGTCCAGCTGCCATGGAAAACTTGTATTTCATAGCTCATAATGCACCAGACGCACTGGAGAAGTGGGGCTTTAGCGCGGAGTCAGGTGGGACAAAGAAAAAGAAAAAAGGAAGAAAAGGAAAGAAGAAAAAGAAATAATTTTAATTGTCAGATAGTTTTCTAGGTTTGTTAGTTTTTTTGTAAGTTTGTTACGATTACATTTTGTTCACTTAAAAGCAGCTGATAAGCACACCAATAAAGTTCCCCATCTCCCCTAAATTCTAAAAATATCTGTGCCTTTATAGAAGAAGTTTTTTTTTCTTGCCTCAATTTTCAATTATTAAAAAACATAATAATAAAGAATTTCATAAATGTGTATTGATCCACATAGTATTTTGTTCAACAGAAAGCTCATGCACTAAAGTAATAAATAAGTAACATTACAAAAGTACATTGTCATACTACAGGAAATTTATCAGATCTGCTGTCTTGTTCAATAATTTTAACGTTAGATCATTACCTCAAACTGCTGGTCATATGACATAATATCCTCTAGTTTTTTCAGTCTTTTGATTTTCATTGAAATCTTCCAATTTTATTAGTCCTCTTTTTATTAAAAGAAAAGATTTTCAAACTTACTGACTCATAAAATATTTAATTGTTTGTAAATATATTAAATAGTTTATAGAATATATATCTATATTTTATGTTTACATTTTCATTAGCTCAAATATATAATAATTAGGCCTATAAAACATGTGCCACATTTAACTTATATACTTTCCATTACCTTTTTTACACAAGGGAGAGTAGAATGCCAGGTTGGTCAAATATAAAATAATTGTCTTCTCGTGCCAATTTTTATAAGTTGGGGTTAAATGTTAATTATAAAAAAATGTTTTTGTCCAATGTGTTAAAAAACTATTTCCTGCTGAATTGTGATAATGTAAAAATATTTGCTTGGTTTAGACAAAATGTATCATCTCTTATCTTCATAACAAAAATCTGATTGTTAGGATGTTTAGATTTTAAGCAATTTAAATTAGAAATTTTATTTTAAAATCTGTATGAGATGTGTCCAAATCGAAAAAGAACAATGTTTTTCAATTTATAAAGTACTTTGCAAAAATTAATAATTGCATACATTATTTTAATTCAAGGTTTAAATCTTAAATCTGACAGACGGCTTTTACTGTGATATTTGTTAATCTGCCTGTAACGAAAATGAATGATGTCAGGAGATTCTTGTGATATATTGCTATATTTTATTATCAACTCAATAACTAAACTCTCATTTCTTACAAATATATCAAGTTCTTGTAGTGCAAGGTATTCTAAGGATTGTCCATAAATAACATCATCCCCCCCTCCCACACCCCCCTCACCCCACCTCTGCCCATAAGGTCTGACCTCATGCTATGTAGGTGTGGTACATGTATGTGTGGTGTGGGGTAGTGGCCAGATCTCATCAATTTCCTGAACCTTTGTCCACTAAGGACATGAGAATCAAGTTTTAAATTCTATGTTGTTGTTTAAGTTGACAAACCATTGAGTCTCTGAAGATGTTAAGTCTAGCAGCATTACAATGTGTGTTCTAGCTGTGTATTGTTTAAGTAATAGCATTGAGTGCATTAGTCGCCTTCACTGTACAGTGTTTTATATAGGACGTTAAATTTTGAACCTTTTCCATCAGGCTAAAACTGTTCAATTGTTTATGTTGTACAACCAGAGTGTTGATTACCCTGCTTGTTTTGCTCCACCAGTTGTGCCAATGTGTAAACCAATGTTTGAAGACACATACAGAAATCTTGTCCCATGTTGTGACCATTGTGAAAAATGTACACCAAGCTCCCTCAGTTAAACGTGATAGCACAAAGATATCCCATGTTTTTAATTGGTATATGTGACGCCGTCCAACTTTCCAAATGCCAAAACATTTTTTTTATAACCTGTGTATTTTATTTATACAATACAACATAGTTGATGTCAATTTCTACTTGTGTTTTTGCTTATTAGAATCTGTTTTATCTTGTAGTTTTAGTTGTGTATATTGTGTATGTTTTGTTTGCGCTAGACTGCTAACCCAATAGTCTCAAGTTCGAATCCGGTTCCAAGTCATGTTCCAAGTTCCATGTTTTGTATTGTATGTTTTGTCTTGTTTTTATAATTGCTTTTAATGTTTTCAGTATTTCATGGGTAGCCACAGATCTCCTGAGTAGCGTTGATATTATTTTTAAGAACGAGGATGGTGCTAATAAGTATTAAACGTGTCAATAATTAGATGGCGATGTTTAAAACTAAGGGCGATAACCAAGTTTTAAAAATATATTCAACTTTATTTTAAAGAGTTACTTCCCTTATATAAATACCCAAATTAAAAGTGCTGAATGCCGACTGGCCAGTGACGCTAGATCACTTAGCCTCTACTTTTCAGATATACTTTTTACAAGCCAAGAGAATATTGTTTAAATTTTTTTGTCCAAGTTTGTCATGTACAAAACTCAAAAAATGTGGTGGGCAGACTGATGAATTGAAAGATGAGCCATGATGGAGGTTGTTACCTCAAACTGGTCAAGTTGTCAGTAATAAACTTAATTGTGTAAACATCATGTGTAAAGACGCAAGGTAGAGGTTTTTGGTTTTTAGGATCCACTTCGGTGGGAAGGGTTGTCGCAGTGTACCCCACCCCCTCGGAGAATTCTACAGCATACCCGAACCATCAGAGAAATATGGACTTAAATAGATCGTATTTAACTTTAATCCACCCCCCCCCCTCCGCAGTAAAATATCGAAATGAAACTGGAAATGTGTGAGGATGTGATGTGTTAGGTAGTGAGGACGTGAAATGTGAGGTAGTGAGGACGTGAAATGTGAGGTAGTTAGGACGTGAAATGTGAGGTAGTGAGGTTGTGATGTGTGAGGTAGTGAGGACGTGAAATGTGAGGTAGTGAGAACGTGAAATGTGAGGTAGAGAGGACGTTTTGTGTGAGGTAGTGAGGACGTTTTGTGTGAGGTAGTGAGGACGTTTTGTGTGAGGTAGTGAGGACGTTTTGTGTGAGGTAGTGAGGACGTTTTGTGAGAGGTAGTAATGACGTGAAATGTGAGGTAGTGAGGACGTTTTGTGTGAGGTAGTGAGGACGTGAAATGTGAGGTAGTGAGGACGTTTTGTGAGAGGTAGTAATGACGTGAAATGTGAGGTAGTGAGGACGTTTTGTGAGAGGTAGTGAGGACGTTTTGTGTGAGGTAGTGAGGACGTGAAATGTGAGGTAGTGAGGATGTGAAATGTGAGGTAGTGAGGACGTGCAATGTGAGGAAGTGAGGACGTGAAATGTAAGGTAGTGAGGACGAGAAATGTGAGGTAGTGATGACGTTTTGTGTGAGGTAGTGAGGACGTTTTGTGAGAGGTAGTAATGACGTGAAATGTGAGGTAGTGAGGACGTTTTGTGTGAGGTAGTGAGGACGTGAAATGTGAGGTAGTGAGGACGTTTTGTGAGAGGTAGTAATGACGTGAAATGTGAGGTAGTGAGGACGTTTTGTGAGAGGTAGTAATGACGTGAAATGTGAGGTAGTGAGGACGTTTTGTGAGAGGTAGTAATGACGTGAAATGTGAGGTAGTGAGGACGTTTTGTGTGAGGAAGTGAGGACGTTTTGTGAGAGGTAGTAATGACGTGAAATGTGAGGTAGTGAGGACGTTTTGTGTGAGGTAGTGAGGACGTTTTGTGAGAGGTAGTAAGGACGTGAAATGTGAGGTAGTGAGGACGTGAAATGTGAGGTAGTGAGGACGTGAAGTGTGAGGTAGTGAGAACGTGAAATGTGAGGTAGTGAGGACGTGAAATGTGAGGTAGTGAGGACGTTTTGTGTGAGGTAGTGAGGACGTGAAGTGTGAGGTAGTGAGGACGAGAAATGTGAGGTAGTGAGGACGTGAAATGTGAGGTAGTGAGGACGTTTTGTGTGAGGTAGTGAGGACGTTTTGTGTTTCGTAGAGAGGACGTGATGTGTGAAGTAATGATGACGTATTGTGTGAAGTAATGAGGACGTTTTGTGTGAAGTAATGATGACGTATTGTGTGAAGTAATGAGGACGTTTTGAGTGAAGTAATGATGACGTGATGTTTGAAGTAATGAGGACGTGGTGTGTGAAGTAATGAGGACGTTTTGTGTGAAGTAATGATGACGTATTGTGTGAAGTAATGAGGACGTTTTGTGTGAAGTAATGATGACGTATTGTGTGAAGTAATGAGGACGTTTTGTGTGAAGTAATGATGACGTATTGTCTGAAGTAATGAGGACGTATTGAGTGAAGTAATGATGACGTGATGTTTGAAGTAATGAGGACGTGATGTGTGTGTGTGAAGTAATGATGGCGTGATGTGTGAAGTAATGAGGACGTGATGTGTGAAGTAATGAGGATGTGTTGTGTGAAGTAATGAGGACGTATTGAAGTAATGAGGACGTGATGTGTGAAGTAATGAGGACGTGATATGTGAAGTAATGAGGATGTGTTGTGTGAAGTAATGAGGACGTATTGAAGTAATGAGGACGTGATGTGTGAAGTAATGAGGACGTATTGTGTGAAGTAGTGAGGATGTGATGTGTGAAGTAATGATGACGTATTGTGTGAAGTAATGAGGACGTGATGTGTGTGTGTGAAGTAATGAGGACGTATTGTGTGAAGTAATGAGGATGTGTTGTGTGAAGTAATGAGGACGTGAGTGAAGTAATGAGGACGTGATGTGTGAAGTAATGAGGACGTATTGAGTGAAGTAATGATGACGTGATGTTTGAAGTAATGAGGACGTGGTGTGTGAAGTAATGAGGACGTTTTGCGTGAAGTAATGATGACGTATTGTGTGAAGTAATGAGGACGTTTTGTGTGAAGTAATGATGACGTATTGTGTGAAGTAATGAGGACGTTTTGTGTGAAGTAATGATGACGTATTGTCTGAAGTAATGAGGACGTATTGAGTGAAGTAATGATGACGTGATGTTTGAAGTAATGAGGACGTGATGTGTGTGTGTGAAGTAATGATGACGTGATGTGTGAAGTAATGAGGACGTGATGTGTGAAGTAATGAGGATGTGTTGTGTGAAGTAATGAGGACGTATTGAAGTAATGAGGACGTGATGTGTGAAGTAATGAGGATGTGTTGTGTGAAGTAATGAGGACGTATTGAAGTAATGAGGACGTGATGTGTGAAGTAATGAGGACGTATTGTGTGAAGTAGTGAGGATGTGATGTGTGAAGTAATGATGACGTATTGTGTGAAGTAATGAGGACGTGATGTGTGTGTGTGAAGTAATGAGGACGTATTGTGTGAAGTAATGAGGATGTGTTGTGTGAAGTAATGAGGACGTGAGTGAAGTAATGAGGACGTGATGTGTGTGTGTGAAGTAATGAGGACGTATTGTGTGAAGTAATGAGGATGTATTGTGTGAAGTAATGAGGACGTGATGTGTGTGTGTGAAGTAATGAGGACGTATTGTGTGAAGTAATGAGGATGTATTGTGTGAAGTAATGAGGACGTGATGTTTGAAGTAATGAGGACGTATTGTGTGAAGTAATGCGGACGTGTTGTGTGAAGTAATGAGGACGTGTTTTGTGAAGAAATGAAAACGTATTGAAGTATTGAAGAAATGAGGACGTATTGTGTGAAGTAATGAGGACGTGATGTGTGAAGTAATGAGGACGTTTTGTGTGAAGTAATGAGGACGTGATGTTTGAAGTAATGAGGACGTGATGTTTGAAGTAATGAGGACGTGATGTTTGAAGTAATGATGACGTGATGTTTGATGACTCTGCCAATGACATCCAGCACAAGCTTAAACTAGACCCAAACTCTCGCAGCAGACTCCCGGTTCTTGGGAGAAAAAAGATTTCCCATAATCCCCGGTTAATATCCGCGACCAGTCGTCTGCCCACGTTTAGGCGCCAGAGTTGATTCCTGTCGCCAAGGTAAGGCCGTGAAAAAACAAAATGGCCTACGTTTTTAAATAAAGAATTTTTAGGTTACTCTGAAACAAATTAAACACATATTATAATGACACTTAAACAACTAGATCTATTTGATTAGGATAGGAAAACATACATTCAAATGTCGCATCAAATTAAATTAAACTGATACAAAAGTACATGAGAGAGAAATGAGTTCTATTGTGCAGACGTTTTATGGTGCAGAGATTTTATGGTGCGGACGACTAATCTAGGTCGACAAGTGACGCAACTGAAATCAACAAACAGATCCGAGTTCAATCAAACGGCTCGCGTCTGCTACAAACACGTGGTATTTAGCGGGACTGCTCGACCGGCGGTGACCGCTGGTCTGTGCCACATTCTCGTCTGCTCGCTGGCCAACCTCGCGTCCAGCTGTCAAGTTTGGACTGGGCAGACGTGCGTCAGCTGGCCAATAAGTTCAAGGTCGATGACGTTTGTTTTCTCTAATTGCCTGACCTGCGGTGGTCAAGTGAAATTCTCATTAAAATACCAATCATAAGACTTAATTATAACGAGCTGACCCGCGACGTAACATACGCCATCTAGTTGTTTTATTTGTGAATTCTACACTACCCCGCCCAGTGAAAGCAGCCGTTTACAGACTACAATGAAAAGATCAAGCAGAAATTGTTACCCCCCCCCCCCCTTCGTTTCAAATCGTTTAATACTAAATTATCTGCCCCTAGTAGCCGTCACTAATTCAACCCGGCTCTTCGATTGTAAACATTCGTCGTGAACCAAAGTTCACCTGAATGGTAAGGGTGAGGGTGGTAGCAATATGTCTGGAGAGCGGGGGAGGAACCAGTGTTTCTTCTAGACTTTTTTCTCCGGGGGGGGGGGGGGGGCGGTCAACATTTTTCGGGGGGGGGGGGGGATGGACACTAGTAAAAGTATATGTTTACTATATAAAATCCATCTCGTTCGGGGGGCGGTAGACTTTCTTCGGGGGGGGGGGGGGGGGAGAGGTCTGACCCCCCCCCCCCCCCCCCCCCCAAAGAGATGTCTGGAAGAAACTCTGGGAGGAACGGCTTGCGTCTACGTCTTGTCCCGCATGGTCTCCATGAAGAGATTTATATATACGAGCTGACCCGCCGCTATTTAGTTGTTTTATTTTCTACCTTTCAGTACTTTATAGTTAGTGAATTCGAAGCTACCCTCCCTTCCATTCCACCCTCCCTCCCCGCCTACGTGAAACCAGCCGTCTGTGACGCCAGTTTACGGGGTGAACGAAAAAAAAAGTCACAGGAAAAAAAAACACAGAAAAAAGTCACAGAAGAAAAGGCACAATGGAAAAATTTTATCGGAAAAAAAGTCACAAAAAACTTTTCAGAAATATTTTGATTTATTTGTTGCAAATTGAATTTTTTTTTATTGTTGTGGGTTATATTTATTGCTAGCATATATTATTTACAGACGTTAAAAGCATTAGGTCTATAACAATTGTAAGTAAAATACTGTAACTCTAAGATAATTTACACAATCTCAACTTTTGTTGCGTATTTAGTTAAATACGCGGCAGAAAAGCTAATTATATAAGAAATGTAGGCACATCATTGTGTATTGCATATGTTTTGCGGTAGGCTGTTCTCCGGTCGGCCTCTCCTCAGTCGGCCTTGTCCGAACATATTGTGTGTTGTGGACGTTTTGTGTCAATGACAGCCTTTGAACCTTGTCGGCTTTCTGTTTTGATCCTAAGTTTTGTTATGTAATGAGCGTGATAAATGTGGGCAGTAAAGGTGGTTGAACTAAGCATAACTGTTGTTGCCATGAGTTGAGGGCAACAAGTCAGATGAATTTACCATTTCACGGTAATTTAATGTTAGTATTTAAATAAAACACGATGAAAACCGAGGACGTTGGAACATTCTATTAAATGCTATTAATATTATGCAGGGGCGTAGCGAGGGGGGGTGCGTGGGGTGCGGACCGCACCGGGTGACACCATTTAGGGGGGTGACACCAAGGCAAAAAATAGCAAAATATATAGAGAAAAATGATAATTCCACTCAATAGAGTGTTAATTTTTTAAAATTAATTAGAGTGTTAAATAGCCTTTTAAGAGGTGTGAGTGCAAATCGAAGGTTTGAGGGGGGGGGGGGGTGCAAATCGAAAGTTTGAGGGGGTGTAAATCGAAAATTGAAAGTTTGACCCCGGGAAGGGTCGTTGTGCCTCTGGGGGGTGACACCATTAAGTGCCGCACCGGGTGACACCCGACCTCGCTACGCCACTGATATTATGTTTTACATAATTACAATCTACATACTTAAAACTAAATATTTTTAGATGAATTATAAACATTACCATGCGTATACAACCTACACACATAACATTACATTTAATTAATCCTAAGTTAATTTTGCATTCTCTGAATATATAATTGAGTACTGTTTTCAGATAGATTGACGAGATTTTCCAAAGATCTAATTCTCTGCCTTCTGTCAAATTTTGAGTAATTTCCGTTTACCGGAAGTAGTACTTTACGCTATTTCCGATTTCTCAAAAAAAAAACCGCATATTAATTAAAAAGTACTAATGTTCCGCACTATTATGCATACATTGTTTGCTGTTCACTTGCGCAATTCTTTTTTCTAGGGGATTTTATTCTATTTTAAAAAGTCTAAGTAATTAAAATGGATTAAAAATAATGTCTTTCATGTAATGTCTATACCCCAAGTTGCCATTCCACGTAGTGTAATATAAGAATATTCCAGAAAGTTTAGGGGAGATCACTCCCGCTTTATTTTTTCCAAAAAACGAACTGCGAATCTTGATCGTTAAAAAGGTTGAATCATTAATCCTTAGACAAGCGGACTCGGCAGAATTCGTAACATTTCAGTCCAGCGTTTTACGACATTGAAGCCATTTTTTGTTGGCCGTGATTCGACGAAGAATGCCGTAAGCCTGCGGCATCCGGCAGGTGAGTCCTGCCCGGCACGTCAAGGATGCAGCTCATTATGGACCTTGAGTCGCAGGGGGGTGAGACGACCGGTTATGTAGCCTTGACATTGGCAGCTTGGATGCATCAAATGGTCCTCTCGCCAAAAAGAAATGTAAAAATGCCAAAGATTGGTCGGGGAGTATTTAAGCCGAAGCTGAGAGTGTTGGTTGTAGCTAGACTCAGTTTTCAGACTGCTGTTCGTAGACTGAGCTTGGCTCCGAGTGTAGTTCTGCTCCAGATTTTTGGAGAAGTGAACACACCAAAGTTCAGGTGAAAAGATTGGTTCTCCTAGCTTTTCAACTGTTCACATCTACATCTGCTGATAACTCTGTCGGAAAGGTAGGTCTCCAGATTTTGTGATTTATTTATCTATGATTTCCATTCGAATGCAGAACCTAGTCAGTGTAGTTTAGGGGTGTAGGGACATTTGCTAAGGTGTAATGTGCAGGTGCTCAACATTTCAGAAGGCATTGGTCATAACATTACAGGGTAGTTGCTCATCAACCGTTTACACGGTGTATCGGCTTGTGGTGACCAGCTTTTGATGAAAGTATTTAGTTACAAGAGGGGGTAAGAGAATGAACTGTTTAACAAGACATTCACTGCCCTAACAAAAATATCAACATCGCTCGCTTGAATCACTGCAATTTTCTAGAGCAGAATCTCACTCAGTTTTTGGTAAAGGAAGCTCATTCTTTTTCCACGCTTACGAAAATATTGAGGGCTGTTCTAGCGTTGTACACCAATCTGATAGGTTAAAAGGGGACACCTTCCAAAACAATTAAGTCTAACTTGTCACCTTGTTATGAGTTATAAATGGATGTCGACCCCGACTAGAGGTGGATTATCTTTCTAGATTCGCTTCTTGTTTACATAGGAAAAGTTGAAACTCAGCAGATGCTTTCTTCTCCAAGACGGGTTGCTGTCCTCAGCTATTGACTATGATCTGCCTGGGACTCGAACTCGTGACTTTTCGAGTTTAGAGGTCAGGAGCTCTAACGCCTGGCCAGTCTGTTCCTCTGTCTGTTATTGTTTAAAGAGTACATACTCCATTATTTTAGCTGCAGTAAACAAAGATGTATTTTATCGTACATTTTGCTTTTAATCGGTTGAGATTAAAAAAAAAGCAAGAAAGTAGGTAGGACTTAATGCTCAGACGGCATAGTTCTCGATTGATCATGCCAAAGTCTAAATACATCGTTCACTCCATTATTCTAGCCAAAACTTTGTTGTCTAGGCTGTCTATACTTGGGATTATGAGGCGAAGACTGTTTATCTTCAACTCATCCGTCCCAATATATCTAAACTTGTGGACAGACTTTAAAGCCGACCTTTGTCGCGGCCCTTGTTCGCATGTTCTTACGTCGACTGAATTAAAGTGTCAAGAGTTACTTAACGCAATACCTTGATCTGATCTAGGTGTCTGACGCTGGTCAGTGTTACTTAACGCAATACCTGGCCGTCTTGATCTGATCTAGGTGTCTGACGCTGGTGTCCCCTGATGGCCCAGGTGGTTAAATGTGTAGGTAAACACAGACTTAAGCCAGAAACACGAGCCCAGCTCGCGATCTCATCTGTACAAACACGCGGCTCGGTTGGCGGCGTCTCGAACAACAGTAGATGTGGGAACCTCAGCAGTTCGCTTACCTCACCAGTAGATGCGAGAACACCTCACCAGTAAATGTGGGAACCTCATCAGTTTACTTACCTCAGCAGTAGATGTGGGAACCTCAGCAGTAGATGTGGGAACCTCATTAGTTTGGTTACCTCACCAGTAGATGTGGGAACCTCACTAGTTTGGTTATCTCACCAGTAGATGTGGGAACCTCACTAGTTTGGTTATCTCACCAGTAGATGTGGAAACCTCACTAGTTTGGTTACCTCACCAGTAGATGTGGAAACCTCACTAGTTTGGTTACCTCAGCAGTAGATGTGGGAACCCCTCACTAGTTTACTTACCTCAGTTGAAAACGTGGAACGACCGAAAATCTCACCAGAAAAAAAAGCTCGGGAAATCATGAATTTGAACTTGTCCGTTATGAATTTCTCAAGCCTAATACGCCTATACTGAACTTGTCTAATCTACTTTGGTAGAAAATGAATTTTCCAAATTTAAACTTGTCACATCTGAACTTCGATCTAAGAAGCCGAGGAACAATTTAGTTGTAAATCTGAAACATGAATTAACAAATTTTTTTTCCCACGCTTATTGTCTGCTTGATAACAAGAGAAGGTTCCAGTTGTTGTGGTACTGTTTGATGCACCCTCAAGGGCATCAGAAGACTTCAGTTCGTGTGGTACCGTTGACGCCCTCTACCCCAATCCCCTCACAATGGAAGGGGTGACGACATGTCTGAAAACAAATTTCCGAGTTTTTATTTGAATTAACTCAACTGTATTTAAACACTTTGGCGTGATTAGCGAACAGTTAATGGAAATACCTGTTATCGAGGGATTAGGTGTACATACTCATCACGACAAAGAAGAACATGCCGGTATATCATAATTAAATATGATCATCACACAGTTACGAAATGAATAAACTTCTAACTACCGTCAGGATTTTGTCAATCAACATTCCACTGAGCGGTGACATTCATTAGACCCTCATATGTCAATATAGTGCTCTATTGTTTGACTAGATCTAAGGTAACGTGTACATATTACATACATGACCGACTCCCTTCACGTCTATAGACATTACACTTTATATTACGTAACATTTCTAGGCCGATACTCCTCCCACACTCACGAACAAATCAGTTTGATTTTTTACTGTAAGGATTTTAAAATAGATTTAGTTCATTAGTAGATTTTCATTAGCTTTAAATAAGGACCTTGTAAGCTTATTGTTTCACTTAATTCATTAAACAATTGTAAAAACACAACTGCAGTAAGACAAGCAACAGCAAAGTTGTTCACCATTGGTCTACACCCTTTCAATCTCACTTAACACAATATACGTGTAACAGAATGATGAGCCACCTCATCTATTTTGTCTTATACAATCTATACACGATCCTTTGTAGTTTGACAAGCAGAACATCTGGTCAGTCGCTTGACTGGTCAGTCGCTTGACTCGATTTGTCTAAAGTCTTTGCTGGTCAGATCAAAAATATCAAAGTCTGACTAATGAAAGCTACCTACCAAAGTCTGACTAATGAAGTCTACCTACCAAAGTCTGACTAATGAAATCTACATATCAAAGTCTGACTAATGAAGTCTACCTACCAAAGTCTGACTAATGAAATCTACATATCAAAGTCTGACTAATGAAGTCTACCTATCAAAGTCTGACTAATGAAGTCAACCTATCAAAGTCTGACTAATGAAGTCAACCTATCAAAGTCTGACTAATGAAGTCTGTCTATCAAAGTCTGACTAATGAAGTCTACCTATCAAAGTCTGACTTATGAAGTCAACCTATCAAAGTCTGACTAATGAAGTCTACCTATCAAAGTCTGACTTATGAAGTCAACCTATCAAAGTCTGACTAATGAAGTCTGTCTATGGAAGCCCTGACCAACGCCACCTGCCCAGTGTGAACTCACCTGGTACAGCCACACAACAGGTAGACCAGCGTTTAACGCAGGTCGCTCTCGTTAACCCTTTCTCTTCAAACATCACAACCTGCGTGACGTCAGTCCCACAGATTAAGTCCTCCCCCCCCCCCAACCATTCCACCATACTTGGTCTTTTTTTTTTGTTGGTAAACAATCGCGGGTTAAAGTAATTGTTTACCTGTTGTCTCCCTGTTGACACGAGTGCTGAAGCCAGCCAACCTTGCAGCATTCGGCAGGTTTGTACAGGACCAACAGCCAGCCAAACACAGGTCCCGCAGTGACGTGGGGCCGGTCTCGTCATTGGTCGACAGCTGGGTCTCATCAACTGCCCACTGTGTGCCCTGGTTGTTGAGGTTCCACATCGTCAAATTTGGAGTAGACCTCCGAGGACCTCGAGTTGGTGCAGTTCTTGTTGTCTTGGCCCGTGGCCATAGTCTGATTGTGTGGTCGGTGTAGCAATTAAAAAGTGGAGTACATTTTGTTTGAGCAGGCCGCAGGTTGTTGGTCATCGACTGAGTGGACATTAGATCGGGGCTGGTCTCTTATAAATTCGATGCCGGGCCTTACCTGTCATTCAGTTGGAAAACTTCAGGCCAAGCCACACGGCTTTTGAGTGTCTTTAATGATGCAATTTTCTTTTCTTGTTCATTTTTTCAGAAGTGGATTTGGATTACAAGCCTTTGGATGTTCTTTTACATTTACGACATTGTGATCATCTGGCAAGGAAGTTTTCAATTGTAAATTTAAAAAAAAAATTAACAACGAAACAATAGATAGAATTTGTTGTAAGAACTAACAAGATGACTGTCGTATCAAGTCGGTCAAGCAGAGTTTGCGCTGGGGTGTCAAGATGGCAAGAGTTGTCTTTCTACCTAGTTGTTCTAGCTCAGGTCTTGTCTATAGTTAACGGGTCATCTCCCCTCCCCTGCGGTGGGGTCAAAGGCCGATACATCTGTGATGACGAAGACCCGCAAGTGTTTCATATTTGTATGGGCAATAATAAATACACGCACAGATGCCCTGGGGATCTACACTACAACGTGAGGACCCAGAACTGCGACTGGCCTAAGGCGGTCAACTGTGTGGAGGAAGCTCGCCAGCGCGCGCTGCAGAAACGTCTGGACGTGGAGCCAGACGCTCCGTCAAAGTTCCACGACACGGCCAAGAAACCACAGGCCAAGACTCAAGACAGTCCCGTGCCAGACAAGCAGGCGGTCCCCCGCAGCACGAGCAGACCTCAAGACAAATCTCCGCTACCCACTCAGGTCAACCAGGCCGTAAGGCACAAGGATTCAAACGAATATTCTGGAAAGTTTGACAAGAAGGGTGAGCAGTTATCCGATGCAAGCCTTGAAGTCACGCGCAAACCTGAAGTGAGTACTCGATCCTTTACTTATCAGGTGGAAAGTGAGTCTGGTAGTATCGATTACACAGATGAACCCGATTTTTCAGAAGAGAATCGAATCCAGCGTATCCGGTTTTCTGACCGCATTGTTCAACCCTATAAAGCAACCGCTGCGCCAAAAACATCAACGACTACCAGAAAAACGACACCAACCAGCACAACCACAAAACCGACAACCACCCGCCCGTTAAACCGCTCCCCAACCACGGTCTCACGGAGTCCGTTTAAAAAACCCACTGTTGCCTACCACCCCGTCCAGAACACCCGCAGCAGAACAGAACAGCGTGAGTTCGCCCCACAGAACCCAGTGGAGAGCATCAAACCCAAGACCACGAGAAAACCCAAGAACGACGACCGCTGGGATCCGTTAATCGAATCTGCCCCGTACAAGTCTGCCACAAACTTCGATGACGACATCACGTCTGTCCCAAAATGGTACGAGACAACAGCAGACGACTCAGCCAACAGACTGGATGATGGCAAGATGTCCACCAGGGCCTACTCCAAGCCACGCCAGGAGGCCTACAGAGAGAGGCCTGCCAAGAAGACTGAGGACAGTGCCGAGAAAGAATTCGTGCCGTCCTGGGTAAAGTCCAACCAAGTCAAGTCGCAAGTAGCCAAGTCTATCCCAATATCTGTGGCACACTCGCACAATGTAGTGCAGCAAAAAGTGCAGACAACCAAAGAAACACCAACACCAACACCAACAACGGCCGCAACATTCCAAAGAGCAAGAACAACACTGAAGAAATTTAAGCCGAGACCCACGGAAATTGAAGACGTCGCCAGGACCTTCACTACCGTGAAAACTGCACTCAAGGAAAAGTTTTCGCAGAAAAAAGAAGGGAAACTTTGGTACGAGGAGGAGACCGCAAAAGTTGAATCAACATCTAAACCGGAGGTAAAAGAACAGAAGGACGAGACGGTACAAAACATCGTCTTCTCTAGAAGACCAGTAACAAACTCCAGATTTTCTAGAAAAACAGAACCTGCCGTGACGTCATCGCGTCCAGACGTTAAAGAAACAACCAAGGACGCAGTGATAGTAACCAAGGAAAAGATAACTCAACGCCCCAGCTACAGCGCCGCTGCCTCGACGGTCTCTAAGTCGCCATTCGCTCCCTTTAACAGGCAAGTTGTAGGCAGGACTAGCCAAAAGCCATCAGATGAAACGTTTAGCCAAAAATCAACACGGGCCATGTCAAGCCAAAGGCCAAGCGATGATAAGCCTAACCAAAAATCAAATGATGAGAAATCCAAACCAAGACTAAACGAAGAAAACCCAAAGCAAAAATCAAAAGACGAAAGTTCTCCCCAAAGACAAAATGACGAGAAATCTTATCTGATATCAGCCGAAGACAAGTCCAGTCCAACGTCGCGTGAGGTGGACTCTGAAAAACCTGGGAAAAGTTTACCCTGGTGGTCAAAGGACCAGTTGAGAACAAGTTCACATTCCGGCCACGCTGACCAGCCAAAGAGCTCCAGACGGGCGTACATCCCCGCCCACCACAACACACAGAAACCCAACTACCACACTCGAACCCCCAAGTTCGACATTGAACTTGTCCCGTCCAATCAAGGCGGAGCAGAAGACGAGACGTCTGCACGTCGCTTCACCCCCAGGCACAAGGTCCAAGACACCAGTAAAGAGGTGGACAGAAGCTTCTCCCTACACCAGGTCAACGAGGCGGCGTCTGCTGATCGTCGGTTCGCCCTCCACAAGGCATACAACCCACCCAACCAAGCCGCCGCGGCAGAAGATCGAAAGTTCGCGCTCCACAAAGCTCAGAACAGCGCCACCAACCCCTACAGCGCCGCGGCCGCTGTTGATAAAAGGCCAGAAACTCAGCAACAACAGGCTAGTCCCAGCCGAGTGAATGCCCCTGCAGCTTTGGATAAGTTCTCTGTTGGTCTGATCAAGGAAGATCCCAAGCACGTGAACAGGGAGGTGAAAGAACAAAGTCAATACAAGTCGCCGATAGAGAAATACGACTACAAGAAAGGTGAGCCCACACAGAATAACATACATATTAACATAAGGCATCGTCAAAACAAATAAATTCAAATTATGTTTTAGTTAAGGCAAAAACAATAAGAAATCGCACGTATAAATACAATTTCTGTACCAAATCTTTCTTAGCTGACATGCATCTTGTTATCCAGTTAAATACATTTTTTGGCATGAAATTCAGTTTGTGGTCATTGTTGTCTGAGTAGAACTACGGGGTGTCTAGCTTATAGCTACATCTCCACCCCACCCCACCTTACCACCACACCCCACCTTACCACCACACCCCACCTTACCACCACACCCCACCTTACCACCACACCCCACCTTACCACCCCACCTTACACCCCACCCCACCCCACCTTACCACCACACCCCACCTTACCACCACACCCCACCTTACCACCCCACCCTACCACCCCACCTCACTACCTGACCTTCTCGTGTATTACAGGTAAATGCAGCAGCACCTGGTGCAAGCTGCCCGACTGCAGGTGCATCGGCTCGGACGTGCCAGGCGACCTTGACCCTAAGGACATCCCCCAGCTGGTCATGCTGACCTTTGACGACAGCATCAACGGCCAGAACATGGGCTACTACAAGACCATCTTCAACGGCACACTCAAGAACCCCAACGGCTGCCCCATCAAATGTAAGTAGGCTCCTACGTCCCATCTGTTTTTCTTTGGAACTTGCTAGAACTTCGTCAAGAAGTGTAAGGGACTAGCGTTTGCTAGAATCACAACCCTAATCCAACCCTAATCCTAGCCCAAACCATAGCTTTAACCTTAATTTTAATCCTAAACTTTATTCTAAGACCTTACCTCTAACCCTAGCTCATATCCGCTGACGAAGACTTACTGTAAGACCTATCATAACTCATGCAATAAGCCAGTAGTTAAAACTAGTACGACGTTTGTATGAAGATATACTGTAAGATTTCTAATGTTCTTCTTACTTACTGTAAGACTTTTAATGTTCTTCTTACTTACTGTAAGACTTCTAATGTTCTTCTTACTTACTGTAAGACTTCTGATGTTCACAGCGACCTTCTTCGTGTCTGGAGACAACAGTGACTACGAGATGGTCCGCAAGATCCACAAGGGGGGTCACGAGATCGCCTCCCACACCCTCAGCCACCGCAGCCCCACCACCTGGTGGGCGGACGCCGGGTTCGAGAACTGGGAGCAGGAGGTGGTCGGCATGAAGAAGCGGCTGCACGAGAAGTCTGGCATCCCGCTGGACGGTATCGTCGGCATGAGGGCGCCCTTTCTACAGGTAACTGCTCACCTAGGCTCGGACAGTCAGATGCACTCACACATCGTGGTTGTAGATCTGTGGGTCTAGACGTACCTTCTTTCGTGTTGACAACATTATCAATATATATATATATATATATATATATATATATATATATATATATATATATATATATATATATATATATATATATATATATATATATATATATATATATATATATATATATATATGACAGAATCCTCTTTCTTAAAACTCAGACGATACTACTCAATTATCGATACAAACAAAATATCGATACCACCCGAAACATCATACTAAATATAATAATATGAAGAAATATTCGTAACTTGAAAGATTACGCTTCTGATTAAAGAAGACTTCTATAATAATCATATTTAACAAAATGCTAATTTGTTAATAATTTTGAGTTTTCTGAAATTAAATTAAACTTTTAATGAACAGGTTGGTGGTGACGCACAGTACGCCATGTTGAAAGAAAACAGGTTCCGGTACGATACCTCCATGGTAACGGGGAATCTCTACGTCAACAACGAGGCCCCAACATGGCCGTTCACCCTGGACACGCCCCCTGACAGCAAAACATGCAGCCTGACCCCCTGCCCCACCCGATCCTATCCCGGCCTGTGGGAGGTGCCGCTCATCCGATGGTACGGCAATAACAGAATCGCCTGCGCCATGCCCGATGCTTGCACGATTGGTGAGTAGTTTTGTTTGGTGAAATGAACACATCTTTTTTGATATCACTTGTTTAAAGACGTCTAACTACAAGGGTAGACAACTATTTTATTCGTCTCATTTGAAAGTAGCCTCGAGTCTAATCAACATGTCCTGTGTATTCCCCGCTTGACTTTTCCCCAATTCCACATAATTGAGCTATTTTATTGGTATCTTAATTGCCCCCAACACTTGCTTTAGTTAGACGTACAATTTATGTATACTGTGTATTCATGACCTATAGCCAATATTGCGGTGCTATCTTCAAACTGAATCCCAAATATTCTACACCCTCTTCAATCAAACTTCATAATTCTATCCCAAAATAATCTACTTTACTCTTTGGTGTTGTCTATGCTGTTATCCCAAATATTTTACCCCTGCGGTGTAATCTGTAACTGTATCCTAGATATATTACCCCAACAGTGTTGTCTACAAAAGGGCTGGTAAGTAGGTCACCAACCAGTTCTATTGCTCATGCAGGTTTTATTAAGCCGTAGAACTAGTTGGTGACCTACTTACAATCCCTATTGTGTACAAACGACCGTTGCGGTGTTAGCTATAACTGTATCCTAGATATTTTACCCCACCAGTTTTACCTATAATTGAATCCTACATGATCTTCCCTAGGCGCCGGAACAAAAGGCAGTAGAAAGTTCATAGAGGACAACTTCATGAGGCACTACACCACCAACAGAGCGCCTTTCGGCATCTTCATCCACGCCTCGTGGTTCGCCAGGAAAGACGGGAACCTGGAGGGTCTGGTCGAGTTCCTGGGGTCACTGGCCGACAAGGACGACGTGTGGGTGGTCACCGTCAACCAGGCCCTGGACTGGATCCAGCGCCCCGTGCGGCTCTCCGCCATCAGTGCCATGGATTCCTGGATGTGCTGACCCGTGCAGTGACCCCCATGACCCGTGCAGTGACCCCCATGACCCGTGCAGTGACCCCCATGACCCGAAAAGTGACCCACATTTATTCATTCTGTTGAACTAAATATTACACCTTAAAAAGTTTTTAGGTTTTAATGATTAACATTGTTGAATTTTATAAAAGTGTTAAGTAACAATGAAGAAAGTTGTTAGTATTTATCATGATAAACAACAAATATGATTAGTTGAAAATAGAAATATTGCTTAATATTTAATTTCTAATAATTATGATTAATATTGATAAATAGCACAATGATTAGTTGTAATGGAAGTTATGATAAGCGGTTGGTGTCGATTATAATTAGCGGTTTATGGCACATGATTGATGGATGCGAATAGCATGTATGATTATTGGTTAAATAATGACATGTAGGATTTATAGCATACACCATCAACGGTTCAATAAATGTATGAATCGTGGCTGATAGCATTATATTGGCAACTTATGCAACAGTTATTTAACGAATTATTGTTTATGCAATGATAACCTAATCAACTAATCATTAATTAATATCCAATCAACATTAGCTAAACGTTAGAGTACAACCCCTGTGGCTATCACAAAATATGTAGGCCCCCTACGGGCATCACGTTATTTTCTACAAATGTTAAACAACATTGGCCTAAAGGTAACAACTAATTCATTGGAACGGTCTATTTAGAATAGTTTAATTAATAAGAGATTTGTGTATGCGAAATTCCCCTCCCCTCCTCGCCTCACACCAAAGTATGCATATAATTACGTTCAGTCCCTTACCTCACCACCCACACAGTAGGTAGACTATATTTACCTCCACCCACACCTCCCCACCCACACAGAAGGTAGACTATATTTACCTCCAACCACACCTCCCCACCCACACCTCCCCACCCACACAGAAGGTAGACTATATTTACCTCCACCCACACCTCCCCACCCACACAGAAGGTAGACTATATTTACCTCCAACCACACCTCCCCACCCACACCTCCACACCCACACAGAAGGTAGACTATATTTACCTCCACCCACACCTCCCCCACCCACACAGAAGGTAGACTATATTTACCTCCACCCCCCCCCCCCCACCAACACAGAAGGTAGACTATATTTACCTAGTCCAACACCTCCCCACCCACACAGAAGGTAGACTATATTTACCTCCACACCCCCCCCCCCCCCCCACCAACACAGAAGGTAGACTATATCTACTTGGTCCCCCAACTCCACACAGAAGGTAGACTATATTTACCGCCACCCACCCCCCCCCCCCACCCTGTATCTACTTGTAGTCCCACATATCTCCCCTCAAATACCTACTCAATATCCAAATTCACAAATAATTGCAAACACACGTGTTAAAATTGTGCTGTGATCGTGTAGAATTGTATCTAAATTGTGTTTTTAAATTCAATAGTATCTGATGCCTATTTTATTAGTATCTGATGCCTATTTTAAGGCAAAATGTAAATAAACCTGTGCACAATCTCACTTTCATTGTTATATATCTTTCACCATATTTAATTATATTGTTATATAGCTTCCGCCATCTTTAAATATATTGTTATATATATACATATATCTTGAATGTATCATCACCTTATTTTATGTTTGTAAATACTGAAAATAAAAATTTGTTCCATTTTTTTTTGTCTCGGAGATATTGTATTTTAACCGGACTCTAGGTTGTACTAAACTCCAAACTTAACCCTAACAGTTACACCAAACCTATTTCCGATGCAAGCTCCAACATTCAGGATTGGGTATCGCTGTTTCCGACAGCCGCCTGAAACTTCCGGGTTAGCGGTTGTGCTCTCTACCTCTCGAACACACGAAATGCGAACACTCGAATCAAAATCAAGTTTTTTATTTCTGTTTCCTTGATCTCCTGTATTGAGACATTGTGCCGTGACATTGTGCTGTCCAGACCTGTAACATTGTACTGTCCAGACCTGTAACATTGTACTGTCCAGACCTTAGACCTGTAACATTGTACTGTCCAGACCTGTAACATTGTACTGTCCAGACCTGTAACATTGTACTGTCCAGACCTTAGACCTGTAACATTGTACTGTCCAGACCTGTAACATTGTACTGTCTAGACCTTAGACCTGTAACATTGTACTGTCCAGACCTGTAACATTCTACTGTCCAGACCTGTAACATTGTGCTGTCCAGACTTTGAACATTGTACTGTCCAGACCTCAGACCTGTAACATTGTACTGCCCAGACCTGTAATATTGTACTGTCCAGACCTGTAACATTATACTGCCCAGGCGCGAAGATTTAAACATTACATTAGGTTTTATAAACAGGGAAAATAAATTTATATTCAGCTCTGATACATTTAAAATTTCATCCACCTAACCGAAGTGGCACTCAAATTATCGGTATTTTAGGAACCAGAAATAGAATAAAGGGTCCCTTCTGAAATCGGAAATCACCGAAAAATTAAAAGAAAACTAAGTATACGGATATTTAAACATTACATTTCATCTACGTAACTGAATTAATACTCAAATTATAGCGTTCACGTGGGATTTGAGAAAAGTATCACTTCTGGTTACCGGAAATTGTTAAAAATTTGAAAGATACTTGCGAGTTGGATTTTATAATTACATGTTAAATTTTGTTCACCTAACTAAAACGACACTTAAGTTTTCAGTTTTTTAGAAACTAGAGTTATATTAAGTAATAATTCCGGTTACCGGAAATCGCTTGAAAGTTGACATAATCCTATATATAACATGCACCAACCAACTCGATCTAATACGGCACTCAAATTATCATGTTCACACACAAACATTGGCTACAAACAAGATAGCAAAATAGGTAAATAAAAAACGTCTCGCCATGTAAAAATCTAAATATGTACTGTTTTTGTCATTTGTGTTTACATTTTCTGTGATTAAATGTAAATAATAAAATTTAAAAATTGTGTTTATTTATCGAAAATATTAAAACATAAAATACATCAAATCTTAAATATAGTCCAACAAAAAATCAAACAGCATGGTGGTTTTTATTACCATATTTATTTTAATAACATCACTCCGGATTTAAAAATAAATATAAATTATAGGCCTAGGCCTACACCATTTCGAGACTAATCACGGCTGCGTAGGTCTACATCTTTTAAAACTTTGTTTTATAAAAATAGAATCGATTAGAAAATTAATTGCGCACCTAATGACAATTTATGTCATAGTGTGTTGTCATCGAGTGACAATGTTGAAACAAAGTGATCCTTAGTTTTTTGCTACTAATTTATAAGTAAGACTAGGTTTTTCTCCACTTTGCACAGACTCAACAAGAAAGAAGAAAACGTTGGAATTTAATTTTTTTTTAAATATAGAAATAAAAGGTTTGATAAACATTTGCTAGATAAGCACTAATAACCTTTTTACCAATTTAAAAAAAAAAAAGTCTTTTTTCACTTCAAAATAAGTATTTATAAAATTTCAAAACAGATGAGGCTATTATTAATATATTTGATCTGGCATATTTTGGATCAACACAAATTCAGAATCATACGAAACGAACCTTAAATAATAAATAAAATATCGCTATGTTTTTATGTTTATTTAAATTTGATTCTAGACCTAGCTAGATCTGGAGGAGAATCTAGAGAATCTAGTTCTAGATCTAAATTCTAGATCTAGATTCTAATTCTATTAAATTTCACAACACGCCAGGCCTAGAATTTATATCAATTTAAGTGCAGTACCAAGAGACACAATACTTGGTAATACTAATTAATTACTAATTACTAATGATACTAATACTAATCTTAATCTAGAATCTAGTATTTACTAGAGATCTAGTAATTTGATAGTAATTTGAGTAATGGAGGCGAGCGAGTTGACGAGATTCCTTCCATAATGTTGTTGTCATGGAATAAAAACGTGTTTTTTTTAGATTTAGACCGTAAAAAAAAATAAAAAATAAAAACTTAAGCCTAAAATTAATTTAGAAATTTTATATTCTTAGAATAAATGCTATAAAAGTTGCAAATCCAGAGAACTTGAAAATAATTTGTTGAGTTTAAGGCTACATTTCTATTTATTTTCATCAAGCCTAAGTTATAACCGGATGTTTCACTTTCGTAAGACAAATATTGATTGGCTGTACAGTAACTTAGTGATCGATAACTATTTGTTTACAAAACTTTGCAGATCAAGTTTTTAAATAACAATGCAAATTTTCTATTTTTAGCTTACAATGTGTGCAATAAAATCTATGGCAGCCTATCCAATAGCAGGATGCCATGTTTATGTCGCCATTACACGTGAAAACCAAATTGTTTTTGCTTTTTTTAAAATTTTTATTTAGTTACCGAAAATATTATAAACATCAAATACATCCAATCTTTAGTAAAGTCCGAAAAAAACCAGACAGGCAGGATTTTATAACCATATTAATTGTAAATACGCTGTGCATGATTTTTTAATGAATTTATACACCTCTCAAATACCTTTGAGACTTTTCTCGCTGGTGTCCATTGACCAATTGTTGGTAATCTATCGTTTTGGGTACGTAAAATCACCCGCGGCTATCAATGTACGAAAACGTTACCTCATTGTCAATGCTTTAATAGAAGTATATTGTGATATGTTTGTGTCAAATATTATAGATAAATGAATAATGAACCTAAATCAATGGCTAAATAATAAATTATTAAATATATCAATATAGGCCAGAAATTAACTTTAAACAGCAGTGTCTGCAAGCAAGATTTGCTATATAAAAAATAAACAGCAGCCATTTGTAAAATAGAGTGACTTCCGCCTGAATCTCGCGCTATAAGTCTATAAAAATAAAACTTTAACAAGATGGCTGCTATAGTAAATGAGCATGGTTGCATCTGTTGGAAACATCGCTGGTGTTCATTTATTACTGAAAAGTTTTAATTCAATTGTTTAAAAACAGGTACATAAATGAAACTAGGAAACATTTTTGTATTTTTCAAAACATAAATCCTCCTCAAAATGTGAAATAATTATTACAATTTAAGGAGTCACCTGTTTTTCACATTACAAGTCGCGGGCGATTTTACGTACCCAAAACGATAGATTACCCAATACTTATATATATAATATATTATTAATTAAATTATTAATATAGATCTAGTAGTAGAGTATTACAGTGTATAGTATGTGTGTCTTGGTAAAACAGTAATGCAAAATTTTAAGGAGCGAAAATGGCCTGTCACATTCACAACATGATGACATTTTTTAGATTTTTGTCTCGCATTTTATTCCCAATAATATGTCAGCATTATGTGGGTAAACTGTGCTGTTATCTGCAATATTTTATTGCATCCGAATTCCAATGGGCTGATAATTTATATAAACAAACTTACACTTTGGTGCAGACTTAAATTTTTGAACACTGTATTTAAGTTGGTATTGTTATAATGCAGCGCTCAATGCAAACATATTTCAAGCCCAATGAATCAGATGTTCCAATTTGTACTACACCTGAAATTTATGGATGATTGAACAACTTCTTTCTATTGTTATGACTTTGAATACCACATAGATCTAGTTCAAAACAACAAGAAATAGGACCTACAGTATTTTACATTTAAATGTGTTATTTTATGCCTGTGTGAAATGTACCTTTTTTCTCTCATCCTTCTACTGCTCAGTTAATTCAGTAAGGTTTACATCAGTCCAAAATATTCCGTGGATATATTTCAGCTAGGGCTCCATCCGTGGATATATTTCAGCTAGGCCTCCATCCGTGGATATATTTCAGCTAGGCCTCTATATGATTTAGCTACAAAAAAGTGTAAGCCTCCTGTTAAAAGTTGCCATTCTAATACAAAAAAAATGTAAGATACACCTCTCAAGCTTTAACAAAAAGTGGCTGGTGATCTTCAGCTGTTTTATAAGACATAAGGTATAGGAACAAAAGAAAAATCTCATTTTGAGCTTAGTTACTAAATTCTTTATAATATATTGGACTTTAAAGTGAAAATTTTTACACACATAGATCTACGTGGCTTTACAAGTGTATTTACAACTTTCCTCATTCGAGTTTAGGGATAGGCCTGCTTGGCCTAGATAAAAACTAGTGTAAAATTCCAGATTTATTTTTATACCAGTAATGGGGTCTGAGAACAGAATTGAAGTTTACACTTTTTTCCTCCAGAAATTTAGCCCCACCTAATAATAAATTATAGCAAATATGCTACAATTTTTAAATTTTATGATTTGTTTGTCAGACATTGTTGCTTACACTGACCATTTTTCAGATGGACTTAGCTGACTTTGAAGAATACCCTGATATTAGCGCTCTGAGTAAAGAAGAGTTGGATGAATTCCAAAAGAAAAATGCAGAGACCATAGCAGAGCTTGAAAAGGATATTAAACTACTGAAAAGGAAATTTAAACAGTTTGGTCCTGGGGCATTGCCTTCTCCAGAGTTGAGGGTAATAAACAGGTGTGGATTATTATTATTGATTGTAATGTAGAGTATGATATTGTTTGATATAATAAATGGAATAAATTTTGTACTTAAGTTTTCTAAATAACCCAAGGTCATTGTTATTAGAATTTCGAAAATACTAAGAACGTATTTCTAGATTATTCATAGTAATAGAATTCATAAAAATTAAATTGTATGGTACACTAATAATGTGTTCAGAATTTTTATATAGGCCCTAATGAATCCTTTCAATTTTAATTTAGTGATAAAAATACAAAAAAAACATTATCAGAAAACAATAGTACAATATTTTTAACTTACTAATTTAGACTTATTAAAAAAAAAATACAAGAAAAGTAAAAGCAAGCAATAATCCTAATGACTTTTTTCTTTTTACAGACCAGATGGAAGTAGCAATTTTGAACAAGTTCTGCAAGAATTAGAGAAACAATTTTATGACCATCAACTTCGGGTATTTTTTTCCTTATAACAGAGCTAACTCTTTGTACCTCACTTTTTTGTTTGAATGTAATATAACATTTACATTTGATAAAAAACAATTGTATTAGCTTATTTTTATATTCTAGTATTTCTAGCAAAAAGTAGTTTTATAAGTTATTTAGGACCTATTATTTAATTTCATTTGTTAAACAAAATGAAAACAAAACAAATTATTTTATTTTCATTGACTCAAATAAGATACAAACTAGCAGGATTTGAATCTGTCACTTACAAAGTAAATCCTCATTAGCTAAACTAAACATTGTGAGTTGATAATTAAAATCTTTTTTCCCACAGCTTCATGAAACAATGAAACTGACTGGTGTTACAATTGAGAACATTAGGAGGGAGGTTCTTGAACTGGGTAATTCCTTTCTTGATGACAACCACTGCACTAAAAATGTCTACTTTATTTATTCTAGATGACAACCACTGCACTAAAAATGTCTATTTGTTCTAGACGACAACCACTGCACTAAAAATGTCTACTTTATTTGTTCTAGATGACAACCACTGCACTAAAAATGTCTACTTTATTTGTTCTAGACGACAACCACTGCACTAAAGAGTTCTATTTGGACCTGCAGGTGTTGGATAGGAAGGTGATCCTGATCTACAAACTGTTAGAAATATTTGTGAGTAGAAATTATTTTCTTTATCATCATAATTCTAATAATTCATATAAATTTCATCATATTGAAGTAAAGGATTTATTTCAATTCAAAAAGTTTGTTTAGCTTTTACCTTATAAAAGTAAAACATTTATTTTAATTCCACAAGTTGCTGCTAGTTTCATCTTATAGATTAGAAGTTATAAATCTATTTTAATTCTAAAAGTTTGTATATAGAAAATCTCATTGAAGTAATACATTTTATTTAATTGTAAAAATTGGTGCAAATATCACCTTATAAAAGTAAAATATCTATTTTAATTCTAAAAGTGTAGAAATGTTATTAAAGAAAACATTTATTTTAGAATCCTGTGGAAGGTCACTCAGAAGGGAGCAAACTCCTGTGGTTTGAAATCAAATTTGGAGAAAACATAAATGGTGCCATTGGCGGGGAAATTGTCAAGTGAGTCCAACCTGGAGTTTTAACAAGGCCACCCTGTAATAAGTCACTATTACGACTTAACATGGCCAACCTTTAATAAGTCACTATTACCTTGTTTGTTTTGAAATGCCCTAATGGATGTATTTTAAATTGTGTATCAGATTGACAGGTACTTTGTCTATTAACTTAACAATTTAGTTTTAAAATTTTATTTCAGAGCTGCAGATAACTTAGCTATTCACTCGACAATATCTTTGCTGAAGACCTACCTGCAGTGGCAGAAAACCCAGGACCATGCCATCGAGAAATTCACCAAGAGCTACCCCAATAATGTTTCTGTCATTGTCAATGAGAGGGGGAACAGGTGCCTAGAGATAAAGAATCCAAAACCATTTCGGCAAGTCTATAATCTATTCAATAGCTAAAGCTTAGTGTATGTTGGGTCCAGCATTTGAGCTAGAACTCGGCTAGTCTGTTATTTCCTTGTACTACAGCTATCATAGTGCTGATAGAGAATAGTTTAAAATTACAGTACCTTCACTATTACATTTTGGAAACAAACAGCAATATTAATATTGTGTCCAATATAAATATTTGGGCACGTAAGATTTGTTTCCTTAATTCCAATGTTTAAATTTCCTGTGGTTGTGTTTCCATTAGTCCTGTGTTTATGTGGTTGTGTTTCCATTAGTCCTGTGTTTATGTGGTTATGTTTCCATAAGTCCTGTGTTTATGTGGTTATGTTTCCATCAGTCCTGTGTTTGTGTGGTTGTGTTTCCATTAGTCCTGTGTTTATGTGGTTGTGTTTCCATCAGTCCTGTGTTTATGTGGTTGTGTTTCCATTAGTCCTCTGTTTATGTGGTTGTGTTTCCATTAGTCCTGTGTTTATGTGGTTGTGTTTCCATCAGTCCTGTGTTTATGTGGTTGTGTTTCCATCAGTCCTGTGTTTATGTGGTTGTGTTTCCATTAGTCCTGTGTTTATGTGGTTGTGTTTCCATTAGTCCTGTGTTTATGTGGTTGTGTTTCCATTAGTTCTGTGTTTATGTGGTTGTGTTTCCATTAGTCCTGTGTTTATGTGGTTGTGTTTTCATTAGTCCTGTGTTTATGTGGTTGTGTTTTCATTAGTCCTGTGTTTATGTGGTTGTGTTTTCATTAGTCCTGTGTTTATGTGGTTGTGTTTTCATTAGTCCTGTGTTTATGTGGTTGTGTTTCCATTAGTCCTGTGTTTATGTGGTTGTGTTTCCATTAGTTCTGTGTTTATGTGGTTGTGTTTCCATTAGTCCTGTGTTTATGTGGTTGTGTTTCCATTAGTCCTGTGTTTATGTGGTTGTGTTTTAATTAGTCCTATGTGACTTGACTTTGCTATCTCAATCAGGCCTGTATTCACCCTGGAGTGGGGAAGAAAGTTTGTCAATGACCGAGTGGTTCCAGACTTTCACTTGACTGTTCAAGCACATGAAAAACGTGAGTCAGCGCTAGGTTTTTTTGTTATTTCTTTCTGTCACTTAAGTTTCTGTTCAGAGACCCCCTACATGGGTCCCAGGTCCCCTTTCCCTACATGGGTCCCAGGTCCCCCTTTCCCTACATGGGTTCCAGGTCCCCTTTCCCTACATGGGTTCCAGGTCCCCTTTCCCTTCATGGGTTCCAGGTCCCCTTTCCCTACATGGGTTCCAAGTCCCCTCCTCTTACATGGGTTCTTAAGACCCCTGCCTAATAACCTAATTTAAACAGACCAAGTATGTTAGCTTGCAATGTTTTTTATACTTCATCAAAAAAGAAACATTACATTGGTGCATCGAATATTACAAATGTTGTTTTCTGTGGAATAATTTCTCTTGTATTTTTTATCTGATTGAAATGGTCTGATACAGTCCTTTGGTTAACTGCAAAAATTAATGTAGAAAAATACATTGTGTATCTCTTTATATCTGTTACTTCCCTTGTTGGCTAACTAGTATATCAGTTTGGTACATTTAAAAATTAACTCTGTAGATGTAGCTTGTACTGTTTGAAGCTCTACATTAAACAAGCTTAGACTGATACAGTTTTACATGTAATTAAACTCAGAGGGTTTAAAGAAAATGAAAGTCTACATGTAATTAAACTCCGGCAGAAATGTTCTTCATAAAAAAAAATTTAAATTTAAAAATTTGTTTTCCAGTCGTAGCTGCAGACACAAAAAATATTTTAGCCTCGTCACCCGAAGTCTTCCAGACAATGTTGGGTTCCCTGGGAGCTGACCAGGCCATTGAGACCCTGATCAAGGTAGTGGCTACTGATGGCGTGGATGTACAGGGCAGCCAGGAGGTCAAGGACAACTCACCTCCTTTAGCCAGTAGTTCACAGCAGTAGCAAATCTCATACACTACAACACATACAGTAGTTCACAGCAGTAGCAAATCTCATACACTACAACACATACAGTAGTTCACAGCAGTAGCAAATCTCATACACTACAACACATACAGTAGTTCACAGCAGTAGCAAATCTCATACACTACAACACATACAGTAGTTCACAGCAGTAGCAAATCTCATACACCCACACATACAGTAGTTCACAGCAGTAGCAAATCTCATACACTACAACACATACAGTAGTTCACAGCAGTAGCAAATCTCATACACCCACACATACAGTAGTTCACAGCAGTAGCAAATCTCATACACTACAACACATACAGTAGTTCACAGCAGTAGCAAATCTCATACACTACAACACATACAGTAGTTCACAGCAGTAGCAAATCTCATACACTACAACACATACAGCAGTAGCAAATCTCATACACTACAACACATACAGTAGTTCACAGCAGTAGCAAATCTCATACACTACAACACATACAGCAGTAGTAAATCTCATACACACCCACACATACAGCAGTAGCAAATCTCATACACCAACACATACAGTACATACACACCCAACACATACAGCAGTAGCAAATCTCATACACTACAACACATACAGTACATACACACCCACACATACAGCAGTAGCAAATCTCATACACTACAACACATACAGTACATACACACCCACACATACAGCAGTAGCAAATCTCATACACTACAACACATACAGTACATACACACCCACACATACAGCAGTAGCAAATCTCATACACCAACACATACAGTACATACACACCCAACACATACAGCAGTAGCAAATCTCATACACCAACACATACAGTACATACACACCCAACACATACAGCAGTAGCAAATCTCATACACCAACACATACAGCAGTAGCTAATCTCATACACCACCACATACAGCAGTAGCAAATCTCATACACACCATTACAGTAGTTCACAGCAGTAGCAAATCTCATACACACCCACACATACAGCAGTAGCAAACCTCATACACACCCACACATACAGCAGTAGCAAACCTCATACACACCCACACATACAGCAGTAGTAAATCTCATACACCAACACATACAGCAGTAGCAAATCTCATACACCAACACATACAGCAGTAGCAAATCTCATACACCAACACATACAGCAGTAGCAAACTTCATACAACAACACATACAGCAGTAGCAAACTTCATACACCAACACATACAGCAGTAGCAAATCTCATACACCAACACATGTAGCAGTAGCAAATCTCTTACACACCCACACATACAGCAGTAGTAAATCTCATACACCAACACATGTAGCAGTAGCAAATCTCATACACCAACACATACAGCAGTAGCAAATCTCATACACCAACACATACAGCAGTAGCAAATCTCATACACACCATTACAGTAGTTCACAGCAGTAGCAAATCTCATACACCAACACATACAGCAGTAGCAAATCTCATACACACCATTACAGTAGTTCACAGCAGTAGCAAATCTCATACACCAACACATACAGCAGTAGCAAATCTCATACACCAACACATACAGCAGTAGCAAATCTCATACACCAACACATACAGCAGTAGCAAATCTCATACACCAACACATACAGCAGTAGCAAATCTCATACACCAACACATGTAGCAGTAGCAAATCTCATACACACCCACACATACAGCAGTAGTAAATCTCATACACCAACACATACAGCAGTAGCAAATCTCATACACCAACACATGTAGCAGTAGCAAATCTCATACACACCCACACATACAGCAGTAGCAAATCTCATACACCAACACATACAGCAGTAGCAAATCTCATACACCAACACATACAGCAGTAGCAAATCTCATACACCAACACATACAGCAGTAGTAAATCTCATACACCAACACATACAGCAGTAGCAAATCTCATACACCAACACATACAGCAGTAGCAAATCTCATACACCAACACATACAGAAGTAGCAAATCTCATACACCAACACATACAGCAGTAGCAAATCTCATACACCAACACATACAGCAGTAGCAAATCTCATACACCAACACATACAGCAGTAGCAAATCTCATACACCAACACATACAGCAGTAGCAAATCTCATACACCAACACATACAGAAGTAGCAAACTTCATACACCATCACTCTTGAGTTACCCACTACTGTTGTAACTTTCGCACACACAAAAATAATAGAAAAAAGTTGAATTTGAAAAAAAAAAGTTCATTGAAAAGCGCAGCTGCTTTTTTATTTCACAAATACCCTGGTAAAGTTACCATCATTAAATTGTAGGATGACCAGGGTATATCAAATCTCAGGCCCCTATTACCCCAACAGTTTTATATTTGTAAATTTGCTTGTACATAATGTCTCTGAATGTTGTTCACTCAATGATTAACTATTGTATTTGTGTTGCCAGCTAATGGTTGGACATAGAAAATAATGTACTTTTTGTATGTTGTACACTTTGTTCTGAATGATTACATTACTAAATCAAAGAAAATTTTTTTGTGCTGTTTCTTGTTTATGTTATTGATACAATTGCTGTGGTCCAACAGCTGATCTCATAATGGATGATCATGGGTGGCCTTCACAGCGTTGGTTTACCTGGTACTGGTGGCTCACTCTGTACATGGCACACTGTCACTCTGTACACGGCTCACTGTCACTCTGTACAACTGTCACTCTGTACACAGCTCACTGTCACTCTGTACACGGCTCACTGTCACTCTGTACATGGCTCACTGTCACTCTGTACATGGCTCACTGTCACTCTGTACATGGCTCACTGTCACTCTGTACGTGGCTCACTGTCACTCTGTACACGGCACACTGTCACTCTGTACATGGCTCACTGTCACTCTGTACATGGCTCACTGTCACTCTGTACATGGCTCACTGTCATTCTGTACATGGCACACTGTCACTCTGTACATGGCACACTGTCACTCTGTACACGGCTCACTGTCACTCTGTATGTGGCTCACTGGCACTCTGTACATGGCTCACTGTCACTCTGTACATGGCTCACTGTCACTCTGTACACGGCTCACTGTCACTCTGTATGTGGCTCACTGTCACTCTGTACATGGCTCACTGTCACTCTGTACATGGCTTACTGTCACTCTGTACACGGCTCACTGTCACTCTGTACATGGCTCACTGTCACTCTGTACATGGCTCACTGTCATTCTGTACATGGCACACTGTCACTCTGTACATGGCACACTGTCACTCTGTACACGGCTCACTGTCACTCTGTACAACTGTCACTCTGTACACAGCTCACTGTCACTCTGTACACGGCTCACTGTCACTCTATACATGGCTCACTGTCACTCTGTACATGGCACACTGTCACTCTGTACATGGCTCACTGTCACTCTGTACAACTGTCACTCTGTACATGGCACACTGTCACTCTGTACATGGCACACTGTCACTCTGTACAACTGTCGATCTGTACATGGCACACTGTCACTCTGTACATGGCACACTGTCACTCTGTACATGGCACACTGTCACTCTGTACATGGCTCACTGTCACTCTGTACATGGCTCACTGTCACTCTGTACAACTGTGACTCTGTACATGGCTCACTGTCACTTTGTACATGGCTCACTGTCACTCTGTACATGGCTCACTGTCACTCTGTACATGGCTCACTGTCACTCTGTACAACTGTCACTCTGTACATGGCTCACTGTCACTTTGTACATGGCTCACTGTCACTCTGTACATGGCTCACTGTCACTCTGTACAACTGTCACTCTGTACAACTGTCACTCTGTACACGGCTCACTGTCACTCTGTACACGGCTCACTGTCACTCTGTACAACTGTCACTCTGTACAACTGTCACTCAGTACACGGCTCACTGTCACTCTGTACATGGCTCACTGTCACTCTGTACACGGCTCACTGTCACTCTGTACATGGCTCACTGTCACTCTGTACACGGCTCACTGTCACTCTGTACACGGCTCACTGTCACTCTGTACACGGCTCACTGTCACTCTGTACATGGCTCACTGTCACTCTGTACATGGCTCACTGTCACTCTGTACAACTGTCACTCTGTACATGGCTCACTGTCACTCTGTACATGGCTCACTGTCACTCTGTACACGGCTCACTGTCACTCTGTACATGGCTCACTGTCACTCTGTACACGGCTCACTGTCACTCTGTACAACTGTCACTCTGTACATGGCTCACTGTCACTCTGTACATGGCTCACTGTCACTCTGTACATGGCGCACTGTCACTCTGTACATGGCGCACTGTCACTCTGTACATGGCACACTGTCACTCTGTACATGGCTCACTGTCACTCTGTACATGGCTCACTGTCACTCTGTACAACTGTCACTCTGTACATGGCTCACTGTCACTTTGTACATGGCTCACTGTCACTCTGTACATGGCTCACTGTCACTCTGTACATGGCTCACTGTCACTCTGTACAACTGTCACTCTGTACATGGCTCACTGTCACTTTGTACATGGCTCACTGTCACTCTGTACATGGCTCACTGTCACTCTGTACAACTGTCACTCTGTACAACTGTCACTCTGTACACGGCTCACTGTCATTCTGTACACGGCTCACTGTCACTCTGTACAACTGTCACTCTGTACAACTGTCACTCAGTACACGGCTCACTGTCACTCTGTACACGGCTCACTGTCACTCTGTACACGGCTCACTGTCACTCTGTACAACTGTCACTCTGTACATGGCTCACTGTCACTCTGTACATGGCTCACTGTCACTCTGTACATGGCGCACTGTCACTCTGTACATGGCGCACTGTCACTCTGTACATGGCACACTGTCACTCTGTACATGGCTCACTGTCACTCTGTACATGGCTCACTGTCACTCTGTACAACTGTCACTCTGTACATGGCTCACTGTCACTTTGTACATGGCTCACTGTCACTCTGTACATGGCTCACTGTCACTCTGTACATGGCTCACTGTCACTCTGTACAACTGTCACTCTGTACATGGCTCACTGTCACTTTGTACATGGCTCACTGTCACTCTGTACATGGCTCACTGTCACTCTGTACAACTGTCACTCTGTACAACTGTCACTCTGTACACGGCTCACTGTCACTCTGTACACGGCTCACTGTCACTCTGTACAACTGTCACTCTGTACAACTGTCACTCAGTACACGGCTCACTGTCACTCTGTACACGGCTCACTGTCACTCTGTACACGGCTCACTGTCACTCTGTACAACTGTCACTCTGTACATGGCACACTGTCACTCTGTACATGGCACACTGTCACTCTGTACAACTGTCACTCTGTACATGGCACACTGTCACTCTGTACATGGCACACTGTCACTCTGTACATGGCTCACTGTCACTCTGTACATGGCGCACTGTCACTCGGTACATGGCGCACTGTCACTCTGTACATGGCACACTGTCACTCTGTACATGGCTCACTGTCACTCTGTACATGGCTCACTGTCACTCTGTACAACTGTCACTCTGTACATGGCTCACTGTCACTTTGTACATGGCTCACTGTCACTCTGTACATGGCTCACTGTCACTCTGTACATGGCTCACTGTCACTCTGTACAACTGTCACTCTGTACATGGCTCACTGTCACTTTGTACATGGCTCACTGTCACTCTGTACATGGCTCACTGTCACTCTGTACATGGCTCACTGTCACTCTGTACAACTGTCACTCTGTACATGGCTCACTGTCACTTTGTACATGGCTCACTGTCACTCTGTACATGGCTCACTGTCACTCTGTACAACTGTCACTCTGTACATGGCTCACTGTCACTTTGTACATGGCTCACTGTCACTCTGTACATGGCTCACTGTCACTCTGTACAACTGTCACTCTGTACAACTGTCACTCTGTACACGGCTCACTGTCACTCTGTACACGGCTCACTGTCACTCTGTACAACTGTCACTCTGTACAACTGTCACTCAGTACACGGCTCACTGTCACTCTGTACATGGCTCACTGTCACTCTGTACACGGCTCACTGTCACTCTGTACATGGCTCACTGTCACTCTGTACACGGCTCACTGTCACTCTGTACACGGCTCACTGTCACTCTGTAAACGGCTCACTATCACTCTGTACATGGCTCACTGTCACTCTGTACATGGCTCACTGTCACTCTGTACAACTGTCACTCTGTACATGGCTCACTGTCACTCTGTACATGGCTCACTGTCACTCTGTACACGGCTCACTGTCACTCTGTACATGGCTCACTGTCACTCTGTACACGGCTCACTGTCACTCTGTACAACTGTCACTCTGTACATGGCTCACTGTCACTCTGTACATGGCTCACTGTCACTCTGTACATGGCGCACTGTCACTCTGTACATGGCGCACTGTCACTCTGTACATGGCACACTGTCACTCTGTACATGGCTCACTGTCACTCTGTACATGGCTCACTGTCACTCTGTACAACTGTCACTCTGTACATGGCTCACTGTCACTTTGTACATGGCTCACTGTCACTCTGTACATGGCTCACTGTCACTCTGTACATGGCTCACTGTCACTCTGTACAACTGTCACTCTGTACATGGCTCACTGTCACTTTGTACATGGCTCACTGTCACTCTGTACATGGCTCACTGTCACTCTGTACAACTGTCACTCTGTACAACTGTCACTCTGTACACGGCTCACTGTCACTCTGTACACGGCTCACTGTCACTCTGTACAACTGTCACTCTGTACAACTGTCACTCAGTACACGGCTCACTGTCACTCTGTACACGGCTCACTGTCACTCTGTACACGGCTCACTGTCACTCTGTACAACTGTCACTCTGTACATGGCACACTTTAACTCTGTACATGGCACACTGTCACTCTGTACAACTGTCACTCTGTACATGGCACACTGTCACTCTGTACATGGCACACTGTCACTCTGTACATGGCTCACTGTCACTCTGTACATGGCGCACTGTCACTCGGTACATGGCGCACTGTCACTCTGTACATGGCACACTGTCACTCTGTACATGGCTCACTGTCACTCTGTACATGGCTCACTGTCACTCTGTACAACTGTCACTCTGTACATGGCTCACTGTCACTTTGTACATGGCTCACTGTCACTCTGTACATGGCTCACTGTCACTCTGTACATGGCTCACTGTCACTCTGTACAACTGTCACTCTGTACATGGCTCACTGTCACTTTGTACATGGCTCACTGTCACTCTGTACATGGCTCACTGTCACTCTGTACATGGCTCACTGTCACTCTGTACAACTGTCACTCTGTACATGGCTCACTGTCACTTTGTACATGGCTCACTGTCACTCTGTACATGGCTCACTGTCACTCTGTACAACTGTCACTCTGTACATGGCTCACTGTCACTTTGTACATGGCTCACTGTCACTCTGTACATGGCTCACTGTCACTCTGTACAACTGTCACTCTGTACAACTGTCACTCTGTACACGGCTCACTGTCACTCTGTACACGGCTCACTGTCACTCTGTACAACTGTCACTCTGTACAACTGTCACTCAGTACACGGCTCACTGTCACTCTGTACATGGCTCACTGTCACTCTGTACACGGCTCACTGTCACTCTGTACATGGCTCACTGTCACTCTGTACACGGCTCACTGTCACTCTGTACACGGCTCACTGTCACTCTGTACACGGCTCACTGTCACTCTGTACATGGCTCACTGTCACTCTGTACATGGCTCACTGTCACTCTGTACAACTGTCACTCTGTACATGGCTCACTGTCACTCTGTACATGGCTCACTGTCACTCTGTACACGGCTCACTGTCACTCTGTACATGGCTCACTGTCACTCTGTACACGGCTCACTGTCACTCTGTACAACTGTCACTCTGTACATGGCTCACTGTCACTCTGTACATGGCTCACTGTCACTCTGTACATGGCGCACTGTCACTCTGTACATGGCGCACTGTCACTCTGTACATGGCACACTGTCACTCTGTACATGGCTCACTGTCACTCTGTACATGGCTCACTGTCACTCTGTACAACTGTCACTCTGTACATGGCTCACTGTCACTTTGTACATGGCTCACTGTCACTCTGTACATGGCTCACTGTCACTCTGTACATGGCTCACTGTCACTCTGTACAACTGTCACTCTGTACATGGCTCACTGTCACTTTGTACATGGCTCACTGTCACTCTGTACATGGCTCACTGTCACTCTGTACAACTGTCACTCTGTACAACTGTCACTCTGTACACGGCTCACTGTCACTCTGTACACGGCTCACTGTCACTCTGTACAACTGTCACTCTGTACAACTGACACTCAGTACACGGCTCACTGTCACTCTGTACACGGCTCACTGTCACTCTGTACACGGCTCACTGTCACTCCATATTTCAGTACATGTTTCTAAGTTGGGTCCTACTCTGTGAATATTTCAGTACAGGTTTCCTTAAGTTGGGTCCTACCCTGTGAATATTTCAGCATGGGTTTCCATTAGTTGGGTCCTACCCTGTGAATACCTTGGGTCCTACCCTGTGAATACTTTAAGTTGGGTCCTACCCTGTGAATACCTTAAGTTGGGTCCTACCCTGTGAATATTTCAGCATGGGTTTCCTTAAGTTGGGTCCTACCCTGTCTTGTGATGTCTGCTACAAGTGCTCACAGTTGAAGGTCAATGAATAACTTGTGAGTTACAAAAAAAGAAGTCAACTAAAGTTTTTAAAAAAAAGTTTATTTTTATTTTGTCAAACCAGCATCTCACCACAATTTTCAACACCAAAAAAAATTTGAGTGTTCACATTATTTTATAAATTGCCAAAAATTTACACCAGAAATCTTGTTTGGAGTTAAGTTTTCCCCCATCTTCAATGTGTGAGAATAAAAGTAAACAACTACCCATTAGCTTTCAGTTGGCAAATAGAGCGTTTAACATGGCTCAGTCTGCTCATAAATTAGATAACATTTTTGCTGATGGATTCAGTGTGTGAATACTAAGGCAAGAAACTACCGGAACAAAACCACACAGTATACCAAACTCCCAACACAAACTATTTCTTTTAAAAATATAGCATAAAAAAATTAATTAGACATTTATGTTGTATATTAAACTATTGCTTGCAATAAAGGGATTCTTTTTTTAAAAAAATAATAAAGGCAGTTAAAAAGCATTAAAATTTTTTTTTTACATGGATTAAATTATATAAGAATTAACGAACCATATATTACTTAGCAATTTATACAATTGCAGACTCATCCGTAAGGCCAAATTACTATACCAAAGGAATGCATACAAAAATGAATCATTAGTGAAACAGGTCTTCACTAAGTCATGCCAAAAGAAGTATTCCTTTAAAGAACCTTAACCTTTGGGTTAAAACACTTAAACCATTGTTAGTTCATTCAAACATCTGGTAGTTTTCAAGTAAATCTTAACTAGATCATTCTAATATCTGGTAGCTTTTAGTCACTAAAAATCTAAATACCATTAAAAGCAATACAAATTAAAAAAACCACAACAAAAGATGAGTCCAGACATCACTTGAACTCTCAATAAAAAAAAACAGCACATAATGTGACAAAAAAGCCTACAACATTTACAAGTTTAAAAAGCTCTCTCGAGAAAATGACTTTCTCTCTGAATTTAAGTGTAAAGGTTTCAATGTCTCACAGAAAAAGCTGAAGGTACACAAACTACATTGTGGCTGGGGCGCTTTTATAAATTTAGAATTGTAGCAAAGTCGCAGTCGATGAAGTTTTTTTAACTTTGGTTAAAAAACTGGCATTTTTGAAAAACAACAAGGTTTGATATTAATTTCTCCAGTTTTGGCTTCTTTTTTGTCTATACACTCAAATACTTGTATTTTTTAACCATTAGTAAAGCTAATATTTAACAAACATTTAAAAAAGACATAAGCAATAATAGACATCTAAATATATTAAATAGCTATTTAGAAATATTTGTAATAGTTTATAAAGGCTAGGAGATTTGAAACAATTATTGAAATTTTTTTTAACAAAATGACTTCAGTTTTTTAAATTAAAGTATAATTTTTGAAGGACAATCCTGCATGATTATTTCTCTGGTTAAATTATATAGGGATTATAGTCATCCAGTTCAATAAGACAGAAATTAGTCAGACAATATACCAACAGGGACATACTGAAGGCATTCTCTAGATGGCACTTTACTTCACTTCCTGATACTGTAATACACGCACACAGGAATGATTCACTTTTCTGACAGGCTTGCCAAAAAGGTTCACTTGTGTTGGGTTCACTTTTCTGACAGGCTTGCCAAAAAGGTTCACTAGTGTTTGGTTCACTTTTCTGACAGGCTAGCCAAAAAGGTTCACTAGTGTTTGGTTCACTTTTCTGACAGGCTTGCCAAAAAGGTTCACTAGTGTTGGATTAACTTTTCTGACAGGCTTGCCAAAAAGGTTCACTAGTGTTGAAAGTCCAAGAAAAATGTCGAACCAGCATTGGCGCTAACCATCTTTGGGTACAACTAATTCATTGTTCATCTGGTTGCACCAATTTCTAGCAATTAACGATGTGATATCTTCAACTCTTGATGAAGTGAATGGTTAGTTAGTGCCAACTCAATCTCCAAGACTACTCTCCAGGAATGATACTGATCAATTCAATAAATAACAATAATTTACTAATTAAACAATTTCAGTTTAGAAAAAAAACTAATCTAAATGATACATTTAACAATTTAAAGTCTAGAAACAATACTAATCAATTACCAGTAAGACCTAGTTATTTTATGAAATAAAAAAAAAATCATAAGAAAAAAAGATGATTTTGGTGGAATAGAGAGATCTAGCATTTTAGAAAAGTTACAAAAAGAATTTTTGTTTTGTTTTTGGAAAAAGGAGTTGAAAGATGTGGACAGGAGAAATAAATAGAATTTATAAATAATTCATCCCAGATCCAGTAACAGAAACATATTACAAGACAACAAGCAGAAAGACAACACCCAACACCATCTGCACGCCAAGGACTGTCAACTGGTTCCCATGGTTTTTGTCCCCCTGGTCCATAGAGGCGACTGGTTCAATTTTTTCACCTTCTGTAATACAAAGTAAAATTATTTTTTAGTGAAACTTCACCAAACTGACGTCAGCAGATATTTGACACGATTTGGCTAAAGGGAGCTTATCACTTTGATAAGGGGTTCTCAATCTGTTTTGCCTCTTGAAGGCTTACAACAGATTAACAGAACTTTAGTGTTGTCTGTTTTTGTTTGTCTCATGAAGGTTTAGAGTTATCAAAACATACCAGTTTCCTCTAGACCTAGTGTTGTCTGTTGCATCTTGTTAAAGTTATCAGAACATACCAGTTTCCTCTAGACCTAGTGTTGTCTGTTGCATCTTGTTAAAGTTATCAGAACATACCAGTTTCCTCTAGACCTAGTGTTGTCTGTTGCATCTTGTTAAAGTTATCAGAACATACCAGTTTCCTCTAGACCTAGTGTTGTCTGTTGCATCTTGTTAAAGTTATCAGAACATACCAGTTTCCTCTAGACCTAGTGTTGTCTGTTGCATCTTGTTAAAGTTAGCCAAACTTACCAGTTTCCTCTAGACCTAGTGTTGTCTGTTGCATCTTGTTAAAGTTAGCCAAACTTACCAGTTTCCTCTAGACCTAGTGTTGTCTGTTGCATCTTGTTAAAGTTAGCCAAACTTACCAGTTTCCTCTAGACCTAGTGTTGTCTGTTGCATCTTGTTAAAGTTAGCCAAACTTACCAGTTTCCTCTAGACCTAGTGTTGTCTGTTGCATCTTGTTAAAGTTATCAAAACATACCAGTTTCCTCTAGACCTAGTGTTGTCTGTTGCATCTTGTTAAAGTTATCAAAACATACCAGTTTCCTCTAGACCTAGTGTTGTCTGTTGCATCTTGTTAAAGTTAGCCAAACTTACCAGTTTCCTCTAGACCTAGTGTTGTCTGTTGCATCTTGTTAAAGTTATCAAAACTTACCAGTTTCCTCTAGGCCTAGTGTTGTCTGTTGCATCTTGTTAAAGTTATCAAAACTTACCAGTTTCCTCTAGACCTAGTGTTGTCTGTTGCATCTTGTTAAAGTTATCAAAACATACCAGTTTCCTCTAGGCCTAGTGTTGTCTGTTGCATCTTGTTAAAGTTATCAAAACATACCAGTTTCCTCTAGACCTAGTGTTGTCTGTTGCATCTTGTTAAAGTTATCAAAACTTACCAGTTTCCTCTAGGCCTAGTGTTGTCTGTTGCATCTTGTTAAAGTTATCAAAACATACCAGTTTCCTCTAGATCTAGTGTTGTCTGTTGCATCTTGTTAAAGTTATCAAAACTTACCAGTTTCCTCTAGACCTAGTGTTGTTTGTTGCATCTTGTTAAAGTTATCAAAACTTACCAGTTTCCTCTAGACCTAGTGTTGTCTGTTGCATCTTGTTAAAGTTATCAAAACATACCAGTTTCCTCTAGATCTAGTGTTGTCTGTTGCATCTTGTTAAAGTTAGCCAAACTTACCAGTTTCCTCTAGATCTAGTGTTGTCTGTTGCATCTTGTTAAAGTTATCAAAACTTACCAGTTTCCTCTAGACCTAGTGTTGTCTGTTGCATCTTGTTAAAGTTATCAGAATATACCAGTTTCCTCTAGACCTAGTGTTGTCTGTTGCATCTTGTTAAAGTTATCAAAACTTACCAGTTTCCTCTAGACCTAGTGTTGTCTGTTGCATCTTGTTAAAGTTATCAAAACTTACCAGTTTCCTCTAGACCTAGTGTTGTCTGTTGCATCTTGTTAAAGTTATCAAAACTTACCAGTTTCCTCTAGACCTAGTGTTGTCTGTTGCATCTTGTTAAAGTTATCAGAATATACCAGTTTCCTCTAGACCTAGTGTTGTCTGTTGCATCTTGTTAAAGTTATCAAAACTTACCAGTTTCCTCTAGACCTAGTGTTGTTTGTTGCATCTTGTTAAAGTTATCAAAACTTACCAGTTTCCTCTAGACCTAGTGTTGTCTGTTGCATCTTGTTAAAGTTATCAAAACATACCAGTTTCCTCTAGATCTAGTGTTGTCTGTTGCATCTTGTTAAAGTTAGCCAAACTTACCAGTTTCCTCTAGATCTAGTGTTGTCTGTTGCATCTTGTTAAAGTTATCAAAACTTACCAGTTTCCTCTAGACCTAGTGTTGTCTGTTGCATCTTGTTAAAGTTATCAGAATATACCAGTTTCCTCTAGACCTAGTGTTGTCTGTTGCATCTTGTTAAAGTTATCAAAACTTACCAGTTTCCTCTAGACCTAGTGTTGTCTGTTGCATCTTGTTAAAGTTATCAAAACTTACCAGTTTCCTCTAGACCTAGTGTTGTCTGTTGCATCTTGTTAAAGTTATCAAAACTTACCAGTTTCCTCTAGACCTAGTGTTGTCTGTTGCATCTTGTTAAAGTTATCAGAATATACCAGTTTCCTCTAGACCTAGTGTTGTCTGTTGCATCTTGTTAAAGTTATCAAAACTTACCAGTTTCCTCTAGACCTAGTGTTGTCTGTTGCATCTTGTTAAAGTTATCAAAACTTACCAGTTTCCTCTAGACCTAGTGTTGTCTGTTGCATCTTGTTAAAGTTATCAAAACATACCAGTTTCCTCTAGACCTAGTGTTGTCTGTTGCATCTTGTTAAAGTTATCAAAACTTACCAGTTTCCTCTAGACCTAGTGTTGTCTGTTGCATCTTGTTAAAGTTATCAAAACTTACCAGTTTCCTCTAGACCTAGTGTTGTCTGTTGCATCTTGTTAAAGTTATCAAAACTTACCAGTTTCCTCTAGACCTAGTGTTGTCTGTTGCATCTTGTTAAAGTTATCAAAACATACCAGTTTCCTCTAGACCTAGTGTTGTCTGTTGCATCTTGTTAAAGTTATCAGAACTTACCAGTTTCCTCTAGACCTAGTGTTGTCTGTTGCATCTTGTTAAAGTTATCAAAACTTACCAGTTTCCTCTAGACCTAGTGTTGTCTGTTGCATCTTGTTAAAGTTACCAGAACTTACCAGTTTCCTATAGACCTAGTGTTGTCTGTTGCATCTTGTTAAAGTTATCAGAACATACCAGTTTCCTCTAGACCTAGTGTTGTCTGTTGCATCTTGTTAAAGTTATCAAAACATACCAGTTTCCTCTAGACCTAGTGTTGTCTGTTGCATCTTGTTAAAGTTATCAAAACTTACCAGTTTCCTCTAGACCTAGTGTTGTCTGTTGCATCTTGTTAAAGTTATCAAAACTTACCAGTTTCCTCTAGACCTAGTGTTGTCTGTTGCATCTTGTTAAAGTTATCAAAACTTACCAGTTTCCTCTAGACCTAGTGTTGTCTGTTGCATCTTGTTAAAGTTATCAAAACTTACCAGTTTCCTCTAGACCTAGTGTTGTCTGTTGCATCTTGTTAAAGTTATCAAAACTTACCAGTTTCCTCTAGACCTAGTGTTGTCTGTTGCATCTTGTTAAAGTTATCAAAACTTACCAGTTTCCTCTAGACCTAGTGTTGTCTGTTGCATCTTGTTAAAGTTATCAAAACATACCAGTTTCCTCTAGACCTAGTGTTGTCTGTTGCATCTTGTTAAAGTTATCAGAACATACCAGTTTCCTCTAGACCTAGTGTTGTCTGTTGCATCTTGTTAAAGTTATCAAAACTTACCAGTTTCCTCTAGACCTAGTGTTGTCTGTTGCATCTTGTTAAAGTTACCAGAACTTACCAGTTTCCTATAGACCTAGTGTTGTCTGTTGCATCTTGTTAAAGTTATCAGAACATACCAGTTTCCTCTAGACCTAGTGTTGTCTGTTGCATCTTGTTAAAGTTATCAAAACTTACCAGTTTCCTCTAGACCTAGTGTTGTCTGTTGCATCTTGTTAAAGTTATCAAAACTTACCAGTTTCCTCTAGACCTAGTGTTGTCTGTTGCATCTTGTTAAAGTTATCAAAACATACCAGTTTCCTCTAGATCTTGTGTTGTCTGTTGCATCTTGTTAAAGTTATCAAAACTTACCAGTTTCCTCTAGGCCTAGTGTTGTCTGTTGCATCTTGTTAAAGTTATCAAAACATACCAGTTTCCTCTAGATCTAGTGTTGTCTGTTGCATCTTGTTAAAGTTATCAAAACTTACCAGTTTCCTCTAGACCTAGTGTTGTCTGTTGCATCTTGTTAAAGTTATCAAAACTTACCAGTTTCCTCTAGACCTAGTGTTGTCTGTTGCATCTTGTTAAAGTTATCAAAACATACCAGTTTCCTCTAGATCTAGTGTTGTCTGTTGCATCTTGTTAAAGTTAGCCAAACTTACCAGTTTCCTCTAGATCTAGTGTTGTCTGTTGCATCTTGTTAAAGTTATCAAAACTTACCAGTTTCCTCTAGACCTAGTGTTGTCTGTTGCATCTTGTTAAAGTTATCAGAATATACCAGTTTCCTCTAGACCTAGTGTTGTCTGTTGCATCTTGTTAAAGTTATCAAAACTTACCAGTTTCCTCTAGACCTAGTGTTGTCTGTTGCATCTTGTTAAAGTTATCAAAACTTACCAGTTTCCCCTAGACCTAGTGTTGTCTGTTGCATCTTGTTAAAGTTATCAAAACTTACCAGTTTCCTCTAGACCTAGTGTTGTCTGTTGCATCTTGTTAAAGTTATCAGAATATACCAGTTTCCTCTAGACCTAGTGTTGTCTGTTGCATCTTGTTAAAGTTATCAAAACTTACCAGTTTCCTCTAGACCTAGTGTTGTCTGTTGCATCTTGTTAAAGTTATCAAAACATACCAGTTTCCTCTAGACCTAGTGTTGTCTGTTGCATCTTGTTAAAGTTATTAGAACATACCAGTTTCCTCTAGACCTAGTGTTGTCTGTTGCATCTTGTTAAAGTTATCAAAACTTACCAGTTTCCTCTAGACCTAGTGTTGTCTGTTGCATCTTGTTAAAGTTACCAGAACTTACCAGTTTCCTATAGACCTAGTGTTGTCTGTTGCATCTTGTTAAAGTTATCAGAACATACCAGTTTCCTCTAGACCTAGTGTTGTCTGTTGCATCTTGTTAAAGTTATCAAAACATACCAGTTTCCTCTAGACCTAGTGTTGTCTGTTGCATCTTGTTAAAGTTATCAAAACTTACCAGTTTCCTCTAGACCTAGTGTTGTCTGTTGCATCTTGTTAAAGTTATCAAAACTTACCAGTTTCCTCTAGACCTAGTGTTGTCTGTTGCATCTTGTTAAAGTTATCAAAACTTACCAGTTTCCTCTAGACCTAGTGTTGTCTGTTGCATCTTGTTAAAGTTATCAAAACATACCAGTTTCCTCTAGACCTAGTGTTGTCTGTTGCATCTTGTTAAAGTTATCAGAACATACCAGTTTCCTCTAGACCTAGTGTTGTCTGTTGCATCTTGTTAAAGTTATCAAAACTTACCAGTTTCCTCTAGACCTAGTGTTGTCTGTTGCATCTTGTTAAAGTTACCAGAACTTACCAGTTTCCTATAGACCTAGTGTTGTCTGTTGCATCTTGTTAAAGTTATCAGAACATACCAGTTTCCTCTAGACCTAGTGTTGTCTGTTGCATCTTGTTAAAGTTATCAAAACTTACCAGTTTCCTCTAGACCTAGTGTTGTCTGTTGCATCTTGTTAAAGTTATCAAAACTTACCAGTTTCCTCTAGACCTAGTGTTGTCTGTTGCATCTTGTTAAAGTTATCAAAACATACCAGTTTCCTCTAGATCTTGTGTTGTCTGTTGCATCTTGTTAAAGTTATCAGAACTTACCAGTTTCCTCTAGACCTAGTGTTGTCTGTTGCATCTTGTTAAAGTTATCAGAACTTACCAGTTTCCTCTAGACCTAGTATAATAGATTGACGACAGAAGCCTGTGGTTGTATATAACACATTTAATGGGTCTAACTACCTCGATCGTAACACACAGAGAGGACGGAAGGAAGTACCCAAGGGACATCACTCAAGATAACAATATTATAAATATAACTAATACAGAAGAGTGAGTTCCCTTGACCTCACAATTATTTCAATCTATTACATCCCTTTACCCTTAGAACACAATAACACATCTCTCAATAGAACAATTGATAGTATCCTAAAATCACCAATTATATTGTAACATGAACACTATGGTAGATTACATCCTTACAAACAATGCACAATATGCCACAACATAATCAAAATACAAAACAATAATGTCAAAGTCCTTTTGACCTTTAGAATCATAGGTCTAACTTATTTGGGACTTTGATTGTCCTGCTTGACCTTCTCAGTGGCTTCTGATTTGGTGACTCAAGATTCTGACCATCTGGATTCTCTATCTCAGGAGGTCTAGGATTTAAATCATTAACTCCAGAATTTACATTTTCTGACTCTAGACAACTTGATTCACTCATATCAACAGAACTTGGTTGTGGAACAAACTGAGTTGGTGTGAACTGATCAGACTTGGTGGGATTGACAGATTCACCCTTATTATCTGCACAAGTTATTTTTAACTGGTCTGCATGTCTACGGACAATAAGTCCATCATTTGTTTTTACTTTATAAGACACAGGTCCTGTACATTGAACAATTTGACCTGGAATCCATTTTTCCTTTCTCCCATAATTTCTTAGATACACATTATCATTAACTGCAAATTCTCTTTCAATGGATGATTTGTCATGATTTACTTTTTGTGTATGTTGATGTTGGGAAACAGACCTTTGAACAGTTGGATGTAGTAGGTCAAGATGAGTTTTAATTTTCCTACCACATAGCAATTCACATGGTGCAACACCTGTTGTTATATGAGGAGTTGTGCGGTATTTGGTTAAGAACCTGTTTACTCTTTCTCTAAGAGAAAACTTGTTACCGGTATTCATTTTTACCATAGCGGTTTTGAATATGCCTACCGCTCTTTCAGCCAAACCATTCCCAGCAGGATGATAGGGGGATGTGGTTATATGCTCAATACCATTTGCCACACAAAACAGTTTAAACTCATGAGCTGTGAAACTAGGCCCATTATCTGAAACAATTTGATCTGGTAATCCATGAGTTGAAAATATTTCCTTAAGTTCTATAATGGTATCATTTGCAGTGATTGTGTTCATGATTTTAACTTCTAACCATTTAGAATGTGAATCAATAACAATTAAGAACATTTTGTTCATGAAAGGTCCTGCGAAATCTATATGTATACGTTTCCATGGTTCAATTGGCCAGTCCCAGTTTTGCAAAGGTGCTGTAGCTGGTTGATTTGAATGTTGTGCACAGCTTGAACAAAGTTTTACATATTTTTCAATATCAGCATCCATATGTGGCCACCAGAACCATGATCTTGCTAGACTCTTCATTTTGGAAGAACCAAGATGAGTATCATGTAAAGTTCTTAAAACTTCTTTTTGTAACATTTTGGGGATAATTACTCTTGACCCCCATAGTATACATCCATCTTCTAGACTTAACTCTGTTTTTCTTATTTTATATGGCTTTAAGTCATCATTCACAGACTCTTCAGGCCAACCATTCTTACAGTACTCATATACTTTTATTAAGCACTCATCTTTTTGTGTTTCTCTTTTAATATCATTCACATTTATGTTGGAGTTATCCATGATAGTGAAGAGAACAAATACATCTTCTGGTACATAGCTCAGGCTTTGGTTTTTTAAAGGTAATCTACTAAGACTATCTGCACTATTCTCAGATCCAGGTTTGTATTTCAATTCATAATTGTATGCAGTTAGTGTGATAGCCCATCTTTGAATCCTTGGTGAGGCATGCTCAGGTAGGGTTTTGTTTTCTCCAAATAAACCTAGCAATGGTTTATGATCTGTAAAGATGGTGAACTTCCTACCAAACAGAAACTTATGAAATTTCTTAACACCAAAAATGATGCCTAAGCCTTCCCTATCTAACTGAGAATAATTTTTCTCAGCCTGATTCAAAGATCTACTGGCAAAAGCAATGGGTCTGTCACCCTTCTCATCCATATGGGACAAGACTGCTCCTACACCATCTGGTGAAGCATCACATGTTAATATAAGTCTTTTCCCTGGGTCATAGTGAGTTAGTAAGGTGTCAGCAGACAAAGCCTCTTTTGCTGTATTAAAAGCAGTATCTTGTTGTTTACCCCAGTGCCAAGTTGCATTTTTCTGTAGCAGCTTGTACAGTGGTGATAGTTTACCAGACAGATTTCCTATGAACTTTGCATAGTAATTTATCAAGCCCAAAAAAGCTCTTAGTTGTTGGGTATTTTCAGGTTTTGGTGCTTCTTTAATGGCTTTTGTTTTCTCAGGTTGAGGTCTGATGCCTTGCTTGCTTAATATATAACCAAGAAAACTAATTTCTGTCAGCATGAATTGACATTTATCTTTGTTTATCTTTAAACCTTTTTCACCAACAATTTTCAATACTTTATCAAGTGTTTTAAGATGTTCAGTGTCATTCTTACCAGTTATGTACACATTGTCAAAGTAAACACAAACATTTGGAATATCCTTAAAAATACTGTCCATGACCGCTTGGAAAATTCCAGGGCTAGATGATATGCCAAAACATAGTCTTTCATATTGGTAGAGTCCTTTATGTGTGTTTATTGTCGTATAGACTTTTGAATCTGGATGCAGTTCTAGTTGAGTGTAAGCATGACTAAAGTCTAATTCAGTGAATTTGTCTCCTCCTGCCAAATTCAAAGAAATTTCCTCAATGTTAGGTATAGGGTACCTATTTAGCTCTATTTGCTTATTCAGTGTAGTTTTATAATCTCCACAAATTCTTATAGAACCATCCTTCTTTAACACTGGCACAATGGGCGTTGCCCAATCGGAATAGTCTACCTTCTTTATAATGCCATTAGATTCCAATCTACTTAGCTCATTTTCAATTTTATTCCTCATTGCATAAGGTGGAACTCTAGCTTTGCAGTATCTTGGATTTGTATCTTTAATGCTTAACTTCACTGTTCTATCATTTAGTAATCCAGAGTTACCAAAAACACATTTATTTTCAGATATTACTTTATCTAGTGAAGTAAGACTAGATTCTTTTACATTCTTCAATGAACAAATACTCTCCCAATTTAACTTAAGATCACTTAACCAGTTCCTACCTAGTAATGGCGGTCCATTTCCTTCAACCACAAGAAGAGGAAGTTTAACACTTTGACCATTATAACTCACATGAACCATACACTCTCCTATTACCGGAACATTGTCACCAGTGTATGTTGTTAGGCACTTGTGACATGGCTGTAGAGGCACTGATCCTCCAGTGACAGCGTCAAAATCTTTCTTTGTTATGACTGTTAGAGATGCTCCAGTGTCAAGTTGGAAGCTGATGCTCTTACCGTTGATATTAACTTGTACATTGATGGGAGCATGACTTATTGATTTAACAGAGAACAGGTTGAAATCCGGCTGCAAATCAATTTGAGCATTTTCACAGGTAGAGTGGTTCATTGGTTGGGTTAGGTAGTCTTGGTGAGAGTTAACATAGTGCTGCTTTTGGTTGCGGTACTGTCTTGACTGGCTAGATTTAGCAACAGACGAAGACTTTGCAAAGCAGGCCTTGGCAATGTGACCTTGCTTACCGCACTTATAACAAGTTGCTAACTTGAACTTGCACCGATGAGATGCATGGGGACCTTTGCATCGATGACATTTTTGATAATTATTACTAGATTTAGATCTAGGATTTGAACGAGCAGGGTGTTTAGCATAAGTTGGAATGCTCTGATGGGGTGGATGTTTATTGATTAACCTGCTGTTTACTGCATGGATCTCTGAAGGTGCTAAAGATCTCACCGCATCTGATGACTGCTGGATTGAAGTTGCGAGTTGTATTGCTTTTTCTAATTTTAGATCTGACTCGAGCAGCAACCTTCTTTGAATATCAGGGCTGTTTACACCTGTCACAAACTTTTCACATAGTCTGTCAGACAGCGTATCGCCGAATTCACAAAATTCACTTAAATGACGTAAAGCAGCAACATATTCTGTTATTGACTCGTTTGGTTGACGAGTCCTACTGTCAAATCTAGCTCTACATAAAAACTTTGATGGGGTAGGCGCATGGTGGTCTGTTAGCAATTTGCTCAGCTCGTTAAAGCTCTTGGTAGTTAGACTGGCTGGTGCGCATAAGTCTTTTAGTAGCCTAAATTGTTGAGGCCCTATGACTGTTAACAAAACAGCTCTCTTTTTGGCTTCTATCGTCACGTCGTTAGCTTCTAGGTAAAAGCTTAACCTCTCTAGGTAATCTTGAATGATTTCATCATTCGCATCAAATTCTTTTATTTGGCCATACAGCGCCATAATTCTAGAAATAATTAGCTAATAAGCTCTAGCAAACCTCTTTTTTTCGTAAGTAGGTGCTCTTTCTAGTAGATGTTTATCCTTCGTCGCCAGTTATAATAGATTGACGACAGAAGCCTGTGGTTGTATATAACACATTTAATGGGTCTAACTACCTCGATCGTAACACACAGAGAGGACGGAAGGAAGTACCCAAGGGACATCACTCAAGATAACAATATTATAAATATAACTAATACAGAAGAGTGAGTTCCCTTGACCTCACAATTATTTCAATCTATTACACCTAGTGTTGTCTGTTGCATCTTGTTAAAGTTATCAGAACATACCAGTTTCCTCTAGACCTAGTGTTGTTTGTTGCATCTTGTTAAAGTTATCAAAACTTACCAGTTTCCTCTAGACCTAGTGTTGTCTGTTGCATCTTGTTAAAGTTATCAAAACTTACCAGTTTCCTCTAGACCTAGTGTTGTCTGTTGCATCTTGTTAAAGTTAGCCAAACTTACCAGTTTCCTCTAGACCTAGTGATGTCTGTTGCATCTTGTTAAAGTTACCAGAACATACCAGTTTCCTCTAGACCTAGTGTTGTCTGTTGCATCTTGTTAAAGTTATCAGAACATACCAATTTCCTCTAGACCTAGTGTTGTTTGTTGCATCTTGTTAAAGTTATCAAAACTTACCAGTTTCCTCTAGACCTAGTGTTGTCTGTGGCATCTTGTTAAAGTTACCAGAACTTACCAGTTTCCTCTAGACCTAGTGTTGTCTGTTGCATCTTGTTAAAGTTATCAAAACTTACCAGTTTCCTCTAGACCTAGTGATGTCTGTTGCATCTTGTTAAAGTTAGCCAAACTTACCAGTTTCCTCTAGACCTAGTGATGTCTGTTGCATCTTGTTAAAGTTATCAGAATATACCAGTTTCCTCTAGATCTAGTGTTGTCTGTTGCATCTTGTTAAAGTTATCAGAACATACCAGTTTCCTCTAGATCTAGTGTTGTCTGTTGCATCTTGTTAAAGTTAGCCAAACTTACCAGTTTCCTCTAGACCTAGTGATGTCTGTTGCATCTTGTTAAAGTTATCAAAACTTACCAGTTTCCTCTAGACCTAGTGTTGTCTGTTGCATCTTGTTAAAGTTATCAGAACATACCAGTTTCCTCTAAACCTAGTGTTGTCTGTTGCATCTTGTTAAAGTTATCAAATTTTACCAGTTTCCTCTAGACCTAGTGTTGTCTGTTGCATCTTGTTAAAGTTAGCCAAACTTACCAGTTTCCTCTAGACCTAGTGTTGTCTGTTGCATCTTGTTAAAGTTATCAGAACTTACCAGTTTCCTCTAGACCTAGTGTTGTCTGTTGCATCTTGTTAAAGTTATCAGAACATACCAGTTTCCTCTAGACCTAGTGTTGTCTGTTGCATCTTGTTAAAGTTATCAGAACATACCAGTTTCCTCTAGACCTAGTGTTGTCTGTTGCATCTTGTTAAAGTTATCAAAACTTACCAGTTTCCTCTAGACCTAGTGTTGTCTGTTGCATCTTGTTAAAGTTATCAAAACTTACCAGTTTCCTCTAGACCTAGTGTTGTCTGTTGCATCTTGTTAAAGTTATCAAAACTTACCAGTGTCTTCTAGACCTAGTGATGTCTGTTGCATCTTGTTAAAGTTATCAAAACTTACCAGTTTCATCTAGACCTAGTGATGTCTGTTGCATCTTGTTAAAGTTATCAAAACTTACCAGTTTCCTCTAGACCTAGTGATGTCTGTTGCATCTTGTTAAAGTTATCAAAACTTACCAGTTTCCTCTAAACCTAGTGTTGTCTGTTGCATCTTGTTAAAGTTATCAGAACATACCAGTTTCATCTAGACCTAGTGATGTCTGTTGCATCTTGTTAAAGTTACCAAAACTTACCAGTTTCCTCTAGACCTAGTGTTGTCTGTTGCATCTTGTTAAAGTTACCAAAACTTACCAGTTTCCTCTAGACCTAGTGTTGTCTGTTGCATCTTGTTAAAGTTATCAAAACTTACCAGTTTCCTCTAGACTTAGTGTTGTCTGTTGCATCTTGTTAAAGTTAGCCAAACTTACCAGTTTCCTCTAGACCTAGTGTTGTCTGTTGCATCTTGTTAAAGTTACCAAAACTTACCAGTTTCCTCTAGACCTAGTGATGTCTGTTGCATCTTGTTAAAGTTACCAAAACTTACCAGTTTCCTCTAGACCTAGTGTTGTCGACTCTGTGGTGGATGTTGCCGTGCTGGGTAGGGACGTGCTGGGGCTGGGCTGAGTGAGGCAAGTGTCAACGGTGGGTAGCGCTAGGCACTCATATGTGCTGGTGCGATCTGCAAGACAAATGTTTCGAGTAAACTCCGGAAGTGGAGAGGAGAGAGACACTAGGTCAGGTGTCACTAGGTCAGGTGTCACTAGGTCAGGTGTCACTAGGTCAGGTGTCACTAGGTCAGGTGTCACTCGGTCAGGTGCCAGTAGGTCAGATGTCACTAGGTCAGGTGTCACTAGGTCAGGTGTCACTAGGTCAGGTGTCACTCGGTCAGGTGAAACTAGGTCATGTCACTAGATCAGGTGTCACTAGGTCAGGTGTCACTAGGTCAGGTGTCACTAGGTCAGGTGTCACTAGGTCAGGTGTCACTAGGTCAGGTGTCACTAGGTCAGGTGAAACTAGGTCAGGTGTCACTAGATCAGGTGTCAAAAGGTCAGGTGTCACTAGATCAGGTGTCAAAAGGTCAGGTGTCACTAGGCAGGGGCGTAGCGAGGGGGGGGGGGCGGGGGGTGCGGATCGCACCGGGTGACACCATTTAGGGGGGTGACACCAAGAGAAAAAAAAGCAAAATATATAGAGAAAAACTTGAGGGGGGGGGGTTCCAAATCGAAAGTTTGAGGGGGGGGGTGCAAATCGAAAACTTGAAAGTGTGTCCCCGGGAAGGGTCGCTACGCCTCTGGGGGATGACTACATTAAGTGCCGCACCGGGTGACACCCGACTTCGCTACGCCACTGTCACTAGGCCTGGTGTCAGTAGGTCAGGTGTCACTAGGCCAGGTAACTTTGTATTTTTAATTATGTGTGACATCACTCCCCTATTATTTTCTAATTTTTGACGGAATAAAACATTGTTTCGACAGTAAATAAATATCATTTTTTTTCTGGTGTCACCCCCCCCCCTCCTAAACAGTGTTAGTGACTGTACCCCCGCCCTCGCCAATGTGAAAGTTTGGATAAAGCATGAACTGGGACATTATTCTTTAACAAAACATTAAAATGTTGATATAATATTGTTTTATATACCGCCATAGTCGGCATTTTACTCTTTGACATACAGTTGTTTTTTTTATATATGAAGGACAAGAGAAACAGTCGACAAAATGTTTTTTTTTTCCTTATACGGTCAGAGAAAAATGCAAGTTTTTGTAGAATTTCTGCAAATTGAATCAAACAAAATTACCTTTAGGCAATCTAAGCTTTAAACTGCATTCAGTGAGTTCATCAATAAAGATTTGGAGTGTATTCTCGGGGTCAGTGTCAGTGTCAGTTCCAAAGGTCATCTGGTACCTTCCAGTGGTGTTAGACTTACTCAAGTAAGCCAAGTATTTCCAAGACTGTTTAGCGTTGCGTATACTGCAGGTTCCGACATTTGTTGCTGAAGATAAAAATTGTAGCGTTAAAACAGCACTGCCAGGATATAAAGAATTTGAGAAAAAAAAATCCCTAATGTTACTAGCCATTTTATCCACAGTCTTCACTGGGCAGCATACACAAGGTGTGGCTAGCTGGAGTTTACCAATTAGATTTACTAATTAGATTTACTAATTAGATTACTAATGCTAATGAAGGAGAATATTTTGCGATTATGTGTTAAAATAATATTTCCGATGCAATTAAACAAAATCCACTGAACATAAAAATCTGCATTCAAATGTTTTTCTAGTGGGTTCTATAAGCTAAAGGATTAATAATAAATGTTTGTAATTATAATGAGGTAAAGTAACGAAGACATATCCCATTTCCAATCTCTAAATAATCTGAAGAAAAATATCCACCGTCATGTTTTTCCTCGTAGAAATAACAAATAAACTAGACAGTCTAGATATGTAGTCGGTGTAAGCAGGTAGAAGTTTGTATACATAGCCTATATATATATATATATATATATATATATATATATATATATATATATATATATATATATATATATATATATATATATATATATTTATATATATATATATATATATATATATATATATATATATATATATAGGCTATATTTAATGCAACTTATATATATATATATATATATATATATATATATATATATATATATATATATATATATATATATATATATATATATATATATATATATAGGCTATATTTAATGCGACTTAGAGATCCAATATGGTCCCATTTGGTCTCAGGAGGATACACTCTCCCAGTGGATACACTCTCCCAGTGGATACACTCTCCCAGTGGATACACTCTCCCAGTGGATACACTCTCCCAGTGGATACACTCTCCAAATGGATACACTCTCCCAGTGGATACACTCTCCCAGTGGATACACTCTCCAAATGGATACACTCTCCCAGTGGATACACTCTCCCAGTGGATACACTCTCCCAGTGGATACACTCTCCCAGTGGATACACTCTCCCAGTGGATACACTCTCCCAGTGGATACACTCTCCCAGTGGATACACTCTCCCAGTGGATACACTCTCCCAGTGGATACACTCTCCCAGTGGATACACTCTCCCAGGGGATACACACTAATCCCAGATTAGGAGATTATGGATTGCCCTCTCGACCCTTGACGGTATAGTCTAAATGAAACGCCGCCACAAGGAGTAGGTTATCCCATCAAGGAGTAGGTTATCCCATCAAGGAGTAGGTGATCCCATCAAGGAGTAGGTTATCCCATCAAGGAGTAGGTTATCCCATCAAGGAGTAAGTTATCCCATCAAGGAGTAGGTTATCCCATCAAGGAGTAAGTTATCCCATCTCCCAAAATGCCGCCACAAGGAGTAGGTTATCACATCAAGGAGTAGGTTATCCCATCAAGGAGTAGGTTATCCCATCAAGGAGTAGGTGATACCCATCGCCCAAGATGTTTCCACTCAAAAGTTGCCTCACCTGCAATGGGGTTTGAACTCTGGATTTCGGATTAGCTACTATGAGCTTCACACACCCGGCCTAAATTTTATTTAGGTTCTAAAACAATGCTGTTTATTTAAACTGATTCGCAGCTTTTACTTTTATATAAAAAAGTTAACGAAAAAGAAATGCTAACATTCAAATTGAAAGAATTTTCTTTCTGTAAACAAACAAAATTGATACCATTTTGCGGGAGCTTGATGTTTTTTTTGTGTGTGTGGCAAAACGGCCAATTTACCCTTACACTTGTGTAGGGGGTGGGGGGGGGGGGGGCGGGGGAGGGGGGGAGGGAGGGAGGGGTAGACAAATCTATGCGCGAGATCTCTGTGTTCTGGAAAATTCTTCTATGCCTGCTGATTAGAAAATCGCTTGATTGACCTTCAGTAACGCCACGAGCATCGCATTAGGGTGAGTAATAACTTCAGTTCTGTGAGTGCTTCCGGCACGGTGACCTTTACTAGACCAGCCTCGTGCTGTGGGGGTCAATTAAAAAGCAATTGTCTCTAGTTTTGATTGGTGTCTCTTTTAAAATGTCTGGCGGATTTCTAGAATAATCTTTTTATAGCAGAGCTTTTAGCTCCAGTCTAGACTAAAACTTTGAATGTATGCCTTACTCAATAAATATTTAAAACGTAATTCCTTGTTTTAATTGCTCAAAAAAAAAGTAGGGTAGAAATATGACGTCAGTCAGATGATCTATTTTTAGAGTCCATCCGAAAATCCGAAACAAAAAAACTGATTTTTTTTTCAAACCAAGGAAGACGTGTGGGGAGCGGGGGGGGGGGGGGGGGGGGCGACTTTCCTTTGTTTAAAGTTTGAACTATTTTGGGCTATCTTTGTTGTTTATCTTACTTCCCTTTTTGTTTTTGTTTCAAATGGTCTGTAATAAATATTGAGGAGACAAAATGAGATGTCATGTCGAAGTAGTTGTTGACACCGTATTGTTGTATGTAGTAGTCTATCAACAATGTACTTCACTCATTGCTCGCTAAACCATAAACCCAAAAGTCTCGAATTCGGACACTGGGCAAGGGTCTGTGCAATGTCCGTGAGCCGACCCAGCTCTGGTGGGTACCCGGCTGACGTTAGAGAAAGCAAAGGTGGCTTGGCACAATGCTGACAACACTATGCTTGTTATGCTGAAGTTAAAGAAACAGGTGAACTCTACTTCATCTGCTCCATGGTCAGCGAGGTTCGAAACGGTTACTTAAACGGTTCTCGCTAGACATACCACAACGCCTAACACTAACATGTTCTAAAGCATTGATAGCCAAACCACACCACCAAGACCGAAGGCCAGACGCCATATTTGTACCTGTCGCAATGTTTGAGCTAAGCCCAGCTTCTTAATCCTTTCTGTTTTTCCCGGCCCAGACCCCCCCCCTCAAAAAAAAAAAACCAACCCTGGTTGCCATGACGACAAGGCAAACAATTTGCCGTGGAAACGGCAAATTACCTTTAGGCTGGTAATGTCAATGGCCATCACGTGACTGACCGGAAGTAGCTATTTTTAAAGCTCCAAATGTAAACAGAATCTCATCGGATTTATTTGGATCAGCCGAGCACGGTAACAATGTCTGTCAGGTGTGTTGGTTGGGGGGGGGGGGGGGTTAGTTTGTGGAGGGGTCAGGGTCAGTTAGTTTTTTTCGAGGGGTCGGGGGTTAGTTTTTTCGAGGGTCGGGGGTTAGTTTTTTCGAGGGGTCGGGGGTTAGTTTTTTCGAGGGTCGGGGGTTAGTTTGTGGAGAGGTGAGAGTGTCTGTGTTTAAATGATTCGCTAGCCTTTTTTTTTATATAAATAAAAAGAATTACTGTCCCCATACATTTTCAGTTTTGTCGTCCTGGTAACATCAACCCTATGTTGGCCAATATATCAGTAGTCACATCAAGCCTATGTTGGCCAATATATCAGAATGGCCTTAGACTGTCCATATGGCCATCAGATGAAGCAGATATTTGTTTTATTCATTAAAAACTTGCAGATGGGAGCGATAGAGGAATGAATCATCATCAAGTTGGAGCTGGGCCCAGTGCCAAACAGATGAAGTTCTTTTAATACAAGCACTTAATTAATTTTAATCTGTGGCAACAAGTTTAGTTCAAAGATTCAAATGTGTTAAGTTTATTTCCAAGATCCAATTTAGATAATTTTATTTCAAAGATCCAATTTAGACAAATTATTTTGAAGGTCCAATTTAGTTTCATTTATTTCAAAGATCCAGTTTAGAAAAAAAATATTTCCATGATCCAATTTAGATACATTTATTTTAAAGGTCCAATTTAGAGACATTTATTTTAGAGGTCCAATTTAGATACATTTATTTTAAAGGTCCGATTTAGATACATTTATTTGAAAGTTCCAATGTCGACATGTTTATGACTATTTGTAAGGAGCGAGTTCGGCGAGAAGATGAGACTAAGGCCAGTAATAAGCTTAAGCCAGCTAAAGACCAAATCAGTCTTCATTGACCAGATCATTAAGTCAAGCCGAGGATCGATAAATCAAGTGTGTCTCACCGGTAGTTCATTAAGGTGGCCGTGTGGTCGAGTGATGGAATGCTGACACTAAATACAAACAGCTTCCTGTCATAGATTCCCAGACTCATAAATTGTGTGGGGTGGGGGAGGTCGATGTAAGGGTAGGGGAGGTCGATGTAAGGGTAGGGGATGTTTGGGTGCCTGATGGCAGGGTCCAGACGGTAGATGGAATTGGCGGCAAGCACGAATGTAATCAGAAGTTGGATGATTGGATCGTGTCCGGTGCATCATACACGCCATCTGTGTCTACACCAGTAGAACATGCGCAGACGGACATGCGCAGCAGAACATGCGCAAGGGAAGAAGCAAACATAAAAGCAATCACATTAGGAAAATAACAATATCAGACGTAGATCTATAGACTGCATGTATGACTCACGGATTCGGAAAAAATATAAATGTTTTTTTTTGTGGTCAAGATTAATGGAAAATTATCTCTCTCTCTCTATATATATATATCTATATATATAATTCTCTTCTGGGAGACGTTAGAAAACAAGCTGCAAGCGCGCCTTGCAGTCCCCTCTTTTCCTCTCTATCGCTACCACCCCCCACCCTCACCCCCCCCCCCCCACATGGTCTGGTGAGCTGTGTTCACGCTAAATGTTTACATTTTACAATCGTAGAGCCGGGTTTAGTGACGGCTATTAGGGGCAGATAATTTAGTTTGAAACGATTTTAAACTTAGAGGAGGTAACTAAGAGGAGGCTGCTTTCACGGGGGGGGGGGGGGGTTAGTGTTTTAAAGCAAATATTTTCAGTGGCAGCATTGGTACTGTCGAATTCACAAATTATGAATTACTGAAAAGTAGAAAAAACAACAACTAAATAGCGGCGTATGATACGCCGCGGGTCGGCTCGTATCAATTATTAAATGTTTTTTAACGCAGCCGCAAATGCCCACTCCCTCCCTGGTAATATTTCTGTTATGTTAGTCGACATTCTTTGATAAGAAATTCGGTCAACAACAATACATTTGTTTGAGTTTACAAGATATAATAAGGTTAATAAGTTGACATTTAAATAAAATACTTAAAAAAAACTTTTTTAAAAACCACGTTTTTCTTGTGGACTAAAAAGTAGAAAATAAATTTTTCTTTTGTGCTTCCTCGAGCTGTGCAGGTTCTTGTGATGACTGACAAAAAACGTGGGTACGTTCACCATCAAATTTCCCGACCCATCTGCCCGACCCACGTTTTTTGTCAGTCATCACAAGAACCTGCACAGCTCGAGGAAGCACAAAAGTAAATTTTTTTCTACTTTTTAGTCCACAAGAAAAACGTGGTTTTTAAAAAAGTTTTTTTTAAGTATTTTATTTTCTCCTTTTTAGTCCGTTGCTACACATGAAAAACGTGGTTTTTAAAAAGTTTTTTATATAGTTTATTTTCTACTTTATCTTATGACTTGATTAAGTATGACTTGACTAAGTGTTTATAAATACACGGACTAAAAATCTTGAGCGACCGATACGCTTTAAACAGAGAAAGGGCGTAATTTAAATAATCCTACATGCCGTGACCAGGATTCGAACCTGGGTTGTCGCGGCCACAACGCGAAGTACTAACCATACGATCACAGCCAGCGCGCTCACATCGATTGGGGCCGAAGTAACTGTGTCAATAGGCCTCCAGTCTTGTCGGTATGTTTAGAAATCATGTCCTCGATTTTATGGTCCTTGGGGCGTAATTTAATTAAGCTAATTTAGGTCTCTAATTGCTAGTTTTTATGATTGCATCTGAAATGGTTAGGCGAAAATAGCCTGCATTCCAAATTTCAGATCTCTAGAGCAATCAGAAGTGGGCTAATTTTCGATGTCAATTTTAACAACAAACATCCAAACAACCAAACAAACAAACAAATAAACGCGAAGCTGTAAAGAAAAACGTGTTAAAATAGATAACATTGGCGTAGAAAGTGACAGCCGTTTGCCTGTGTCGGCCTCTTCTACGTGTCGTCATTTCGTTTGCCCCATTCATGTTATTTTTGTGTTAAAAAGTGCATGGTGCCTAAAAGTTGCACATAAGTGCGTTGGTGGAGGGTATAGCTGTGGACGTGAGACGGTAGCCATGTTTCTAACCATCGCCTGAAGCTTTAGTAGCCAAGCTTAAATTAATTATTCATTAACCTCGGTGAATGACCTCTGTGTCCCACTTCAATAGAGCCGCTAGCCGAAAAGCCAATAAACGTTATCGATGTGACTGTAGGTAAAATATTTGTATAGGTATTTAAGGAACACCCCTCCCCCCACTATCCAAGTACGTTTTACTACTGAAAATTGAGTGAATAAAGGAAGGAGAAACATTGAAAATAAAATTATAAATGTTTTTTCATTAGCTGTTGTTCCAGTTCTAGTCACATGGCCAGTTGTGAGCTTTTCATTTTTAATCCGCACTCCCCCCCCCCCCACCTCACTCAATTTATCCGCCGCTGTCTGTGTGAACCAGTGGGTCCTCTCTATGACTAGAATGTAGATCACCATCATGTCACCACATGATCACGACTACTGTATCGTCACCATATCACCACTACTAGATCACCACCATATCAACACAACTAGAACACCACTGTACCACCACTACTGTATCACCCACTACTAGATCACCACCACTAGATCACCACTACCGTATCACCACGAGGTCACTCAAACATGCCTGAATGATGCACCCACTGACCAAGAGATTGTTTACTGTACAGTCACCAGACCAGGCTTAAATCAATACAACTTCAACAGCCTTGACCCCATTCAACAAACCAGAGCATTATCCGACCGTTTCCCTACACAGACAGTCACAAGCAAAAAGATTTTTTAACCAACGGTCAGTTACTGCTTGCGGTTTTAGCTCTTGGTTTATTCCTGCTTGTGATTTTAGCATAATTATTTATACAGGAAAACTTATATTCGAACACATGGTCCTTTTGTGGGCACTTAAAAACAGAAGCACTCTATTGCATCTGCATTGTTGACATCAAGGGACCAATACAGCAATATGCACTCTAAAGTGGTGCCGCTTATACATAATATTTTGTGTATTCGTGCAACGTTGATTGAAAGCGCTATAGAGAAAAATCAATTTTACATTTCGCCGTAAACAAACTATAGGAAATTGATTTTTTTAAAAACAGTAGTGGTCTCCCTTGAAATAGTACTCGATTTAAAACGCTGGGTTTATTGAGTCGAGTGCCGTCCCTTGACGAAAGAGCTTCCAGTCGCGTCGCCATGGAGATCGGATACAACAGCGAGGCACGGATACTGACAGATGTTAGCAAGTGGCAGTTAAAAAAACTGGGTCAGTCTGAGGTGACGTCATGGAAATATTGGGAGGAGATTGAATTAGGTGTAGGGATGAGGGTGAATGAGGGGGTGGTGTAAAAGTAGATATAGAGGATGAACTGTGGCTTTGTTTACTGTGGTGGGGGGATGATGTATAGGAGGCTGATTTATAGTATCGATTGTATTGAACACACAGCATCTCTGTAAAGCTGTAGGCAAGGTTTAAGGCAGGAAGAGATGAATGGTTGGGCACAGTCATATATCAGAATTACTGAATACATCAAGTCAACTGCGGCATCAACTCAACGCGTACAGCGATATCAATAGCGAAGTCAACAGCTGAGGTCCCAGTCAAGCTAAGCCAACAGACTAATACCACTCTCATCACACAAAGTCCCGCAACACACCTATCTGACAAATATACTCAACACAAAGCCGCACCACACAAGGTTACACCAAACATTCATCTAACAAATACACTCAACACACACACACGTTCCCACCACACACAACATCTCACAAGGTTACACCAAACATTCATCTAACAAATACACTCAACACACACACACGTTCCCACCACACACAACATCTCACAAGGTTACACCAAACATTCATCTAACAAATACACTCAACACACACACACGTTCCCACCACACACAACATCACACAAGGTTACACCAAACATTCATCTAACAAATACACTCAACACACACACGTTCCCACCACACACAACATCACACAAGGTTACACCAAACATTCATCTAACAAATACACTCAACACACACGTTCCCACCACACACTCATCACACAAGGTTACACCAAACATTCATCTAACAAATACACTCAACACACACACACGTTCCCACCACACACAACATCACACAAGGTTACACCAAACATTCATCTAACAAATACACTCAACACACACACGTTCCCACCACACACAACATCACACAAGGTTACACCAAACATTCATCTAACAAATACACTCAACACACACACGTTCCCACCACACACAACATCACACAAGGTCGCACCAAACATTCATCTAACAAATACACTCAACACACACGTTCCCACCACACACACAACATCACACAAGGTTACACCACACATTCATCTAACAAATACACTCAACACACACACGTTCCCACCACACACACAACATCACACAAGGTTACACCAAACATTCATCTAACAAATACACTCAACACACACACGTTCCCACCACACACACAACATCACACAAGGTTACACCACACATTCATCTAACAAATACACTCAACACACACACGTTCCCACCACACACACATCACACAAGGTTACACCACACATTCATCTAACAAATACACTCAACACACACACGTTCCCACCACACACACAACATCACACAAGGTTACACCACACATTCATCTAACAAATACACTCAACACACACACGTTCCCACCACACACACAACAACACACAAGGTTACACCACACATTCATCTAACAAATACACTCAACACACACACGTTCCCACCACACACACAACATCACACAAGGTTACACCACACATTCATCTAACAAATACACTCAACACACACACGTTCCCACCACACACACAACATCACACAAGGTTACACCACACATTCATCTAACAAATACACTTGGAAAAGATGGAGTAGACGCCCCCTGGAGGCGGCATTAAAACGAAGATGCGATCAATATCAGCGGTCTACTGGAGATGGGGCATTCAAAAATCGAAGTCGATGGCGCCTCACAAGGGTTTGTGGTGTATGGGGGCGGGGTGGGCAGGGTCAGTACAGCGGTGGGTACAGCAATACATCTCTGGGGGTAAGGGAGGGGGGGTGGACGAAGTTACAGTACACCTTTAAAGTACAACGTGATTTGTCTAAACTTTAACAGACTTTTGATACCCGGTAACTTAATATTCGGTTAGTCAAGTCACAGTTAGGGGTCGGCGTGGTCGAGTCGGTAAAGCTCATGGTTGCTAAACCGAAAAGCCTCGAGTTTGAACCCTCGGGCAGATGAGGCTCGTTAGCTGGGGACAGCCACTCTTTTAGGAGAGACAACTCCAAAATCAAACAACTGCTGCCTTGTAGTTTGTTCTTGATTGGACAAAGGCTATGGAAGCAATCCAAAAAGAAAAGCAGGCTGAAATCAGAGTCAATGGCCTCAATGGCGCATAACCAGTTGACACGTAATCCTTAATTGTGATGGAAGCATGGTCGAGTAGGCAAAGCTCATGGTTGATAAATTCGAAAAAGTCTTGAGTTCAAACCCTCTGGCAGATAAGGCTCGATCCCTCCCAACACTAAAAATTAAGAACGAAGAACTCACATTTAGTCAACTCAGTCAACCTAATTTTTACACATCACCGAGTCAGTTAACACACAATTAGATGATATCGAGTCAAAATAGCTAAATGCCACGTGAAACACACTAAAACTACTGCCAACTTTAGAGAAATATTAGCGGCTTTAATTAAAACAGAACTTTTACATACTATTTGAGTACAACACCGAAAATTTCTGTATTTTTGTATTGTTGAGTTGTTGAGACGTAGGTTTGAGTGTTTTATTCTTACAGAGCGTTTTTTTTCCTGGGCTGTAATGCCCAAAGAAATCTAACTAGACCAAACATCGAAAGTGTCTAACATCATCAGAAGTGTATCAACCTAACCTGTTAAACTACATCCTCTAGTCCTACCAAGTCTCACACAATGTCCTTACAGTCCTAAACTTTCACATGTCCTAAACTTAACCCTCAGAATGTAAACTAGAAAAACGCATGTAGCTCTCTGTATTTCGCTACAGAATTCCTGACATACTCTCAACTTTCATGTAAAAACATCAAAAAAAAAAAAGACCGAACATTCAGAAAAAAAAAAAAAGAAACACTCACTTTGAGAAAAATCTCCCCTCCCCCCTCCCCACACAACATTCATTCACCGTATTCTTTTCACAACCGCACCTCTCAACACAACTTTAGTAGCGCGGTTAGTGAGCACTGACTCGGTGACCTTGACCTCTTGGAACTGGCTAGGGTACTAAATCACTCATCTGTGAAAGAATGCAAAACACAACACACAAAAACCATCAAGTTCTGCATACTCCCCCCCCCCCCCATTCCCCTGTCGTTAAAACACAAAGTCTAAAACCAAACGAGGCCCAGACTAGTGCCAGAATACCTGGATGCTGGTTCTACAACAGGGGAAGGTCACTCGACAAAACGATACCAAAGGTTAAAGCATCCTCCCCCATCCAACAATAAGGGGCGAGCACTGGTACTTTTAACACTTGATAGTTCCCTCCCCTTGATTGCCCCAGATTAGAGTTGTCCCGCCTTAGGCGCGCCAAATTTGTGCCGCGTTTTTTTTTCTCTGCTCGTGTTTTAGGTTCCACGTGATAGGGGGAAAACGTGAGCTCGGCTGTTTGCATAGATGGGTGGGGCCGGGAGGGTGTGGTAACCCACAAATAGGTTAACAGCGTTAAAAAATGCTGATGTAGTAACCGTGTTAACTCGCACCTCACATGACGAGGGTTGGTCGAGAGCTGGACGAGAACAAGTTCTAGAACTGAGAACACCACTCGACATACACATTTTTTAGGCAAAGAGAAAAAAAAACACGATTTTTTAACGACATGCGTGTTTATCATACAAGTCGTTATGAAATTTTCCACAAGTTTGAATGTTGAAATTCTGAATGTTTACCTCCATTCCCCCCCCCCCCCCCCCCACATTTGACTGAAGGTCACGCGCGAAGCGGCATCTGGTTGTGTTAATCTAAATTATCGCGGGAAAATATTCGCATGTAAACATAAACATGCGCACAAAAAGATTTACAAAAATAGAAATAAAATGCATCGTATTGTGTTTCTTATACACAACCCTCACAATCTCCTCCCCACATACACACATACCGAATTACTCCAGCGCCCCCCCCCCCCCCCCCCACACACATCCTCTCTAGAAAGTATTCCTTTCAAGCTAATCGACAGAAGAATCTTTCGTCAGATCACGTGATTAGGTACAAACAAAAGTAAAGCAGAAAAACCTGACCAATCAGCTTGCCGTGACTCCAGCAGACGTGAACAGACCACATTGGCGCCATTTGATGGAGCTCAGCGGCGGCTCCAAGATTTTGGACAAACTACCCCGGTGGTACAAACTTACAAGAGGGGGGGGGGGTAATACATTCTTACAGTATTTAAGAATACACTGTAATGTAAAGGCAATTATTTTAAGGCATGGAATAGTTTAATTAAAACATGGTTAAAACAGATAATATTAACAATAACGTTGCGTCATTAGTTACCACATTTATTCTACCTGTATGTTACATAGATCTGTCAGTACAACAGGGGCATATCGCACGTGCTAGCAGATAAGCCACGCCCCATCCAACGTTTAAAACAGACCAGTGCAGGGTACAACAAAAACAGATTAGTGCAGGGTACAACAAAAACAGATTAGTGCAGGGTACAACAAAAACAGATTAGTGCAGGGTACAACAAAAACAGATTAGTGCAGGGTACAACAAAAACAGATTAGTGCAGGGTACAACAAAAACAGATTAGTGCAGGGTACAACAAAAACAGACCAGTGCAGGGTACAACAAAAACAGACAAGTGCAGGGTACAACAAAAACAGACAAGTGCAGGGTACAACAAAAACAGACAAGTGCAGGGTACAACAAAAACAGACAAGTGCAGGGTACACCAACAATTGTGTGGAGTTATCGCCAGATTGGTTTTCTTTGTAAAAGTCAGATGGAAATAATTTTCGTCCAAATATCCAGAATATACCAATGACACCCAGAATATGCCATATGACACATCACACACAGAATATGCCACATGATAAATCAGACCCAGAACATGTCATATGACATCAGCGTATGCCACATGACACTCAGAATATGCCACATGATACCTGGTATAAGCTAAATGACATCCAAAATATGCCACATGACACCCAGGAATGCCATATGCCACCCATGTCAGACGAATCACGAGAACCGCCGACAAAATGGCATAAAGGCAGGGCTAATTACACATGACGTCACAGTAGAATACAAATTGCATTAATTATGTCAGCTCTAATTCTCGTTTTCTGAGCCCGCGACCAAGTCAAAAATGCTGACTCAGCCAAACTCACCTTGTGAAATGTCGTACACAAACAATGTCAGTAAACAAATTTTTTGCTCGTGCTAGCAACAGGTGCAAACTGTAGCAAACAACAATTTTAATTAATTTTTTTTTACTTGAATAACTTAGTGAATGAGTGATTAGCGTGTGGCTAGTTTGTATAAGGTGGTTTATTGGATTAGGGTTAGAGAGATTAGTGGAAGTAAGGCGCATTAACGTCAAACCACAGTATCAACTTCAAGATGTAACTTGATTAACCACAGTATCAACTTGAAGATGTAACTTGATAAACCACAGTATCAACTTGAAGATGTAACTTTATAAATCACAGTATCAACTTCAAGATGTTACTTGATATCACCTTAAAGGAACTTAAGTATTGTAGTATTGTTTCGTTTATTGAGGACAGACATTTGTCTGTTTGAGAAGACTTTAAACCAGACTCTACATCAACAACACCAGAGTTCATCTCATGTTCGTAGCAAAACCTCATTACTTTAATGACTAGATAAATCTCTTGAAGAGAAATAGTTCTAATATAGTGGACCCCCCCCCCCCTCCCCATAATTGGTCCCTGCTACTCCCCCCCCCCCAACCCCGAGCAGTGGTTCATTTGTTCACTACCCCCCCCCCCGCCCAGTTGTTCCCTGCCCCCCCCCCCCCCCCCCCACCCCCCTGAAAGACATGGTTCCATGTTCAACACAATCATCTCTACGGATTTGTCTAGGACCACAGGTCTGGCAGCTAGATGGAAATACGTCATATCTATTCATAAGGGGATACTGGGTCCACTCTACGGCCAGAATCATATGTTACGTCATATCTATTCATAAGGGGATACTGGGTCCACTCTACGGTCAGAATCAGCGTCTAGATTACATCAGAACAAGATCACAGACCGGTGGAATCAGCGTGGAGATTACATGCAAATGTAGTGCAGAGAAGTCGAGAGAATCATAGAATAATGTCAATCTTGTAACTTATTCAAAAGGTGGGCAACAGGTATATGTATAGTTGTACTCTCCAGTGATGGTATAGGTTCAGATTTAACGCCTCTTCCCTCACCCTCCCCTCCCTTATTTACACCCCCGGGGGAGAGAGATGTAAGCCCACCTAGACAATACTGCAGGGGGGCTGTGGAGGAAGAAGCAAGGGCTGCTGGGCTGACGTGGGCTTGACTAAAGAGGGCTGCCCAAAACTGAGTACGGTGGAGAGGCGAGGCTTCTCGGGTAAGTAGGTCAACAATGTGCTATCGTCTGCCCGAATGTTGACGTCACCACATCTGATGACAACATAAAAACTCAAGCTAGCACAAAAGTTGATGACGTCACAGAACTTGATTACATTACAAATGTTAATGTCGCCACAAAATTTGATTCCCTTACAAAAGATGATGTCGTCACAAAAGTCACCGACATCACCGAGCCCTACAAACTAGGGCGAAGTGGCGGTGTTCCCCCCCCCCACCCCCACCCCACTTTTTAAAAGGTAATAAGACAGCAGGCTACAGTTTAGCGAGCAGCCTGCTGTAGGTAGCTAGAGTGGCCTGTCGTGTGTGGGCCACATGTTACAATTTTAGAACGGAATTAATTACACACACACACACACATACACACACAAACTAATCATCTTTTGATCTACGCACTCTACCACCCAGCGTCAGACTCTGTTGATCACCATAACAACCTAAAGTATCACCGTCTTATCAATACATCTACCACCGTACACCTCACCTAATGTATCACCTGTACATCTACCACCGTACACCTCACCTAATGTATCACCTGTACATCTACTACAGTACACCTCACCTAATGTATCACCTGTACATCTACCACCGTACACCTTACCTAATGTATCACCGTCTTATCAATACATCTACCACCGTACACCTCACCTAATGTATCACCTGTACATCTACCACCGTACACCTCACCTAATGTATCACCTGTACATCTACCACCGTACACCTTACCTAATGTATCACCTGTACATCTACCACCGTACACCTTACCTAATGTATCACCGTCTTATCAATACATCTACCACCGTACACCTCACCTAATGTATCATCTGCACATCTACTACAGTACACCTCACCTAATGTATCACCTGTACATCTACCACCGTACACCTTACCTAATGTATCACCGTCTTATCAATACATCTACCACCGTACACCTCACCTAATGTATCACCTGTACATCTACCACCGTACACCTCACCTAATGTATCATCTGTACATCTACTACAGTACACCTCACCTAATGTATCACCTGTACATCTACCACCGTACACCTTACCTAATGTATCACCGTCTTATCAATACATCTACCACAGTACACCTCATCTAATGTATCACCTGTACATCTACCACCGTACACCTTACCTAATGTATCACCGTCTTATCAATACATCTACCACAGTACACCTCATCTAATGTATCACCTGTACATCTACCACCGTACACCTTACCTAATGTATCACCGTCTTATCAATACATCTACCACAGTACACCTCATCTAATGTATCACCTGTATGTTCAAGGTTGTATCACAATACTCTCACCAAATATACCATCTATACTTAATTTATCACACCCGTGATCATATATATATATATAACCCACTTCCCAAAACATAAATATATCCCACCTCAAAGCGGTACAACCTCCCCCACTGAGGTGTTAAACTGATGATAGGTGTACCTAAGACCACCCCCACCCCAACTATGTGGGTGGGAGATCACGTGGCTCTAACGATGGTGTAAGTCTACCTGTGACCACGTGACTAACGATGATGGTAAGTCTACCTATGACCACGTGACTCTAATGATGGCGGTAAGTCTACCTGTGACCACGTGACCCCCCTAGGATCTCTCACCGCCGTCAATGACACGCCCCTGATAAAGCCGACTGGAGCCAGGCTAGCTCTGGAACCAGGTGAGAGAATACCTGCAGCTTTGAGGTCCCAGGTCCCAAAACAAACCCAGCGATAACACATCGCCCAGCACAAGATATCCCCTCCTATAAATAGCATGTTTAGACGACATCAGCAGGATATGACGTCAATAGACAAAGATTAAAATAGCTCGGGATTACCCGAAGAAGTTTTCCGCGCGCAGTTTGGAAACTCCCCCCCACCCTACTTTTTGACAGCTGGTTGGTGACATTTTGAGCATACCCACCCCACCCCACCCCGCGTGGATTACTCACCTACAGAATGGGGTGTATTAATACTCAAACAGAGCTGACATGTATTCGAACCGGTGCCAGCGAGCTGTTATCTCTGGCGCTCTGCCAGCCGGATATCGACTTGTCAACAGAGTTCTAAATTTAAACCAGTGGCGCGCGTCTTAGAGTGAGTACATGATAGTGCATGCGTGTAGGTAAGGGCGTGTGTCAATGTTGATATTTTAAAAAAATACTTTCATCTAGTGTGTACCTGTGTGTACCTGTGTGTAATGCGTGTACAATTGTGTACCAGTGTGTACCAGTGTGTACATGTGTGTACAATTGTGTACCTGCGTGCACTTGTGTGTACATGTGTGTACCAGTGTGTACCTGTGTATACCTGTATGTAGCTGCGTGTACACGTGTGTACATGTGTGTACCTGTGTGTATCTGTGTGTATCTGTGTGTACATGTGTGTACCAGTGTGTACCAGTATGTACATGTGTGTACCAGTGTGTACCTGCGTGTACCAGTGTGTACCAGTATGTACATGTGTGTACCAGTGTGTACCTGTGTGTACCTGCGTGTACCAGTGTGTACCAGCGTGTACCTGTGTGTACCTGTGTGTGCAGGTTGAGTGAATGGAGACATACGACACTACCACAACCTAACATTGACCACACCTTATAGTTGGACATCTAGATCAGGTGGGTGTTGGTACCTGGCTCTTTCCTGATTAGGGGTGGGGGTGGTGGTATACTTCAAGTCATTGAACTCACTTGGAATGTTATCGATATAAAATTGGATCTTGGAATAAACATGTTTTTATTCGTTGAATACAGGAGAGCGATATTGTTGGGAGTGTTGGTAGAAGAGTGGAGTTGAGAGAGGACGGGTGGGAATTGTAGGTGGGGTGGGGGGCTACATGAGGTGAGAAATAGAGAGGTTACAGATAAAGAGGTAGAGAGTAAAATGAGGCGAGAGATAGGAGGATGGCGAAGAGAGAGGGTAGGAGATAATGAGGGTCAGATGTGTAGAGAGGTAAGATAGGAGGAAGTTGGGGGGGGGGGGGGGGTGCAAAATACTTGTGAGGATGATCGTAGAAGTGAGAGAAAAATACGCAGAATATAGAGATACATTGAATGAGACTACAAGAGGTAGAGAGCGAGAGATAAACATACCTCACCAGTAGCCAATCATTTCCACAACCTTAACAGTCAACTAAATGTAGAGTCGTGGGGAGGGGTAGCCCGGGGGTAGGTGAAATGTGTGAGATAAGTGAGATAGTTTAGTGAGATAGCTTTATGAATTAACAAGACCAAAATATTAGAGGTTGGTCCCCAGCCTCCAGGACTAAGAGAGAAGCTTTTGTTTGGGGTCGGACACAGCGATTTCACAGGGGGTAAAATGCGAGCTAGTGAGCATACAGATAAGCCAGGAAATCCCAAATTTGCCAGCCCCGATACGGCAGCCGGCGTGAGTGAATCCGACAGCATTCATCAGAAGGGTGAGTAGAACAATCAACTCGCTGTTGATTCAAACACTGTCGCGTTATGTTCCCCCTCCCCCCCACAAACTTGATGGTGAGACGAACTCGACATTCCTGACCGGTAGGGGCACACCATCTACTGCGGAGTCGTGGGCACATTTTTTTTTGTCTTGTGGATAATATGTACCGGGGGTGGGGGGAAGGGGGTGGAGGGGGATGATCCGACCGAGTCAGGTTTTTTTTTATCACTGTGGTGCGAGCAACACTTTAGAGACCAGGTACACTCGCGCGAGGAACCGGAGCCTTGTAATGCCGGTAATAAGGTCAAGGTGAGCCCCATTTACACCCGCACACGCAACGCTGGGTGGGGTGGTGGGGGTGTGAGCGCCCGTGTGAGCGAAGTTAACAGCACCGATGCCGCAGGAAGGTGAGTAGGTAATTTGTAGAAAAGGCCCCCGACATAGATTCGGGTATGGGTCAGCTCTCCAATGTTAACTAGAGCAATAAATCACGCTGGGGGAGAGAGCTAGGGGTGAGGGGGGTGTCGGGATTTTTACGGGCAGGGGGGTGGGGGATGTTGCCCCGCGGTACACGATGTGAAGTACCCCAGTTGGGTAATTAGATTCAAGTTTTGGCTTGATTAATGTCACTTGACGACCTCATCTCTTGAACACGGCAGGGAACATGACAGGGAACATGGCAGGGAACATAGCAGGGAACATGGCAGGGAACATACAGGGAACATGGCAGGGAACATGACAGGGAACATGGCAGGGAACATAGCAGGGAACATGACAGGGAACATGGCAGGGAACATGGCAGGGAACATGACAGGGAACATGGCAGGGAACATAGCAGGGAACATGGCAGGGAACATAGCAGGGAACATGACAGGGAACATGACAGGGAACATAGCAGGGAACATGGCAGGGAACATGGCAGGGAACATGGCAGGGAACATAGCAGGAAACATGACAGGGAACATGGCAGGGAACATAGCAGGGAACATGACAGGGAACATGGCAGGGAACATAGCAGGGAACATGACAGGGAACATGGCAGGGAACATAGCAGGGAACATGGCAGGGAACATGGCAGGGAACATGGCAGGGAACATGACAGGGAACATGACATGGAACATGGCAGGGAACATGGCAGGGAACATGGCAGGGAACATGACAGGGAACTTGGCGAAAGACATGGCGCGGGTTTCTTTCTTTATTTTCTACTGAATGTGTGTGATGTCGTGATACAATCTAGATATGTCATGTCGTTTGTAGATGTCAGATAAAGAACGTGGCATGTCATGTGTAGATGTCAGGTAAATGCTGCACACAATTAAAAGTTAAATGAATAAAAAAATTTAAAACATTACACGTTGGAACATGGAAAACTGAAAACATTCAGGAACATAAGGCGCCATACAGATACATGGAAAATATGAAAACACAAAGGAACATGAAACATACGACAACATACAGGAACATGGAACATATGACAACATACAGGAACATGGAACATACGACAACATAAAGGAACATGGAACATACAACATATAGGAACATGGAACATAGGACAACATACAGGAACATGGAACATACGACAACGTAAAGGAACATGGAACATACGACAACATACAGGAACATGGAACATACGACAACATACAGGAACATGGAACATACGACAACATACAGGAACAAGGAACATACGACAACATTCAAGTTTAGATCTTCACGTCTCCCCCCCCCCCCCCCCCCCGAGTTCTAGCCCCCACCCCCACCCCTACAGCCACCCCCGAGCAGAAATACAAATTAACGTCTGCTTTTGTTGTTACAAAGATCATAATTAAATCATCTCCCGAGTTGAGGTAAAACAATATCGCGTATCAATTAGCCACAATAACATCAGTTTCCTGTTACGTGCTTACAAATGATCAGGGTAGACAAAGAACTCCTGGCCGACGATGGCCTCGACCTTCCTGTTGACCTCTGAACTGGTACAGCAGTAACAAAAGTGTCAGTTAGAGGGGTTAGGGTGTAGATTAGGTTTGACAAGATGGATCCCACTTAACTCTGAGCTTAACCCTACGGTTGGGCAAGCCACAACTACGTCTGAACTAAAACGGTGAAATGACTCCAGGATTGGCAGTAGTAATGACTCCAAGTTAAGGAGTCAAACTGACGCCATTTCGAGCTGACTCCGTGTGTAAGAGTCGAGCTAACTCTACAGAAATGACGCAAGTGACATTTAAAAAATAAACTGTATGTCATTTGGTATTCGTTGACTTGTTATTTAATTAACAATCAGTGATCACACATTTGGTCCTGCTGACTTCTAATTTACTTCTCGGCGTTGGATTCGAATGTCTAGAAGAGACAGCCTATTTTTAGCGTTCACCCTAGAATAGCTGACACACTTCTACCTAAAAAACGTGCATGTATGAGTTGCAGCGGGGTTGCGATAAACATCCCCACCCCAGGGTAAAGGTAAACCTCGCCCCACCCCTCAATTTAATTCCCGTGAGTTTCCCCCGCTCATCTAAGCTCATCTAAGCTCACGATGACGGAGCTAACCTGGAACAAAGCTCGCATTTATAAACAATCAACTCCGGCTGCAGACGATCAACTATACCAGCAGACGATACGGAATGGAAGCAGAAGTAGAGCAGGCGCCTGTTTATTCCAGAACCCAAGGTGCACCTGTGTGTTGAATTAAGCCCGACCTATCTGTATCTTCACGTTCAGATAGAGGGCGTTCATCAGACCCTCAATGGAAAAACTTCTGGGAGAAGCCAATCGTTTGGACGGAAGTAACCCCGCGCTTCTTCGCGCCTTTTAACCCCAGTGTAAAAGCATAAACCGCGAGAATTAATTAACTGCAAACCGGAAGTTGTAAACACGTAACCATGGCAACTGCCAGCGTGTGATTTCTGCGGGAGTTTCCTTTTCCAACCTGCGTCACGTTAGAGGATTAAAGCTGTGGGTTGGTGTTGTATGACGTGGGTTGGTGTTGTATGACGTGGGTGGATGTTGTATGACGTAGTGTTGTATGACATGGGTTGGTGTTGTATGACGTGGGTTGGTGTTGTATGACGTGGGTTGGTGTTGTATGACATGGGTTGGTGTTGTATGACGTGGGTTGGTGTTGTATGACGTGGGTTGGTGTTGTATGACGTGGGTTGGTGTTGTATGACGTGGGTTGGTGTTGTATGACGTGGGTTGGTGTTGTATGACGTAGTGTTGTATGACGTAGGTTGGTGTTGTATGACGTGGGTTGGTGTTGTATGACGTGGGTTGGTGTTGTATAACGTAGTGTTGTATGACGTGGGTTGGTGTTGTATGACGTGGGTTGGTGTTGTATGACGTGGGTTGGTGTTGTATGACGTGGGTTGGTGTTGTATGACGTGGGTTGGTGTTGTATGACGTGGGTTGGTGTTGTATGACGTGGGTTGGTGTTGTATGACGTGGGTTGGTGTTGTATGACGTGGGTTGGTGTTGTATGACGTGGGTTGGTGTTGTATGACGTGGGTTGGTGTTGTATGACGTGGGTTGGTGTTGTATGACGTGGGTTGGTGTTGTATGACGTGGGTGTGTCTGGTTAGGGGGAAGTATGAGAAAGTATGAGAAAGTGTGAGAAAGTATGAGAAAAGGTTTTAGCTGCTTTCACTCTTAGTTATCAAGCTTACACGTTTCAAAAATATAAGAGCTAAAGTCTTATCCTGCTATACAGTCAAGGAAGTAAAGTCTTGCTATACAGTTAGAGACTTCGCGCCTCTGGTGAATGAAAGATATAGGTGTTGAATACAATATGAAAACCTGGCAAATAAAGAAGTAAAGTTACCGTTTGAAACCTGGCGGTATTTGGGGTAACACATACGGGAGACACAGACACAGAAATGTACACACACACAGACACAGACACACATAAGGGCGACTCACACACCCCCACATATAGTACTACATCTCCACAAAAGCTCATCTTCGTGTGATCTTTTTTATCGAATAAATAAAACCTTCCTAAACATGTTTTTCTCAAGTTTCTTTTCCAATCTAATTTACACCACGTGATTGCCACTTCCTGATGTTTCACCTAATGAGCAATTAATCGCCAGGAAAAGATAATCCTAACAGCACCTGACGTCTGCGGGTAGTCCAGAGGATAGAGTACTCAGCTTTTCATCTGTATTGATTGTTCGCTCTAGCTAGCTGGCACCCAGGTCAAGGTCACCGGAAGTTGGAAAAACACGGTTCAAGGCCGAGTTGCCTACTCTATAGAAAGTAAATACACAATTCTTGTTTTGGATCTAACGATTGGTATGGCAGATAGAGTAGAGACAAACACCGATACAGCTCTAGGAGCTGTAGTCAAACCAGAGGCGTAGCGACCCCTCACGGCGCCCGGGGACAAACTATCGATTTGGCGCCCCCCCCCCCCCCCCATATATTTATAATTCAAAACTGCAGCTAAACTGAGCTTCTAATTTTTTTCCAAGCCATTTTGGCGCTCCTAGGGTCGGAGCCCGGGGACATATGTAAACCCCCCCCCTCCCCGTCGCTACGCCTCTGAGCCAAACTATCACTTATTACTGTTTTAGGAGCTGTAGATGCTAGAGAATAATTGGTCACAGCTCCAGCAGCTGTAGGTGTCTTGCTACTGTTATTTATTGTTGGATGTACTTTATTATAACGGGGCTAGACCACAGCTTGAAGATAATTTAGTCAAGGTTTTTACCTATTCTATACGTCAACAACGTATGTAGATTAAATACATCACCCCCCCCCCCCCCATCCCACATCGTTATATTTTATTAAATGGACGATCTTTGGGCGCTTCAACTGATGGCATTAAAGGTAATCCTGACATTTCACGTTAGTTAATTACACGCGAAAAGAAAGGTATTTTAACGTAACACGTGAACAGAAAGGTATTTTAACGTAATACATGAACAGAAAGGTATTTTAACGTAAAGTTCCAGAACAAAAGATGCACACCTGTTCCGTCTATGACCTTTGACACGGATGTCGCAGTGTTTTAGCGCGGTGATGGAGTATGATGGGGAATGATGGGGTATGATGGGGAATGATGGAGTATGATGGAGTATGATGGGGTATGATGGGGTATGATGGGGTATGATGGGGAATGATGGAGTATGATGGAGTATGATGGGGTATGATGGGGTATGATGGAGTATGATGGGGTATGATGGGGTATGATGGGGTATGATGGGGTATGATGGAGTATGATGGGGTATGATGGGGTATGATGGAGTATGATGGAGTATGATGGGGTATGATGGGGTATGATGGAGTATGATGGAGTATGATGGGGTATGATGGGGTATGATGGAGTATGATGGGGTATGATGGGGTATGATGGGGTATGATGGGGTATGATGGGGTATGATGGGGTATGATAGATGATTGTGCTAATTGATATCTCTTGCATGCGTTATGTGCATTTGAACTGCGACAGATGGTTTATTATGAAAGCAGCAAGGAATATCGGTTTAGGAACGGTATTAGGTTTCCACATACAGACATACGTACAGTGTAGTCATTTCCCCACATATAGTCAGGTCACATACAGTTTCCCCCATATAAAGACATGGGTACATACATTTTGTTAATTTCCCCACATATAGTCATGGTCACATACAGTTTCCCCCATATAAAGACATGGGTACATACATTTTGTTAATTTCCCCACATATAGTCATGGTCACATACAGTTTCCCCACATATAGTCATGGGTACATACAGTTTCCCCCATATAAAGACATGGGCACATACATTTTGTTAATTTACCTACATATAGACATGATGTCAGGGACTATCCGGGTTTGTATTGTAAAATTGTGACAATTCACGGTGTGACAAATGACAAGAGCATAACTACTACCAACTACAGGCTAAGAATGACACTGAAATAACATCGAAGTAGAAAATATGTTTTGCTCGATTAAGTTAGGACAGTATTGACAAGGTCCTTTTGTCGGAGGCCCTATTGACAGCATATTTGTTATTTTGTCGAAGCTCCGTTGAAACTGTTTTGTTGTCACTCGCGTCTTGTCGGGGCTGAACAAAGATTCTCCACCAACCAAACTTGTGTGTGATGTTATAGGGTTACAAGCGGGAGGGGAGATCGGAACATCCAGGCAAAACTCGGAGCATCTACTGAATAACAGAAACCTTATCGCAAAACAGGTAGTTAGACGTCATATGGTGAGGTTAACAGGTAGGTAGACGTCATATAGTGAGGTAAACGGTAGTTAGATCATATGGTGAGGTAAACAGCGAACAAAACTCTTAAAAACCCAGTACTGAGAAAGAGTTAAAAAAAAAAAAACCCTGTGTTGACGTATGTAGCCGATGTGATACAGCGACCCAGCTGGTAATTATGCTAATGACGCTGACTCACGCTCCAACTTATGCAGATATAAACTCAGGCCGGTCTCATTGAATTTCTGACTATCAAACTTGCATGCTTACCATCCCGTTCTTAACAACAGCTGCATAGAAAGTTCTAGAACTACGACACAGGATAACCAGTTATAGTCAATTGCACAAGTTATAGTCCCTGACACAGACCCATATGATTTATTGTAAACACTAACCCTCCCCTTTATTAGAGTAAAGTACACCAGTGGCAGTCCTCTTTAGGCCTAAACTAATAGATCTATGTGTGAGCGACATTTTGTAGGACTCAGTAACTTCAGCTACCTAGCTCCGATATACGTCGGAATTATCCACTAATTCGTTTAGACAACTGCCGATGTATAACGAATCGAAATGTGTTTGTTTGCTAGATGCTTGTTTGTGTTTAATGGACTTTAAAACACACGAACCATGCTAGGGTTTTCAAGTTTATATACACCGCAGTTTTAAAAAGACCGAATTACTTCATCGAGACTTGAGTCGGATTTGTAAACCAAAATGTCTGTAAAATTTATAAATAAGTTACTGAACAACTAACGCCCACATTTATAAATGCGGAAGAATTTACAATGGTCAACAAGTAAATCGATATTTTTGTGAGTATTTCTGTGACCTTTTTCCAACAAGTTTTTTCGTTGTGACATTTTTCCTGTGATTTTTTTCTTCTCATTCAATCAATTCAATCTAGAACATCCATCACGTGACTCCAAGTACGTGTCGCCTGTTGACTACACATCTAACGCCAACTGTATGTTGACCTATATGTGCACACGTCGGATGAGCGGTACCAAGTGTATGTGACATAAATAAATGGCAAAACGTGCTCACCTACAGCGTGGGCAGGTGGTCAGGACAAGGACAATTCGTCATGCGGCCGTTGTAGGACAACAAACAGCAAACACAAAAACACACAGACCACAATTCGTCATGCGACATTTGGAGAACAACAAACAAACACAAAAACACACAGACCACAATTCGTCATGCGACAGTTATGGGAAAACAAACAAACAAATAAACAAACACAAAAACGCATCGTGTGGAATACACAGCGACCAGTCACGTGGTACATAGTCACATACAACACCAGAAACATGTTTGCCGCACAAAGATAACCTTTAAAACTATTCTATATATTTAAGCCAATTAATATTTAATTCGTTTTATCATCTGACGCCATTTTCATATGTCAGTCAGATGAAAACAGATTTGTTTGGGGAAGGGGGTGGGAAAGGACCGTAATGTTCAGTTTCTTTCAGGCATCTCATCGGGGGTGGGGGGGGGGCTACGAAGAACGTCTACCACCCCCACCCCTTCAATAGAAATATAATTTATATAGAAATTATATACTTTTATCAGTGTACGCCCCCCTCCCCAGGGAAAGTTTAATCCACCCCCCCCCGCCCCCGGAGCAAAAAGACTGAAAGAAACACTGGTAGAGTTGGTAGGGGAGGTCCCTCTCAAGATATTGGCTGTGTTTCTTGTTAGCAAACGCCTCTAGCAACATATTCCTCGTCATGATTTCAGGATTGGGATGGGAGGGGGAGGGGCGAACTACAGACTTCTTGTTAACCGTCTAACTAGCGACCAGACCAGAGAACCGAACCCCACCCCACCCAGCCTGACCGGCCTGCCGATCAGAAGTACTCATATTTACCAAACGTACACACAACTGATAAACTTGTAAACACGCATAGAAATGTCCAGACAAAAAGATGAAAAAAGATTACGTAATTAGGTAATTATGGAACCATGACATCACCCTACAGCATCCATTTCCAACCCACCCCACGGAATAAAACGGAATCCCCCGAAATGTGTGTACGTAATTGATTGTGCGATAAACGATCTCTGGGTTCTAGAAGCAGACGTCATGCATACGTGACACGGCGGCCATGTTGCTTCACCCCCCCCCCCCCCCCCATTTCTTTGTTGGTCGCAGGGGGAATGTTGTGTTGTTTATTGTCCAAGAGGCTGGCATGAATGTAGCATCGGTTGCCATGGGCGACCAAGTATCACGAGTAAACAAACACGCCTGCTCGTTCGATGAAAATATATATGTGAGTCTTGCGAGAGGGAGGGGAAGGTGGGTGGGATGGGGGGGTGGGGGGAAGGAGATCGATCAGAGGTAATTGGCAGCGTTAGGCCATGAAATTGGCAAGTCTAGTTGTAGGGTTTCTGGGCTTAAATAGCACGCTAAAGCGGTTAGAATTAGCGTTGTTTAATTGTTAGAATTAGCGTTGTTTAATTGTTAGAATTAGCGTTGTTTGATGGTTAGAATTAGCGTTGTTTAATTGTTAGAATTAGCGTTGTTTAATGGTTAGAATTAGCGTTGTTTAATGGTTAGAATTAGCGTTGTTTAATTGTTAGAATTAGCGTTGTTTAATTGTTAGAATTAGCGTTGTTTAATGGTTAGAATTAGCGTTGTTTAATTGTTAGAATTAGCGTTGTTTAATGGTTAGAATTAGCGTTGTTTAATGGTTAGAATTACCATCGTTAAACTATTAGAATTAGCCTGCTTAAACTGTTATAATTAGCCTTGTTTAATTGTTAGAATTAGCATGGTTACAATTAGAATTAGCAAGGCCTTACTATTAGAATTACCAAAGTTTAACTGGTAGATTTACTGTTAGAATGAACGAACTTTAACTGTTAGAATTACTGTTAGAATTACCAAAGTTTAACTGTTAGAATTACCAAAGTTTAACTGTTAGAGTTAACCCTAGTATTGACATGAATCAACAACTAGAATCCTATCCCTCCACCTGCTAGAGTTAACCCGGCCCAACATTGTTAAACCGGTCCAACATTGTTAAACCGTGTTTAAAATAAATTATAAGACCACGTGTCACCGTGTAGCAGGTAGCCTGAGCGACTCGGGCCACTCGGCTACCATTAGCCCTGTAGCCTTATATGGGCACTTGCCGTTACCATGCTTCAATTATAATATTATAATATTCAGTTTTCCCATTATACCTTACGTGGTGGTATTTGCATGTCAATAGAACATCTGCACATGACGCGGTGCACTAGTCAGATAAGGTGTAGATGTTATGGAACGATTTGGGGGGGGGGGGGGGGTTACATACGGTAGTTGGGGTAATACGGGTAGGTGGTATAACATGGGGTAGGTGGGGTAACATAGGGTAGGTGGGGTAACATGGGGTAGGTGGGGTAATGTGGTGTAACATGGGGTAGGTGGGGTAAGGTGGGGTAACATGGGATACCATGGGGTAGGTGGTGTAACATAGGGTAGGTCGGGTAAGTTATATGGTAACATGGGGTAAATGTGTTATGTGAAGTAACATATGATACCTCGCTACACAAACCTACACACGCCGCACACCTACATTTAGACGGGACTCACCTACCACAAAGACCCAATGAATGCCCGTGTCGTCCCCCCCCCCCCCCAGGCGCGGTGTTTACCCGAGTCCCAAATTTCCCGTCCAATAGGACCAATTGCTCTTTTAAAAAGAAACGAAATATCTGCGGCGTGCCATATCTGTGGTCTCCGATGGTCTCTCTCAAGTGGTGTAGGCTCTGGTCTGACATTCACAATCATCTGGTGTGGGCCATCTGTGATTGTTGGTACCTAAGTGGTCTATTGTTGTATCTGAGGTCTATTGTCTGATGTCTGTTGTGTATGTGTGGTCTGTGGTCTTATATTCTATGGGTTATATGTTCGATGGTATATGTGGTCTGTCACCTTATATTCTCTAGGTTATATGTGGTCTTTTAACTTATATTCTCTTAGTGAGCTATGGAGTTGCCTTATATCCTCCAAGTGTTTTGTTTGTTCTTTGGTGTGTGGTCTGTCGTCTCCTACTCTCTAAGCTATAATTATGTTATTGTTGTCTCGTATTGTACGCTCTACAAGCTAGACTATCTATTGTTGTCTCATCTTGTTAAAAAGAGCCGATTTGTCAACACGAGTACTTTTATGTCTACTACTTTAAAACCTATTTACTCACACACAAAGACAGTGGCGTAGCTAGGGTCTGTGTGGTCTGATTTTAAAACTTCGTTTTGTGACTCATTTTGAAGGTTTAGTTGATACAGGGGGGAGGGTGTGTTTACTCCCCCCCCCCTGCACCTCTTTGTCCCACCAAATATTAGACCAGCACCTACACTGACTGCAGGTGCACCCAGCCGGCACGTGGATGAGTGAATTAATGACAGCCCCTCAAACACGACCTGGTTCTACATTTACATTCTCGTGTGAGGAAACTTTGAACATCGATTTCATAGAGTAAAAAAATGGCGTCAGTACGCGGTACTTGATGTTGTCGCCGTGTCACCGGGTGTGGTGGTGGTGTGGGGTGGGGATTGGGGTGGGGGAAGATCAAATATTTCAATACCCGCCTGGTCGCCTGGCACGCGATCAATACCCCGACACGCTCGACTGACGCTAGAGGCGACAACAGCTTTATCTTTACCCGTGACGTCATAGACGCTACGGCTAAATTTAGTAACGTAGTCTTTTGACTCCTCCCCTTTGAAAAACCAGTCGTGCGTGTTTGCGTAAGGCTGTTCTTTTCGCACAGAAGGATTGGGCCGTCCACAATAAGGGATCATGGCCGTCCAGATCAGGGGATAATGGCCGTCCATACAACGGGATAATGGCCGTCCATACAACGGGATAATGGCCGTCCATACAACGGGATAATGGCCGTCCATACAAGGGCCAATGGGTACAGCTCGTGAACATGGGGACCTGGGGCACGCGACGAATATTTTCTTTGTCCCCTGCCCCAAAACTGGTATTGTCATTGCCAGCCCCCCTCCCCATCACCCCACCACACCATTCATCCCTACCGGTAGCGTTTGAGTTGCCGCCCCTGGGCGTCTTTGTCTACCGTTCAATTAAACTGAGATACGAGGGCCATTACATCAAAACGTCAAGCGATAAAAATTGATTTTTCAGTACCCAAAACAGACTTTTTAAGGGCTACGAAGTCAAAATACAACATTAAAGCGCAGAAATTAAATAAATTTTTAATATGGTTGCTTTAGTGCAATATTATACAACAATCTGGTAGCTTTATTGCATTATTATACGATAATCTGGTAGCTTTAATGCATTATTATACGATAATCTGGTAGCTTTATTGCATTATTATAGGATAATCTGGCTGCTTTGATATTGTGTAATAAAAGCTTTAAAGCACTGTGACACAATCAACGACCTTCGGATAACTGAAATTATGACATTGTATAATAAACCCACCAACCTTGATAAAATTTGGCCGTAACTATAACAGAACGCATTAACTTGTTATTGACAATATCACGTCAGTGATGTATAACCAAACCTCGACCCCATGTCTTTTGTCAGTAAAAGAACATTAAAAAAATGAAACAATAATTATTGAGTGCACTGTCGTACAATATAATGCAGATTCTTGTTGATTGGGTTGGGGGGGGGGGGGGGCAGTTATGGTCGTACATACACGCCGAGTAAGCCCTGAGTCAACCCAGCTGTTACGAGTACCTGACTTAGATTGGGGAAAGTAAAGTCGGATGGGCATATTTCTAACCAGTGACCATAATTTCCCCTCTATATGCATAGGTAACGAAAACAGGTGAACTCTACTTCATCTGCCACAAGGACCGCTAGGGTACCATTACTCCCGCGTACGGTTCTGATCACGTGTTCACGCTCCACTTCTCAAGTCTGCACGTGTCAGATGCCATCTACCCCCCCCCCCCCCCAAACCCACGAGGTCACGTGACGAGTGCCAGAAAACAAGACACGTAATTCCCGACAACTTATATCAGCGAACTCGTGGAATCTCAGACTTTTTTCGCAGTGGAAATTCTACGGGAATTCTATGATGACGTAATGCTGCTATTTTTAGCTTTGACTCGGCAAACACTAATTTTAACTAGTTTAACTTTAGTACTGTGTAGTGGCTGATGTTGCTGTATGTGTGATGTGTATTATGTACGAGGTGTATTGTGTATGAGGTGTATTATGTATGAGGTGTATTATGTAGGAACGGGTTCAGTATTTTTAAGCCTGAAATGTGTAGGTCTGTATATCAGAAATGACACAGTCAATTATGGAAAGGTGAAAGGTCGCGAGAAACCTTTTATATAAGGGGTGTGTGTGGGGGGGGGGGAATGCCGAGGGGTGGGGTGACATTTGTATATCTGCGAGGGGGAGAGGGTGACATTTGTAAATCTGATGTTGTATCACAAGACGGAGTTTATTCTTGGACATCTGAAGTAGCCGCTCACGTGCATGGCATGCTGTCTGCCTACAATACATGTGTCTATACTGCCGAGGGTGTATGATACAAGCAGCTTTAAGTGCCGCTATTGTGATACACACTCTACCCGTCATTATCGTGGCCGGCCGCTATTTACGGGAAAACGTTCCAATTGTTTTAGGCTAGAGAAGTAGGGGAAATAAGTAGTGCCATGTGAATAATACGGTTACCTCCCTTATTTATCTACAGTCACTTAGATGACTGTTTGCCTAGCGTAACAATAATGAAGCAGTTCATCTTGCAGAGCGTGCAACCATGCCTAGAGGCAGTGTATTAATATACATGTATGTGCGACTTTGCCGTGGGAAAATGTTTCATAACATCAGTAACACAACAGCCATTTTTCCGTGCGTAATTCCCTGCCTAGCGACACAACAGCTACTTAGCAGTGCGTAGGTCCCTGCCTAGCCATTTTGCCGTGCGTAGGTCCCTGCCTAGCCATTTGCCGTGCATACCTTCCTGCCTAGCGTCAGTGTAACAATACATTCAACTGGCGGCACCACGAGCGACTGATAACGTCATTGTCTCCTGCAAGCTTGCCGAGCTCTGGCCGAGTCCAAGAATGTGCCAAGACGTTCCTGTGTCGTGAACCACCCGTCCCTCCCCACCGCCTCATTACCCGAGACTTAATTAGCAGGCAAACCTGCAGACAATTAACTCGTGAGAACTCCAGACTCACTCTCTTGTACTGTTAGAGGACATGTAACCATGGCAACTTGTCTACAAGACTGTAACCATGACAACTCCTCTAAAAGACTGGTACCACGCCACCCCCTAAATGACTGTAACCATGACAACGCAAACATTTCACGCCAGTAAACCCGCCTGCAACATCACCAACACTAAAAACTCACCCGAACTCACCTGACCACCACCTAACATCCCCACCCTGGCCGCCAGACCCAGGATGTCCAGCTACTGACCCTCCACCTAACATCCCCACCCTGGTCGCCACACCCAGGATGTCCAACTACTGACCCTCCACCGTCTAGCAGCGACTCATCTCGCCAGCCCGTACAGTTAACTACCGCTAGCCTTAACACACACGGGACGGCGTGGTCGAATTGTAGAGCGTTTGGATGCTGGCCTAAAATTCTCGGGTTCGAGACCTCGGTTCGGTCTTGTGACTGTAGAATGTCCCTGAGCCCACCCAGCCCTGATAAGTACCCAACTTGTGTTGGGGAAAGTAAAGACGATCGACCATAGTGCTGACCACATTATATCTTTATAAGCCAATGTCAAGAAACATATGAACTCTACTTCCTCTGCCCAATGGATCTCTAGGTTTATAAGGAACATTACTATCCCTGATAGTATTTTAGATGATTAATTAAATTTTCTAAAGGAAATTCCTGAATTCTAGACGCGAGAAAACCTTTACAGTACATGTTTGTAATAACTGTCCAACAACGTTAGGAGGTGAGCATTTACGTATGAAGGTGCACCTCACGATGTTGCACATGCATGCAGATTCATGTTTCACATCGCGAGCGGAAAAATCCTGGAAACATCCAGACTTGCCACTATGCCAGAACAAACTTCGGACACGTTGCCAAATATTTAAAAATTGCCAACATGATTCACGTTCCTTGTTTATTAATACTTTAATCATCGGAAGCGAATGTGTTAAGTGGCTTCAGCTATCTGCTTTGAAATAATTGTAAAGGTTTCAATCTATCGTCAATAAAAAATAGTTTAACCCAACAGGATGTAGGGCGTTTTGACACTAAACAAATGAATGCTGTTGATTAAAAGATATGAGTCATATCACAAACCGAAAATAAACAAATATTTTGAGAAGAGAAAAGTAGATGAGTGTTTAAGTGGGCCTTTATGACACACACGTGGGGCTCAGTGTGTGTGTGTGGGAGGGGGGGGGGGTAGGGGGGTCTGAGGACAAATAAAACAATGGCCAGTCATTAATGAGAGTTGATTTAATTTACCGTTGCTGTTTCTTTGAATCCCCAGCTATAGCTAAATTATGGGATCACATAGTTGGGAAAAAAAAGTCGCGGATATATTTTGAAGACCTAATAGGCAAAAGTTCGATATCAAGGGTCTTCATACGCTTTCATTAGCCTTAATGCCTGACTCTTTCATTAGCCCAACTGTCTGACTCTTTCATTAGCCCAATGTCTGACTCTTTCATTAGCCCAATGTCTGACTCTTTCATTAGCCCAATGCCTGAATCTTTCATTAGCCCTCATAGTTATAACTTTTTACATTTTTTCTTAGCTCCAAATGGCCGATGTGGGTACAGGCCTACAAAGACTGACGTTTTATCACACAGGCCAGCATAGGCCGATTTTGGGTGTCAATGAGCAGTCTAGCAATGTGGATGTGGATGTCAACCTACACGCCTACAAAGGCCGATGTTGGTGTCAGTGCACCACATGTCAACAAAGGCCGATGTTGGTGTCAGTGCACCACATGTCAACAAAGGCCGATGTTGGTGTCAGTGCACCACATGTCACCAAAGGCCGATGTTAGTGTCAGTGCACCACATGTCACCAAAGGCCGATGTTGGTGTCAGTGCACCACATGTCAACAAAGGCCGATGTTGGTGTCAGTGCACCACATGTCAACAAAGGCCGATGTTGGTGTCAGTGCACCACATGTCAACAAAGGCCGATGTTGGTGTCAGTGCACCACATGTCAACAAAGGCCGATGTTGGTGTCAGTGCACCACGTGTCAACAAAGGCCGATGTTGGTGTCAGTGCACCACGTGTCACCAAAGGCCGATGTTGGTGTCAGTGCACCAAGTGTCACCAAAGGCCGATGTTGGTGTCAGTGCACCACATGTCAACAAAGGCCAATGTTGGTGTCAGTGCACCACATGTCACCAAAGGCCGATGTAACGGTCACCATGGTCCAACCTCAGAGCTGGCCATGTCCAGCATATTTACACACCCAGGTCCACCCCTGTCAACACGGGCCAACAACCGACAGGTGATAATGAAGCAGATCTCCAGATACTTGACCTAATTAATCTTAAGATTCCCCATCTGTTACCTGAGTGCTCTAATGAACATCGCCAAACCCCGTATCACCTGTTGGTCTTACTTGGCAACTTGACAAGACGGGCCACGATACAAGCTGGCCAACTTAGACCCTACATGGCCCGTATAGAACCAAAATGGCCAACTTAGACCCAACATGGCCAACATAGACCCAAAATGGCCAACACCCAACATGGCCAACATAGACCAAACATGGCCAACATAGACTCAACATGGCCAACATAGACCCTACATGGCCAACATAGACCCAACATGGCCAACATAGACCCAACATGGCCAACACCAAACATGGCCAACATAGACCCAACATGGCCAACTTAGACCCGACATGGCCAACATAGACCCAACATGGCCAACATAGACCCGACATGGCCAACATAGACTCAACATGGCCAACATAGACCCAACATGGCCAACATAGACCAAACATGGCCAACATAGACCCAACATGGCCAACTTAGACCCAACATGGCCAACTTAGACCCAACATGGCCAACTTAGACCCAACATAGACCCAACATGGCCAACTTAGACCCAACATAGACCCAACATGGCCAACATAGACTCAACATGGCCAACATAGACCAAACATGGCCAACATAGACCAAACATGGCCAACATAGACCCAACATGGCCAACATAGACCAAACATGGCCAACATAGACCCAACATGGCCAACATAGACCCAACATGGCCAACATAGACCCAACATGGCCAACATAGACCCAATATGGCCAACATAGACCCTACATGGCCAACATAGACCCAATATGGCCAACATAGACCCAACATGGCCAACATAGACCCAACTTGGCCAACATAGACCCAGAAGGAAAGCTCCAGTCCCGATATGCACGTGTAATTTGTGTTTGTGTGACTGACAAAGTACCACGTGTAAATTGTGACTGACCAACTACCACGTGTAAACAGCCACCTACGCCTACTGACTCACGTGACATTTCAGACAGAACCAGCCCAGTGACACGACGGAGCTGACAGTAGTCAGTTCTGGTTCCCCCCTCCCCCACATGGTGCCCCGCTAAGATCACGTGATGTGTGCAGAGTGAGTGATGCAATCACTCAGGTATTTTCTGACACCCCCCCCGCCCCCCAAGTTTTGGGAGTGGCCGATACAGAGGGAAAAGATGATGTTGATAGACCTACATACATTCGAATATATATAATTATAATGTATATATATTTACATGTGTGTGTACACCCGCATAAACATATATGTATGCTACATGTAAACATGACCAAAGACCTTACACACCGGCATATAATTACATGAAGTGGTACATTCCTCTAAAGGTGTGCTGCTAAGCCCCAGGCGCGTCTTCAAGATTTAATATCAGATTCTTTCTTTCTTTTTCCTCCTTCAGCATACCTTGTTAGCCCCCTCCCCTCCTATACCTTCCTCCACTGCTTAAGGCAAATATCGTATTATCTGCCCCTGTTTAACACAAATAACTTATTATCTCCCCCTCTGCACGTGAAATCGTGAGCAAGATGGCGGCGCACATCACGGGGCTAAGGTAAAAGATCAAAGACGAGTGCCCTCTTAAGTTTTTTTTGTGCTGGATGAGTAGGGGGGGGGGGGCGTCATTCATTTATCTACACCTACACAGTTATTTCATGGGAGGGGGGGGGGAAGCAAACAGACCACGCCCGTTAGGTTATAAAACATATTTACTGCAGAGATTAAGAGATATATTTAAAATGATTTGCAATTTTTTTTGTGATTGCCTTAGGGACATACGAGATAAAATTCTCCTTTGGGGATCGTCTATAAATGATGTAAAAAATGTAGTGGGAGGAAAGATGAAGGCTGGTATACCTACCCATATATAACACGTTAATTTTTTTCTTCATGTGGTGTTTATGTTAAATTTTGTGTTCTTTGAGTAGGGGCGGGATTTTGTTTTTTTACAACAATGAGGCGAGGGAGACCGTTATGGTTTATGGGATGTGGTTGCTCTCCTAACCATGGGAAGTGGTGCCCCCATTTTCAGCTTGGTGTTGCTCATGCTATGCTACAACAACTTCGTCAGCATTAACTGTACGGGAGCTCTAGTGGTAAGTTTTACAGCGAACGTCTCAAGGATGATGTGGCTGGATAAATGAAAGCTGACTACAACGGCGTCGGACCTATGGCCATCAAAACAGTCGGATAGACGGCCATCAAAACAGTGGGATAGACGGCCATCACAAGTGGGATAGACGGCCATCAAAACAGTGGGATAGACGGCCATCAAAACAGTGGGATAGACGGCCATCAAAACAGTGGGATAGACGGCCATCAAAACAGTGGGATATACGGCCATCACAACAGTGGGATAGACGGCCATCAAAACAGTGGGATAGACGGCCATCAAAACAGTGGGATAGACGGCCATCAAAACAGTGGGATAGACGGCCATCACAAGTGGGATAGACGGCCATCAAAACAGTGGGATAGACGGCCATCAAAACAGTGGGATAGACGGCCATCAAAACAGTGGGATAGACGGCCATCACAACAGTGTAACCGACAAAAGACAATGACATGGACAACAAACAAACACACTGCCCATGAAACCAACCAAAAACACACTGACACATAAACCTAAGAACACACAAAAGACGGTGAAAGAACTGACCTGTGTCGTAGATCAGGATGTTTTCAGGGAGGTCATCACCTTTGTAGATACACAAGACCTTGGCCTTTCTGGAGAGGTCAGCCTGGATCTCCCCTTCTACCTCCATGACAATGACGTACTGACTGTCCTGAAGTTTGTCGGGGACCACCGTCTCGTCCGTCCCCTTACATTTGATCTCCTCAGCCACCACCACACACGCCATCACCAACACGACAGCCAGCAGCAACCACCGACCACATCCAAGTTTCACAGCCATTGTTTAATTAATCCAATCAGTTAATTTTAACCGGAAGTTAATGAAACCAGCTGGACCGCGGTACAGACTAAACAGTGAGTCGACGCAGCTATTTATAGCCTAGGATAGACCTGTGGCATTGGATGAATAGAGGCGGGTTAGGGCTGAGCGTGTACCTGCAGGATACCTGCACAACATGAGACCACTTTTAGGTAGACAACAACAGCATCAAGAGACCAGAATTTCAGACCATTGCTGGATTTAGAGACCACAAAATGAGACCATAAATAACATGATTAAGTGACCACAAATCAGACCACTACAGCATTAAGAGACCACACATTCAGACTACGACAGCATCAAGATACCACAAATGCTGACCACGACAGCATTAAGACCACTGCAGTATCTCCAGACCAAAACTTTAGACCACACAAGGATCAAGAGACCAAAACTTTAGACCACACAAGGATCAAGAGACCAAAACTTTAGACCACACAAGGATCAAGAGACCAAAACTTTAGACCACACAAGGATCAAGAGACCAAAACTTTAGACCACACAAGGATCAAGAGACCAAAACTTTAGACCACACAAGGATCAAGAGACCAAAACTTTAGACCACACAAGGATCAAGAGACCAAAACTTTAGACCACACAAGGATCAAGAGACCAAAACTTTAGACCACACAAGGATCAAGAGACCAAAACTTTAGACCACACAAGGATCAAGAGACCAAAACTTTAGACCACTAAAGGATCAAGAGACCAAAACTTGAGACCACTAAAGGATCAAGAGACCAAAACTTGAGACCACTAAAGGATCAAGAGACCAAAACTTGAGACCACTAAAGGATCAAGAGACCAAAACTTGAGACCACTAAAGGATCAAGAGACCAAAACTTGAGACCACTAAAGGATCAAGAGACCAAAACTTGAGACCACTAAAGGATCAAGAGACCAAAACTTGAGACCACTAAAGGATCAAGAGACCAAAACTTGAGACCACTAAAGGATCAAGAGACCACATTCTGACAACTACAGCAGCACTAGAGCATCTTTAAGAAACAAATGCGACACGACGGTAGTCACACATCAAAGTAGAAGTCTGGTCGGGGGGGGGGGGGGGACTGTCACCATACTGACATGACATACATTATGTCTGTCACCAGACTGACATGACATACATTATGTCTGTCATCAAAACAGACATGACATTCGGCATATCTGTCAGCATCTGACATGACATACATTATGTCTGTCAACAAACTGACATGACATACATTATGTCTGTCAACAAACTGACATGACATACATTATGTCTGTCACCAGACTGACATGACATATATGTCTGTCAACAAACTGACATGACATACAGGATGTCTGTCAACAAACTGCCACCACGTATGTTCTAACCCTGATAGGAAGATAACTCGTGTAGCCCATCAATCGCTGAGGGGGGGGGGTGCACTCAGATAATGTTTAACGGGGCAGGACACATAGATCTACATCTAGGACAAACATGGCCATGTTTGTGATTGGCGAGAGATACATTTATCTCTGTAGACGAAACACAGGACAAGAAATAGCTACATTGATAGGCCAAATCTCAATGTATGACAGGAGGGGGGGGGGCATAGCTACCATTGTCAACCAGCAGCTACACACATAATCAGACCCACAGCTACCATAATCACACACGAGTCACATATAGCTACCCCCAGTCCCACAAAAGTCACACATAGCTCACCCTGTCCCACAGGAGTCACACATAAATACCCCCACAGGAGTCACACAGGAGTCACATATAGCTACCCCTTTACCACAGGAGTCACACAGGAGTCACATATAGCTACCCCTTTACCACAGGAGTCACACATAGCTACCCCTTTACCACAGGAGTCACACAGGAGTCACATATAGCTACCCCTTTACCACAGGAGTCACACATAGCTACCCCTTTACCACAGGAGTCACACAGGAGTCACATATAGCTACCCCTTTACCACAGGAGTCACACAGGAGTCACATATAGCTACCCCTTTACCACAGGAGTCACACAGGAGTCACATATAGCTACCCCTTTACCACAGGAGTCACACACGAGTCACACAGGAGTCACACAGGAGTCACACATAGCTCACCCTGTCCCACAGGAGTCACACACGAGTCACACACGAGTCACACAGGAGTCAACAGGAGTCACACATAACTACCCCTGTCACAGGAGTCACACACGAGTCACACAGGAGTCAACAGGAGTCACACAGGAGTCACACAGGAGTCACACAGGAGTCACACATAGCTCACCCTGTCCCACACGAATCACATATAGTTCACCCTGTCCCACAGGAGTCACACACGAGTCACACAGGAGTCACACAGGCTGCCCTTGACAATCCCATCTGGCGAGTTCACATCTATTTAAATAATTTAATTATTTCAATGGCCTACGCCGTGTCAGTGATCTTTAAACTTTGAATGAGTGTAGATCTAGATCTAGATGTAGTATAGCGCTGTAGTTTCCTGGTGTACCAGACACAGTAGATGCATGTGGTATACGACATCACACAATAGAACATCATCTAAAGACCTCGATATATGGTACACATCACACTATAGAACATCACCAAAAGACCTCGATATATGGTACACATCACACAATAGAACATCATCCAAAGACCTCGATATATGGTACACATCACACTATAGAACATCACCAAAAGACCTCGATATATGGTACACATCACACTATAGAACATCACCAAAAGACCTCGATATATGGAACACATCACACTATAGAACATCACCAAAAGACCTCGATATATGGAACACATCACACTATAGAACATCACCAAAAGACCTCGATATATGGTACACATCACACTATAGAACATCACCAAAAGACCTTGATATATGGTACACATTACACTATAGAACATCAACAACAGACCTCGATATATGGTACACATCACACTATAGAACATCACCAAAAGACCTCGATATATTTGAAATATGACATCACTATAGAACATAATCATAAGACCTCGATATATGGTATAACTATATGACATCACCCGTCATCACTAAGAAACATCACCAAAACCAAATTTCAACATAGCTGGGTAGGATGAATGAACGCATAACTTAATCGATGCTCTCCCTTTTTCAAAAACAACAATAGGCATAGGAAACTAAAACAAATAAGCCTTTACACCTTATGATAACAATAAAAACGATTTCGTATAATCCAAGTGTAGCTCAAAGTAAAACTACAGCAACATAGAATATTTCCAGAACAACACACGAGCGGTAATTAGATTAATTAGTTCACCCACTGTTTTAAATTAACATACAGAAATATCCGAGTGAGTCGAAAAACAGCACCGTCAAGGGGGAGAAACTAGCAGACGAGAGCGCTGAAAGCCAGCGGACCGCGGGACAATAGCCTGTCGATGGTTGGTTACCCCGCTCGCCGGGTCACGCGCATGCGCGGAGGATGAAGGAAATAACCCGAAGTGCGCCTTCAAACATCAATAGAGATGCAGCACTTTTATTCTCACTCTATCGTCGGGTGTGTAGGGGACGCGGGCAGGGGAGGGCGGGCGCTAGGGTGAGTTTGCGGGGTGGGTTGGGGGAGGGGGGGGGGGGTGAGTCTGGGAGAGCAGGCGTTGGAGAGGGGATCAGAGGAACTTTGAAAGGAAATGTTAAAATGATAAAACTAACGATTCTGGATTAGGTTGATGGTTTGTGGGTCAAAACTATTTTTTTTAATGCTCGCATCTCTAGCATGGCGGTGGCGAGTATGGGGTTAATATCGGCAATATTAGAAGTTAGGGGTTCATATCTGCAGTATTTGAAGGCAGGGGGGTTAATATTTGCAATATTTGAAGGCAGGGGGTTAATATCTGCAACATTAGAATGTAGGGTGGGGGGGGGGGGTTATATGTAAAAGGCGCAGGATTTTTTAATTATAGAACTCTTGGTGTGGTTTGGAACCTAGTTGTAAGCCTTCACCGCTCGTGATATGGGGAAGGGGATGGCGTGCTACACCATTTTACCACACCCCAATCCCTTTCGACATAATTAGTCAGATTACATAAAAACATTCAACTCCCCGCCTATAAATATAAGCATGAACCTTTTTTCTATTATATCTGTTTTATTTATTTATAAAAACAACACCGTCTAATTGAAAAGTCTCATTTAGTTATCTCCCCTTGGCATACGTCCTCCCTAGTCCAATCATTGTTAAAGGGAGGTTAGAACCCCAAATTGAAATCACTGAGTTGTGACAGTTTCAAGTTAAAGTTGTAAATAACATAAACAATTAAGCAAAACCACAAAAATCTCTAAAAATTCATGATTAGATCTATATCTAAAATAAATTGTACGATAAAATTTCATTTTTTTGGGTAAAAAATACCAACTCAAAAGCATTCAGTAAGGAACACAGAAAATAAGGTGTATTAGACAGAACAGCATAGAAAGTAATAAAAGTTGGATTTTTTCGACTAATTTTTTTAAAACGTGACTTAACATCTGGCTTATTTATTTTGTAAAATAAATTTTTTAATATATAGTCTATCTTTTAAAGCAAAGTCACCTCTTCGAGTCAGGAGTCATATCTTCGAGTCAGGAGTCATATCTTCAATTTAGGAGTCATATCTTTGAGTCTGGAGCCATATCTTCATGTTAGGAGTCGTATCTTCGAGTTAGGAGCCATATCTACGAGTCATGAGCCATATCTACGAGTCTGAAGTTACCGAGTCAGAGTCACGATGGCCACACAAAGATGTTTGGGCATTAACCCCTTTCTGGAAGATCCCCCCCCCCACCCCAGGGGCCCAATTTATTTTTAAACACTGACGCAAGCAAGCAATGCACGTTCTATGAAAGGAATTCTGGGTCAAAAATCTCATGAATATCCGGCATACCACGTCTGTCATGTTTGTCTGTAGGAAGTGACGTCATCAAATTTCTTCTTTTGTTGACATGAGATAGCAACGTCCGGCAGATCATGGCGGAGGGCCAATCGGTCTGGCTAGGATTGTAGCACATCTTTATCAACCCTAACACATGATTGTAGCACATCTTTATCAACCCTATCACAAGATTTTAGCACATCTTTATCAACCCTAACACAAGATTTTAGCACAACTTTATCAACCCTCTCACAAGATTGTAGCACATCTTTATCAACCCTAACACAAGATTTTAGCACATCTTTATCAACCCTATCACAAGATTTTAGCACATCTTTATCAACCCTAACACAAGATTTTAGCACAACTTTATCAACCCTCTCACAAGATTGTAGCACATCTTTATCAACCCTAACACAAGATTTTAGCACATCTTTATCAACCCTAACACAAGATTTTAGCACATCTTTATCAACCCTAACACAAGATTTTAGCACATCTTTATCAACCTTAACACAAGATTTTAGCACATCTTTATCAACCCTAACACAAGATTTTAGCACATCTTTAGTAACCCTAACACAAGATTTTAGCACATCTTTAGCAACCCAAACACAAGATTTTAGCACATCTTTATCAACCCTAACACAAGATTTTAGCACATCTTTAGTAACCCTAACACAAGATTTTAGCACATCTTTAGCAACCCAAACACAAGATTTTAGCACATCTTTATCAACCCTAACACAAGATTTTAGCACATCTTTAGTAACCCTAACACAAGATTTTAGCACATCTTTATCAACCCAAACACAAGATTTTAGCACATCTTTAGTAACCCTAACACAAGATTTTAGCACATCTTTATCAACCCTAACACAAGATTTTAGCACATCTTTATCAACCCTAACACAAGATTTTAGTCTGACGTGAAATACGATCCTGCAGCTTGAGACCCTAATTGGTTAATTGGACTTCACGTTTGATTTCAGTAATTTTCGGGAAAATTTGTTAATTAACAAAATTGTGTTATAGAAAAACTATTTTAATGAGAGGGTTAAAACTAATTAAATAAAACATTCATTAAAAATATTCTTTAACAAAAAATATTATAAACGATTTTTATAATATATAACTTTTAGAGCATAAAATAATATTTCACCCAATATCAGTTCTTTCCCTTTCATTCATTGTTCGCCAGCGGGTAATAATTTATCGCTCATGGACAAGAAAGATAACTCGGGAAATATTGTTTAGTTAAAATGTCAAGGTTCATTCCCTTTAACGCGCGGTTGAAAAGTGAATACGTATATTACCAGATGTTGACATTGATGAAAGCTAATAATAAAACGAATGTGAGTAATGCTCAGAGTTTCTTTAGGCATCTCTTCGGCCCTGAACCCACCCCCCACCCCCCGAAGAAAGTCTACCGCCCCCCCCCTCCCCCGAAGGAAATGGAATTTATATAGAAAACATACTTTTAACAGTGTCCGCCCCCCCCTGCCGGAAAATGTTGTCCGCTCCCCCCTCCCCGAAAATATCAGGTCCCCCCCCCCCCTGGAGAGGAAAGTCTATCGCCCCCCCCCCCCCCGAACGAAATGAAAATTATATAGAAAATATATACTTTTAACAGTGCCCCCCCCCCCCCCACCAAAAATTTCAAGTGTACCCCACCCCCACCCCCCACGGAGAAAAAGTCTGGAAGAAACAATGGTCATCCTCCACGTCACGACTTTATTGGTCGATATTTAGCTCTTCCCCCTAACCCAATGTCACACACTGTTACAAAAAAGCTGGACTAACCCCCACCCCCTTTAAATTAGCATTACACATGAGCTTAAAATCTACTAAAATTGCTATTTTAGTTTTTTTCAATGGATATTTTTTTCAAAAATATTGACTAAGCTCGGTCAACATTGAGTATATCAAACATTTCTGTTACAATTTACATAACAGATTATTAAAAAAAACGCGAGATAACAGCTAAAAGTTCAGTTTCTTACTTTCTAAAACTGAAAACTATGTCGCACTACTTACTGAGACCTGCCTTTGGTTACACATCGTTACAAAATTTTGACCCCCCCTCCCAGGAAGTGTGACGTCATTTATGGACGACCCCTCACATGTGATAACCTGCGACTTAATTGTTGTCTAGGAGACGTGTAAACAAATACCCAAGTTCATATACAACAACAGGAAACAAATGTTTTCTATCAGACAACAAAAAATTTATATGTGCCGTTTATTGTATGGGTGCTGTGCTATAAATAGCAAGTCACGTGACCTAAGCGTCGTTATTAAAAAAAAACTGTGTTACCCTGATCTGTTTTCGTAAACCGTTTCCTGTCGGCGCAGAAGGTAAACAATACGACCACGTGACCAGATGTAGATGGACGTCAACACTACCCGGGCTGGTAGGTGGGTAGCATGAGGTAGGTTAGAGAGGTGGGGTGTGGGGGTGGGGTGTGGGTTGGGGGGGGGGTCACAAGAGGTAGGTCAGACAGTTAGGTGGGGATGGGGTGTGTGGGGGGGGGTGATGTGTGGGTTGGGGGGGGGTCATAAGAGGTAGGTCAGACAGTTAGGTGGGGGGAGGGGGTGGGGGGGGGTGAGGTGTGGGTTGTGGGGGTTCATAAAAGGTAGGTCAGAGAGTGAGGTGGGGGGGGGAGGGGGTGTGGGGGTGAGGTGTGGGTTGTGGGGGTTCATAAGAGGTAGGTCAGAGCGTGAGGTGGGGATGGGGAGGGGTTACATCTAATCAGGGTGTGTAGTTTAACCGGGGGCCTAACCTGATCACCAAGACGGGATTCGTTAGGATAAAATTAAAACTAAAACACCCTCTCTTTACAGATGAAGCAGAGCCTATGTAATTCCATGCGAATTTAAACACCAGTATATACCCTAATTTACAATCCGGCCATAATTCACCACATACATTCAGATTCAGCGTGTAAGCCGGTCTAAATCAGTTTACACCAGATTATATATCAACTCCACGGGACTAAAACTGATGACGTATGTTGCATAACTTAACCACCCCCCCCCCTTCCCTCTTCTTCCTTCTCGAGCGTGAAGGTCATGTAATTAGATTAATCTCTAGCTAATTACATGTGCAAATTTAGCGTGGCGACAGTTTTATCGCAAGTCCTGGGTAAACATTTGAAAGTGGATTAAAACGGAGTCATTCATTCACTGAGGTCAATGTCAATGTTACTTTTAACCGTAAATAAATCTGGTGTTTAGAATGCTCCTTTTAATACTATTCGGTTAAACATAAATAAATAACAAATATTTCTAACCAGTATGTCCAGATTTACTGGTTGCCCGCGTTACGGGAGTCACGTGTCTCTCCCCAGATACCAACCAGATGTTGTGTCAACCTAGCGTAGCTAAGTGACCAGTGTCCGGTCTCCGACCAAAGAGCTGGAGGGCTTGTGTGTTGTGTAATGTTGACGGCTTGCGTCGAGTTATCGGACTTTCCCGATTGTATTGTTGTCCCACTTAGTAGGCAGGTCATATTTAAAGTCGTATCTCTTTTATTCTTGAACATTCTAGTCACATCTGATCATAGAAATTAGATGATCACTAAAGTATAATGCTACTATTAATAAAATACCGGTTTTTGTAGGACAGAATATTAGAAATGATGTGTAGGTTACAAATTTTGGGAAGGGGGGGGGTGGTATAACAGTAAGCCGATAAAAAAAGTAAACGATGACTCTACAGAGTTTCTTCCAGGCATCTCTTTGGGGGGGGGGGGGGGGGGGGGGGCAGAGTCCTCCCAAAGAAAGTCTACCGCCCCCCCCCCCTGAACAAAATGGAATTTATTTAGAAAATATATACTTTTAACAGTTTCCGGTGCTTGCCCCCCCCCCCCCCCCACAGAAAATTTCAAGAGCCCCCCCCCCCTCCGGAGAAAAAAGGCTGCAAGAAACACCATGCTTGCTGGTGTGTCTGTTTGTTTGTGTGCGTGTAAAGTTTATAATTAGGTTCTATGTAAAGTTTATATGTTACAGTTTGTAGTTTCCAAAAAGTTATTGAGGCTATTTTAAAACTGCGCGAGTTCTGCTGCCCACTGAAGCGTGACGAATGGAGGACGCCATATTAGTAGGCCACGGTTAGCGAGACGCCGTGACGTTTTGACAAGATAAACAAGAGGGGAGGGGAGATCAGTCACGGTCCCGTGTCATGTGACCCGCTGGAGTGTGTGGTCAGTAGAGACACTGGCGCCCGAGAAGAACGCAGCAATGTTAGGCGGGGTGGACTCAAGGGGAGAGAACTTGGACTAATGGACAAAACGTTTCTGTTTGTCTGCTCTTGGATATTGCACTGTGGATATGGAGGTAGGCAGGTGGTGTCCTGGTTGTGTTGTGAGTTCATTGTGACGTCGGTGAGAGAGTTCATTGTGTTGTGTGTGGGTTGTGTTGTGTTGTGTGTGTGTTGCTTGTGTTGTGTGTGAGTTGATTGTGTGGTGGGTGAATAATGTGGTGGTCTGTTGTTGTTGTCAAAAAGTGATGTTGGAGTATCTGGTGATTGTTGGTGTCGTAGTCATCGGTTGTTGGATAATGTCACTTTGATATTTGTTGGATAATGTCACTTTGATATTTTGTGTTGTTGGATAATGTCACTTTGATATTTTATGTTGTTGGATAATGTCACTTTGATATTTTATGTTGTTGGATAATGTCACTTTGATATTTTATGTTGTTGGATAATGTCACTTTGATATTTGTTGGGTAATGTCACTTTTATATTCGTTGGATAATGTCACTTTGATATTTGTTGGGTAATGTCACTTTTATATTCGTTGGATAATGTCACTTTGATATTTTGTGTTGTTGGATAATGTCACTTTGATATTTTGTGTTGTTGGATAATGTCACTTTGATATTTGTTGGATAATGTCACTTTGATATTTTATGTTGTTGGATAATGTCACTTTGATATTTTATGTTGTTGGATAATGTCACTTTGATATTTTGTGTTGTTGGATAATGTCACTTTTTAATTTGTTGGATAATGTCACTTTGATATTTTATATTTGTTGGATAATGGCACTTTGATATTTTGTGTTATTGAATAATGTCACATATTAAAATATTTTATTTGATGTCATCTTTTGTTGGATTATGTCACCTAGAAGACAGAAAGGATAGTGTTGTGTTTAAACAAGAATATCCATAACACCAATATCACCAATATTGCAGTTGTTTTAGTACTATGACGTTGAGGTCTTTTGTCGTCATCACGATCTTGTCTTCATTGTGTCATTGTGATAACAATTTTAGATTATTCATATATCATGTTGTGTTCTTATGTTATGCTCATATGTCATGTTGTGTTCATATGTCATATTAGTTATTTAAAAACGTATATGTGTGCTCGTAGATTAGTGATTGTCATTCATTTAGTCATCAGTACGCTGGAAATGGCAGCAAGTTATTAATTAACCATAATACAATACTAATTATATTAATTGTACAGTTCAAAGGTCAGGCATAATTAGCCAAGCATTACGAAACTAGATGTGGAAAGGGGACTTGGATTATTTCCTTGTTCGAACAGTTGGAATTTGTGATAAAATTTCTGGCTTTTGTTTAACTGAACAGGCTTGCTTTCGGGTTAGGTTTAGGACTAGGTTTAATGTGAGGGTAGGTTTAGGATTAGGTTTAATGGGAGGTTAGGTTTAGGATTAGGTTTAATGGGAGGTTAGGTTTAGGATTAGGTTTAATGGGAGGTTAGGTTTAGGATTAGGTTTAATGGGAGGTTAGGTTTAGGATTAGGTTTAATGGGAGGTTAGGTTTAGGATTAGGTTTAATGGGAGGTTAGGTTTAGGACTAGGTTTAATGTGAGGTTAGGTTTAGGACTAGGTTTAATGTGATGTTAGGTTTAGGACTAGGTTTAATGTGAGGTTCGGTTTAGGACTAGGTTTAATGTGAGGTTAGGTTTAGGACTAGGTTTAATGTGAGGTTAGGTTTAGGACTAGGTTTAATGTGAGGTTAGGTTTAGGACTAGGTTTAATGTGAGGTTAGGTTTAGGACTAGGTTTAATGTGAGGTTAGGTTTAGGATTAGGTTTAATGTGAGGTTAGGTTTAGGACTAGGTTTAATGTGAGGTTAGGTTTAGGACTAGGATTAATGTGTGGTTAGGTTTAGGACTAGGTTTAATGTGAGGTTAGGTTTAGGACTAGGTTTAATGTGAGGTTAGGTTTAGGACTAGGTTTAATGTGAGGTTAGGTTTAGGACTAGGTTTAAAGTGAGGGTAGGTTTAGAGCTAGGTTTAAAGTGAGAGTAGGTTTAGAACTAGGTTTAATGCGAGGGTAGGTTTAGGGCTAGGTTTAAGTTGAGAGTAGGTTTAGAACTAGGTTTAATGCGAGGGTAGGTTTAGGGCTAGGTTTAAAGTGAGAGTAGGTTTAGAACTAGGTTTAATGCGAGGGTAGGTTTAGGGCTAGGTTTAATGTGAGGTTAGGTTTAGGGCTAGGTTTAAAGTGTGAGTAGGTTTAGAACTAGGTTTAATGCGAGGGTAGGTTTAGGGCTAGGTTTAATGTGAGGGTAGGTTTAGAACTAGGTTTAATGTGAGGGTAGGTTTAGGGCTAGGTTTAATGTGAGGGTAGGTTTAGGGCTAGGTTTAATTCACACGCTCCTGTGTTGACAGCATCACCCAGCATCTGCCCGGCCCCAGCATCAAACAGAACGTCCAGCACTGGTCATCTGTCACCCGTCGTCCTGGTCTCGTGCAGCAGAGGATGTTGCACGGACTCAACGGACGGATGCTGCTACAGGACTACGTAAGTCGGTCATGCACATTTGTTGGTCATACACATTTTGTTGGTCATACACATTTTTGGTCATACACATTTTGTTAGTCATACACGGTTTGTTGGTCATACACGGTTTGTTGGTAATACAAAATTTGTTGGTCATATACATTTTGTTGGTCATACACATTTTGTTGGTCATACACATTTTATTGGTCATACACATTTTGTTGGTCATGCACTTTTTGTTGGTCATACACATTATGTTGGTCATACACATTTTGTTGGTCATACACATTATGTTGGTCATACACATTATGTTGGTCATACACATTTTGTTGGTCATACACATTTTGTTGGTCATACACATTTTTGGTCATACACATTTTGTTAGTCATACACGGTTTGTTGGTCATACACGGTTTGTTGGTAATACAAAATTTGTTGGTCATATACATTTTGTTGGTCATACACATTTTGTTGGTCATACACATTTTCTTGGTCATACACATTTAGTTGGTCATACACATTTAGTTGGTCATACACATTTTGTTGGTCATACACATTTTGTTGGTCATACACATTTTGTTGGTCATACACATTTTGTCGGTCATACACATTTAGTCGGTCATACACATTTTGTCGGTCATACACATTTTGTTGGTCATACACGGTTTGTTGGTCATACACATTTTGTCGGTCATACACAATTTGTTGGTCATACACGGTTTGTTGGCTACATACATATTTTATTGGTCATACACATTTTGTTGGTCATACATATTTTGTTGGTCATACATATTTTGTTAGTCATACACGGTTTGTTGGTCATACACAATTTGTTGGTCATACACGGTTTGTTGGTTACATACATATTTTGTTGGTCATACACATTTTGTTGGTCATACACATTTTGTTGATCATACACATTTTGTTGGTCATACAAATTTTCTTGGTCATATACATTTTGTTGGTCATACAAATTTCTTTGGTCATACACGGTTTGTTGGTTACAAACAGATTTTGTGGTGGTCTAATGTAACTTTTTTGTTGGTTGTAAACCACTTTTCTTTGGGCGTACATCTTTTGTTGGTCGCATAATCCATTTAGTTAAATAAACAATCTTGAACGTGAAAACATTCGTACAAAACTAAACCTACAATGTAGAAACAAACGCACTTTGTCAGGTAGAATTTGTGTGGTGGCTGTACTGTGTGCTATCATGTTGTTGTTGCTGTGTTACAGTGATGATGTTGTGGTGTATGCGGCACCAATATGTGTGGTGGCTGTGCTATCATGTTGTTGTTGCTGTGTTACAGTGATGATGTTGTGGTGTATGCGGCACCAATATGTGTGGTGGCTGTGCTATGTGCTGTCGTCTTGTTCCTGCTCTGGCTCCGGAGGAAACGTACGCAGGAGAGACTACTGGCAGAGAGTAAACCAGGTGAGTCCAACCGGAAGTTGTAAACAGGTTGGTCTAACCGGAAGTTGTAAACAGGTTGGTCTAACCGGAAGTTATTAATATTACCGGATTGTCAGTCTTGTTTTCATGGTTTGCGATGATGACATTTTTTTGCTGACTTTATGACATTTGTGTTGTTGACAATCTGACATCTGGACAACCCACCAGCAACCCCAACCACCTATGACAACCCACCTATTGTTTTTATCCCCCAGCAACCCCCACCACCTATGACAACCCTCCATCCTACTCCTCCTGCGTCATCCCTGTAACGAGCACTGCGGACCTGACGTCATTTGACGTCAACACCGAGGTTCAAGTTGACGTCCACCGCCACGAAAAAGAGGAAGACCCGCCCCTCCCCCCTCCCCCCATCTATGACGACATATTCCGTAACGGCGAGGACCAGATAGCCGTCATCAGCCCCACGGGTCGCGTCAGCTTTGTCGACCTGTGCGTCCTCTCGTCCACCGCCTGTTGCCATGCCAACAAAGACGCCGGAGGTACTTCCGCATGTGAAGAAGGCTGCGTCAACTACAGGGATGACGTCACACAAACGACGGAAGTGGACGAGTCAGATATCCCACAATGCACTGGTTACACTAGTACGGAAACGTCGGGTATACCCTCCTACGACGACTGTACCAGTACGGAGAAGCCGGCGGCCGCCAAAGCCACTTTCTACCTGCACAGCGAACACACCTGACCAGATTCACGGAACCAGATAGTTATTTCAGACTGTAGAAACGTTAACCCCCCCCCCCCCCTCATCCTCCACTCCACAAACACAAAAAGGAAAGATTTGATGCGATCCCACCCTTGACAGTAGCCGATACTATAGACACTTCATATCTAGTCGGGAACATGGATCGTCGTTGTATCATAAAAAGTTATCATACCTCGATATGAAGCTACACCGCTGTTTCGCTGATGACGTCATACCATATAGGATAAAATTCCCGTGTTCAATAATTTTTGTGGTACGCTTGTTTTTCAAATAGTGATATATTTTTTCACAATGCTATCTGTAAATTATTTCTGGAAGTTTAAAAGGCATAAATACTTGTTTATCACGTACTGTTACTGTTTTTGACTTACTTCAATAAATTCCTTATTGTTTAACGACTGCCTAGTTGTTTTTAAAATGCCAAGTGTTTTTACAACCCTATGCAAAAGGACCATGATAATTTGGTTTAAAATAAGCCTCTTGGTAGTGTGTCAGTCAGTCAGCCGTCTCTGTGTGTGTGCGCGCGTTTGTGTGTGTTAACATGATAGAAAATTACCGGTTCGATTATGTGGACGAAATTTTATTCACAAGTAGCAGATCCATATAGATCTCTTTCAATGTTCTGAGCAAATTCTGGTAACCGGAAGTAGTACAATTATTTAACGTTTATCAAATACCGAATATTTGAGCTCAGTTTTAGTTAGGTAGACTTCATAATACGTAGAAGTATTAGATCGCAGTTTTTTTTTTAAATTTTTGATTATTTCCCACAACCGGAAGTGGTACTTTGCTATATTTCCGAGTGCCTTTTCAGTTGCGTAGACGAAATTTCATGTACAATTTTAATATCTTGTGCGTAAGTTTATAACAACTTTTGACAGTTTTTAAATTACCGGAAGTGGTACTTAAATTTCCGATTTCTGTAAAACATTGATAATTCGTATATAATATTCTCACACTTATTCTGCTCTCTGTGTAGTAAAAAAAATAGTTTGTTGGTCATACACATTTTGTTGGTCATACACATTGGAAATGAATGTAAAGTTAAGCAACGAATTATCTCCCATTTGAAAATCCAAATTACAAAATTTTATTCAAGGGAAATAACTTTCACAAGAATTGCTAAATTAACCAAGTGAAACTAAGATATGTTTAAAAAACACAATAAAACGCTATAAATTTCATTTCGTAATAATTACAACATATTATTTATGTAACATTGTGTTAACAATATATTTTACCTATTGAGTACTTAACAGCAGGTTTTGTTTTAAAGTATTATAACATACTTCTATTCAATTATGATGACATATATTTCATTGTCATTTTTGAAGGACCTATTGTAATAAAATTTTGGATCCCTTAAATAAAGGGATGTCTTTCAAATAATCAAACAGGGTGACTGTATTAGATATTGCTAGAATTATTGATTACATTAAAAAAACATTAATTTGGAAACAAAGTTTACGGTTAGTTATAAATTCCTTCCTATTAATATATACTAATACTTTAAGAGTGGTAATATAGTAAACTGAAAAACTAAAGATTTTTCAACTAGAGAACGATTACCTTTTTTTTTTGTAGTGTGTTCCGTACTGAATTGAAATCATCTAACTTACGATAAACTCGACTACTCTATATACTCTACTACATTCGCAACACATATCAAACTTCTATACCTAAACATAACTAGACTCAATGCTCCAGAAATACGACACCAACTCGTTTAACTTCACCAAGCTCTACAAACGGTACTCCCAGTCAACAACGATTTCACTGGACCTACTACTACACTTTAACAGTCAATATAATTCGATACCTTAATACCACAAGAATCAATACTCCCGAACTCCAGAACTACGATACTTCATCACCTGCATTCTCATTTCTCTACTACCAATCAGATTCCGCCAGACATTCAACTACACAACAGCTAAATAAAAAATACGACGCTTTAACACTTACATACTTTACGAATCCTATCAGCAGCAGCCTTCCGCCGTTACTCCCAAATCTAAACGTGTCATCAAAACTTGCCAAACAAGTAGGCTACAATACTTTGAACACCCCGTCATTACAAAACTCTATATACCAGGACATATTTCTAATTCAAAGTCAGAGAAAACGAGACTTACAGGCCTTATTAAAATGTTCGAAATTTAAATTACGAACTTATTTAATCGTTTTCTACATCAATTATGTGACACCTAATTAAAAAGGCAAACTGGTAAAAAGCGCCCCGATCTTTCTAAATTAGGGAGGTGGGGTTGCATTTTCACCATCGCGGATAAAAAAGGCCTATATAGACCTAATTTTGGGGTGGGGTTGCAAAATTGATAGTTCGTCCTGGGTGCCGAAATAGATTGCTACTCCTTTATAAAAGCTATGAATTATTAGGTACCTTTTGATAATAGAGATTAAACCTTTTGCACCCCCTAGGAATGGCGCCCTAGGCGATCGCCTATTTCGCCTAATAGGCAGCGCAGGCCCTGCATGTGGTGTTTTTTTTAAAAAAATAATAAAAAAACGTTCTAATAACAAGCTATTATGTACTAATGCACTAAATAGGAGAAAATAAATGATAGACTACTATTTAAATAACTATAAAGAAAAGCGTGGGTCTCTTCCTAAATATTAGTAACGGTATCCAATAGATACTAAAGTGACCTATGCTTTTCTTTATAGTTATTTAAATAGTAGTCTATCATTTATTTTCTCCTTTTTTGCACTATTACATAAAAGCTTGTTATTAAAACGTTTTTTATGAATTTTTTTAACAAGCTTTTGTTTAACTCACTTCCTCTGTCTGTCTCTCTAGATCAAAACGGCGCAGCGACATTTTGGGCACTTCTAACCAATAGATTCGGTTCAAAATTGGCACGTGGGTTAAGACATGAAGACAATGCAACATGACATTAAATTTGACTTAATTGGTTGCTGATTAATTTTTTTAATGAATTAATTAAAATTTTGTCCAAATTAGTAGACTGTCTCATCAAACTATTCCGCACTATTACACACGCGTCATCACATTCATAAGGTGCGCAGTGGCTTTTAGTCATGCAACTAATTTTAAATTAAAAAAAAATTAAAGCTCTGAAAAAAATTCATAAAAAACGTTTTAATAACAAACTTTTATGTAATAATACACTACAAAGTAAAAATTAAATGAGTTTCTATAGTAATACACTACTATTTAAATAACTTTTAAATAACTTTTTACTTTTACTTTGATATTTTTTTAATATACGCACACCCTCGATTTATTACCACATTACCTACCTCGGTCAGCGGAAACATTTTTAACTTGAACCGATCGACTCACGAAGTGTCGAGGCTAGGTTAGGTATCTCCCCCTACCGTAAATTAAAAAAAAAAGCATTTTCTTTCCAGACGACACTCATGCCATACGTCATGGACAACACATTAACCTAGATACTAGAACAACATGTGCTGTTAAACTGCTAGCTACTGCTCACATTTGCTTACACACTGTCCACAGGTTAGATAAATATAGCAACACAAACACCAACAATTGTTGTGGACAAAAACAAGAATCAAGCAATGAGTGAGTCATTTCACAATGTTTTTATTCTCAGAGAAGCTCTTGAAAAAATAGTGCACATCTCTAATGTTATACAATCAAATTGACAAATATTTTCCTGCTGTTCTGTTGTTACATGTTGCAATTAATTATATATATATATATATATATATATATATATATATATATATATATATATATATATATATATATATATATATACGTTTTCATAAATTTATGTTAATTTCCTTAATTAACAGAGCAAAACATGTTTTTAGAAGATTCAGGTACAAACCACGAAAGTCAAATGCTTATGGGCACAAAGGCGACTCTGTGAATCTTTAGATACAATATAAGCTAATTTGATTGACAAACCCGTGAAAAAATATAAATATGTACAATTCTGTTTTAATTTAAAATATAGAATCTTTATCATTCTCTGGTAGTTTTACGAAAATAAAATGTGTAGTTTGAGCATGCGTCGTGTGTCGTGTTTCGTTCGGACTGATTGGTGTGCCATAAGTAGTCGTACGCCTAATTTAGGCTGGGGGATTGATAAAAATCTGGCAGGTTACGGTTTGCAAACCTTACAGGCAAGACGGCAACGTTCCTTCATGTAGGCAGGGTTGGAGACACACTGGTTCCTGTTGGCCCACTCCTGACATCTTGGGTTCTCGTCCTTGCACTCTCTCTCCTCGCTCTCGTCGGGCATGTCACCCAGACAGAGACCGTTCTCTTCGGTCTGACCTTTCCTGCAGGGAGACTTGCAGGACTTCTGGTAAGGTCTTTGCCTGTTCCAGTTGCCCATGGGGGTGTAGAAGCAGACCAACCACCAGGCGTTTTGGTAGGCGTTTCTCAGGTTGGGACATCTGGTTGACCAGCAGCCGACCTTCTGGGTCTTGTCCCACACCAGCTGAAAATGTCAAGTGGCATTTGTTATGTTAGGATGTCATTTTCCTTTAAGGGATTCGAGTCTTATGTTACCTAATTGTGTTATTTATGTAAAAAACTTTCAATTAAAAGACAATATTTATCAAGGCAAAAAGCATAAAACAACATAGGGATCTTATAAAACTGTGTTGCTTTTCAGTTTGCACATTTGGAAAATCATATTTAAATTATACCCTAAAATAAATTTTCTAAAAATTTCGAACCTTGGTACTCAATTTATTAGCAAATCTGGATAGTATTCAGGTGTTCAAAACCTACTTACACCTATATACAGCTACACTATTCGACAGAAAAATACAAAATTACAAATAAATAATCTACACTGAAGAATCTAACTAATCTATCAACGTTTTAGACCGACCAATCTGCAAATCCCATTAATCCTACTGCCCGAACTTAAAGACGCCTTCATCAACTCTAAACAGTATTGACTAAACATACAGACCACCCCCATCTACACATTGACCAACCATACAGACCACCCCCATCTACACCTTGACCAACCATACAGACCACCCCGATCTACACCTTGACCAACTATACAGACCACCCCCATCTACACCTTGACCAACCATACAGACCACCCCCATCTACACCTTGACCAACCATACAGACCACCCCCATCTACACCTTGACCAACCATACAGACCACCCCCATCTACACCTTGACCAACCATACAGACCACCCCGACCTACACCTTGACCAACTATAGACGTACATTGAACCAGCACAGCAACACATTGAGCAACACCTAGAATAAGTTGGTCAACCCAGCAGCCTTATCCAGCCATTGAGCAGTCCACATTGACCTGCCCCACCTTGACCTGCCCGTCCCCACCTTGACCAACTATAGACGTACATTGAACCAGCACAGCAATACATTGAGCAACACCTAGAATAAGTTGGTCAACCCAGCAGCCTTGTCCAACCTTAACTTGAGCAGTCCACTTTGACCTGCCCCCACCTTGACCTGCCCGTCCCCACCTTGACCAACCCCAACCTTGCCCCCCCCCCCTCCCTCCCTACCTGTGTGTAGTGACAGGACATAGAACACGAGTCCTGGCCGTAACTGTACAAATTCTTCTCATCAAACCAGGCAGTGAACCCGCCCAGGATCAATTCCTTCTCAGGCTGCTCCATAGAGTTCCAGGCCAAGTTCTCTCCCCTCCCAGGCAGAGACTCGTGCTTGTAGACGCAGCCCTCGGCCCATCGTCTCGCCTGATTTTCTAGGTCCATGTCTGAAAAAAAACGGGTCATTACATTTAAATATGCAGTACAAGAATTTTACTGGAGCTCTGTCAAAGGATTTTTGGAGTCTTTCAATTTTTACAAGTTTTTATTTAACTTCCTTTATCTGTTTGTCTGTTTGGCGTCACAGATTAAGACTACCGAGCGAAATTTCAAGCACTTCTGACTGATTCGTTACTAACTTGGCATGTGGGTCATGACCCAATGATAATGCAATCTGGCAAAAAATTTGACATAATTGGATGCCAAATTAATTTAGTATGAATTAATTAAAATTTACTAAATAAAGTAGGGGGGGGGGAGGGGCTACTATTTACGCACTATTATACGAGCATTTTAATGTTCATTTGGTGCGCAACAATTTTAGGCATGGGTCTCTATTGTATTAAAAATTCTAAAGTACTGAAAAAAAAGCTTAAAAACGTTTTAGTTACACGTTTTAAGATAATAATGCACTAAAAGGAGAAAATAAAAACAATTTTCTTAAAATATAATAATACACTACTATTTGAATAACTGATTTAATTTTTTAATGCATTTTTTCCATATCTTTTCCTGAGGATCTCTCAGATAGCTTGGAATGCACATTTTATCGGAGAATTTAATTTATTATTTTATTGCAATATAAGCGACTAATTATATTGTTCGTCAATAATTCAATTTTTTTAAAATATATAGAATCGCGATATAACCTATTCTAAAAAACAACAAGTACTGAATCCATTAATGTAGCAAAAAATCCACCCAGCTTAGAGTAGTCTCCCTTTGTCGTGTATGACGTACCGTAGATGAGCTTGTTGATCTGGCAACCTCCCTCCTTCCTCCTCTTGTCGTTGTGAAGTTCAAGGACGTAGTCACGCATCTCTTGGTTCCAGTTGGAGACCAGCGCCAGAGAGGCGACAAAAATGGCGGAAAAACACGTCACAAGCAGAAGACAATTCATGGTTATGGTTTGGTTGAAGTTCCCTGTAAATTGTTTATATAATAATATATCAATGTTTTTTTACGTAAATAAATAACTGTAAAACATAGAACTTAATTACTTTAGCTGGGCGTAATATTAAAGAGCTGACGATTTGAGTATGGAGACTTACAATAATAGTTGTATAAGTTGCCAATCTATTGAACATTGTATTACAGTTGTTGCTTTAATACTTGACACTTTCTATATCATTAAGTAAGACTTTTCAAAGCCGAATAGGGTTGAAAACAAATACATATTTTAAATTACTAAAACTCTCATAATTATTCATTACACTAATTGCATCAGTGAAACATTACACCCTGTAGTTCTTACACTAGGGGTGTAGCTGAATTACTGTTTAAAAAGACAGATTGGTGTTGTACAGCACAGCGGCGTAGCCAGGATCGTCTCAAGGCGGGGGGAGGGGGGGGGGGGTCCAATTTTTACCCGGGGACAAACTTTCGATTTGCACCCCCCCCCCCCCTCAAACTTTCGATTTACACCCTCCTCAAACTTTTGATTTGCACCCCCTCCCCTCAAACTTTCGATTTGCACCCCCCTCATACTTATTATATATATACAAAAGGGGTCTATGGGGGGCGGGGTTATGACCCCCCCCCTAACCCCCCCCCTGCCTACGCCACTGATACAGCAATATATTACTTGAAGAGAATGAAAACCAGTTCTCGCCTCGAGCCTCTGTTCAGTGATCTAACTGAATCCACAAGGTAACAAATAAATAAATAATGTATGTGTTATATAAGCTTCTATAAGCGAATAGATAATAATGTACACGGATTTAATTATTGCTAAAACATATATAACATAGTTTATCACAACAATGTTTTAAATGCACTGAAACGTTAAGAACATTTTTAATACGATATTGAAAAGGGTTGGTCTAAAATTTCAGAATTCAATAAAAAATATAGCTTTTGGTCGACCAATACTCTAAACAAATTGTGTCTATTACTCGATGATATTTGATTAACATATGTTTACATATTTCAATAACAGCATATGAATTTATATTATGTACTCAATTAACCTCCCTAACCGTAACAAGCTGTAGCATAACAACAGAGAATTACCCATGGTTTCATCCAACACTCCATGCTAGATATTCGTATGAAAACAAATTATTTTTTTTCTATATAAGCAACCTTAGTTGTCGATTTACGTAAACTTCAATAGTCGAGATACTAAACTAAATAAAAACCACTCGAATATGTATAGTGGTATAACTAGATATACATTATACAGATCTATATAGTGAAAAAGCTAGACCTACATTACACTAATCTATACAGTGATATAGCTAGACCTACATTACACTGATCTTTACAGTGATATAGCTAGACCTACATTACACTGATCTATACAGTGATATAGCTAGAGTTACATTACACTGATATATACAGTGATACAGCTAGACATACATTACACTGATCTATGTAGTTGTACAGCATGACATACACCACACTAATATCAAGAGAAACTCACCTAGAATTTGACGGTACCAGATCAAAGTCTACTGGAGCTACGATTCTCTGATCAGAACCCACTGGCTTATATAATCCCGCAGGCCTACAGCAATTATGGAAATAGAAAATTGACCGAAATGTCAGTAGATGAAAGCTTTAATTATATATTCAAATGAAATTGCCTGCCATTATATAATATCTATAAATTAGCAATTTCCCACCCCCACCGTTTTATTTTATCCTCCACCCCACGACAGGAAATCCCTACTTTGTATGAGAACCCAACATATTTTTTATCCACCCAATAAACCCGAGCCTTTCAGGTTAACCCACTGATCGCTTATATTACAGTAGAACCCATGTAAAGGGCAGTAGAGTACCTTGTTTTCAATTTTTAGAAGCCGTACGGTTTGAAACTTGTTTTGTAAAAGAGGAATTCGTAAATTGCCCTTCATTGAAAGTCTTGTAAAGTGAATAAATTAGTATAAAAATTGTCCATGTAATTAATTAATTTTTTTTAAAATTAATTAATCTCTATTTTTTTTAATGTCATGCTTAATTGTACTAAGAAGCACTTCCCTTTCGATGCACGATAATTGTTGTAAAATGTAATATTGTAAAATGCTTTGAATATATTTAGGACAAGCCTCTCTCCTCTCTCTCTCTCACTCTCTGTTGCTCTCTCTCTCTTTCTCTCTCTCAAAAAACGCATAATGCAGCTTTCTTTGGAAAGCTTTTACTACATTTCGAAATGTCTCCAGTACAGCCACTTTAGTTCAGGTATCTATGGGTAGCTCTCTGTGCTGATCTTCTCATACAGCCGAGCCCATTAGACTTCCTAGATATATATATATATATATATATATATATATATATATATATTGTACAGAATGACCTTTGAAATACTTGGTACTTGTATATTAAGTGATGGGCTTCTGCTTGATGCTATCTTTTCTGACCTCTGTTTTTTTACTGTTCTTTTTTTAACATGTCTTAAGCGTTTCATCAGAGAGTTTTCCTAGTATCGAGTTGTTTCCAGTGGCGTAGCTAGGGGAGGGCGGGTGGGGCGGCCGCCCCGGGCGCCGATCCTAAGAGGGCGCGAAAATGGGTGGGAAAGAGTTTAAAAGGTTATTTAAGCTAGGATATTGAATTATACACAATCAAAGTTAAGAAAGTAAACTGCTACATGGCTTTACACACTAACTTAACTGATTCGAAATCACATGTATGGCTCCAAAATAAAAACCTTTACGGGACTGTTAAAAGTGCCACTAGCCTTTCCAAATGAGGGGGGGGGGGGGGCATTTTTAAAACCAGCTTGAATAACTATGTAGCCTAATATAGGGAGGGAAGGGGGGGGGATGTGATAGTTCGTCCCAGGCTCCTGAATGTATTGCCATAACGATGTATGTTTGTTTGGTTGCTTACTTCAAGTTCTCTATGCAGAAATGTTTCTTCCAGTTCACTAAATGGTTTTGTGATATCTTCTTTTTCTTCGTATATATATATATATATATATATATATATATATATATATATATATATATATATATATATATATATATATATATATATATATATATATATATATATATATATATATATATATATATACGGTTTCACATATTTAGACAGCATTGTTAATTATGTCAATTACTGACAATAAAACACGCATAACTAATGCCAAGCAAGATTTTTTGCCAAAAAAAAATGGGCTATCGTAGAACGAGACCGAATGCAGATCTTTTTTTCCAAAATAATGTCCTAATTGTTCTTTTGTATATCAATTAATGCAGGAAAGCAACCATCTCTTCCATCTACATATTGTATGCTTTGTATAGTAAGTAGGCCTACCCGGCCGTCTACCAATGCATGATAAATGGCAACCACTGGCCCTATACTATCTTTAATAATAGGTTTCTAGGAACTAGGAGACTTAGAAATTGAATCTTTCTGAATGAACTGAAGAAAGATGGCGCTGGATGTGCCATGTATTAAGGATGAGACCTGACAAAGTTACAGCAATGGCGCTCGATTGTCCACATCAAAGAGGACTATGAAGCTTGAGCAGAAACATCTGACAGGAGCAGAGAAAGTTGCAAAAGACTGGCTTTCTCTGGCGGCCCCATTTACCCTGGGCATCGACGGTAAAAGACGATGATGATGAATTTAGACAAGTTACTATACTTTTACCATTCTGATAAAAATCATGCAAAAATATATTTAAAAACATTTTTTCGGTACACCAAAAACCCAAGTTGGCCGTATTTGAAATAATATATCGATTCCTCATGTGTTGCATTTCGATGTTTTAATTGCAAAAAAAAAAAAAAATCAAACTTTTAAAAGTCTGACTACCATTGGAAACTTCTGGAATTCATCTCCTAAATTTTATTTCTGTCTCAGTTTAGCACAAAGTACGAACAATAACATTTTTTTGTTTTATTATTTGTATATTTTTACAAGCTATTATTGAACTTGCTTACCCTGTCTGTCTGTATGGGTGGAAACGGGAAAGCGTCTGGAGACGGTTGCTCGCTAAGTCACCCACTTACTTAACATTTGGATCCGCCTATGTATGTCAAGCCTACATAAAAAGATATTAATGGTAGTACGACACGTACCATGTATCGACCGGCTAGACCTTTGTAATACTTGCTCAAATTCGAAATGTTCTAGCTGTGGAATTTTAATTAACTACTCAGTAGTTTAATTAAATGTGTGGAATGTAGAATGCTCTATTCAATGTTATATCCTATATTACTTGTTACACAGAAGATTTATTAACTGTCATTTGCAAATGACGAAGTGGGCGGCCGTTTTAGGTAGGTTATAATGTGACGTAGTGAACGGCCATTATGCCAGGTTCACTAGTGACGTAGTAGATGACCGTCATTGTTAGTTTCAACAGTGACGTAGTAGATGGCCGATATTTCTAGTTTAAAAAGTGCCAAAATGGACGGTCTTCACAACTAGGTTCACTGTGTAGGATTAGTGGACGGCTATTACAGCTATTCTATCACGTGACCAAGTGGACGGCCGTTATAGCTATTTTAACAAGTGCCGTAATATATGACTGCTATACCTAGGTTATTAAGTAAATAAAGTCCAAACTATCCAAGAATTTAGAGAAGTATTAAACAAGTGATTTTGAGTTTTGTAATAATTAGTGTTGCTTGTAAATCATTCAAAAAAGAATTTGTTTTGACAGATGCGCAATAACAGTAAAACGTCCATTGTCCTAATAAATCATTATTTAATAAATTCCAGTGCAGTATTTTATCACATTTCAATATTTTTGTGCATTATCTCTGGTTGGCTTATAGCTACATTGCTAATGAGCAAGTGAGCATTAAATATAAACCAGTTTATTGTTAGAAAGAATGTTATGTTAAGGTGTTCCCTTTGAATCCAGTTTGTGATACTATGAAAAAACCTGTATTCCTGTGTAATTAAAGCAATAGGATTTATAGTCCTATATAGATTGAGCTTTACTTACAACAAAATGAGTTTCCTGTCTAAACCCTGTTTGATTAAACTACAGACGCAAATATTTTCCGGGGGAATAAAATATTCATACCTGATTCAACTGATTCACGAGCAAATACAAATACACACACACACACACACACACACTGCAATCACGCACCTACGCACTCAGACAGACTTCCAATCAAACAAAAGTACAAACGACCCCATTCCCCCTTGAGCTTTGCTAAGTTGTAGATCGATGCCAATGGATAAAAAAAAAAACGGTGCGCTATTTGGGAAAACCTCTAAAAGTCGTTTAAAACGAGAGACCAGCTTTTACTATATTTTCTTTGTATTTATATGAACAAGTGAGCGAAAATTTAAAAAAAAAGATTTTAGGGTAGTTACCCACATCAAGCTAATATGTTGCATGCTTCTCGAAAAATGTCTGCCCCGATGCCTTATTTTCTTATACAAACATAACGATTGTTTGTGAAAAAAGTAAACAGTCGAAGTCATTTGGTCTATGTAGAAGGGAGGTAACTTTCTAAAGTAATAATTTCACGATCAATTTTATACTATTTTAAAAAAACAAAAAAACAACAACACATTTGGCATTTGTTTGAGTAACAATTTCACAATACATTGAAGTATGTATCCAAACAAAATTGTTGAACTCAACTTAAAATATTAATGTAATATAATTTTATAGTCTCTGTAGTTCTAATTATATTGCGAGTAATACGTTTGGGAATATTTTACCATTATATTTTAGAAAATGGAATTACTATTCAAACTTAAGCACTCCACAGACTTAAGCTAATCACAAATTAATTAATCAGCCAAATTCTGATACGTTTTTTGAAAACAGAGTTTCAATGGATGCGGCATCATACACTAGGATGACGATTAAAATTTTAAACTTCATTACTGTTCAAGATGACTTAAAAAATTAAAAACTACATTTATTTACCTTTAATTTGATACCAATTTTTTTGTTGATGTTTTTAAATGGCTACGAACATATGACTGATTTTCAGTGATACGGTGAGTTAGTTTTTTAAGGAGTGTTGTTGTGACGCGATTGACAGTTCACTGCCCTTCAGCAGAAATGTGTCGTCTGCTAGATTTCTCACCATTCAAATAGGCCTACACGGCGTGCAAAATGGGCGGCCTTCTTAGTTAGCTGTTGTCTCGATCAAGTAATTACTTTCTCGTATATACGAAGTATACAAAAAGTAATGTAATTGTGCAAAAAATAAATAAATCGAGATTTTTGCAACATTACAACTTTTACAGCTTCCTGAGTCGGAAAAAAAGTTTTGCAATCTTGTCCGAATGTCTGTGTGTGTATCTGTGTGTGTCTGTGTTTGTGTAAACACGATAATTTGACTACCATTACAGCTATGTTGCTGAAATTTTATATATAAGTATTATATCAAAATCCTAGATACGTATCAACTTTTGAGCGATTTCCAATATCCAGAAATGGAACTTTTTCTACTTTGAATTTTTCAAAAGCCTATAACTTGAGTACTATTTCAAATAGATAAATAAAAGTTCACATGTAAGTAAAAGATCTAATTCTCTGCCTTCTGTCAAATTTTGAGTAATTTCCGTTTACCGCTATTTCCGATTTCTCAAAAAACGCATGAGAATTTATAAAGTACTAATAATATTCCGCTGTATAATGCACATTTTATTTGGCGTTCACTTGGTGTGCAATTCTTTTTTCAACGCGATTCTATTCTATTTTAAAAATTTAAAGTATTTAAAATGGATTAAAAATCACATAAATATCCCGAACTGCCATCCCCTGTTGTTTCATATAAGAATATTTCAGAAAATTTAGGTGAATTGTTAAAATTAGATCGATATAGTTGAATAATACGCAAAAATACGATTATTAGTAGGCCTATATTTTTCTGAAATGACCATCAAACATTGTTAAAAAAAACAGAACCAGGATATCGTTTTCGGCAGCCATCATTACCATGACGATGGTTAAAAAAAAAGTAGGTCAAGCGACAACCTATCTTAAAGATGTGTGTGTGTGTGTGTGTGTGTGTGTGTGTGTGTAATGAGTTGAAATGAATAAATTTCGTAGCCTGGGTTGACAGTATTAATTTAGGTTATAGTTTTAAAATGTTCCATGAACTTGCATCTTGCCTGGAATTTTACATCTTGATTGATATTCCAATTATACCCATTACATGATTAATTAAGTCGTAATGAGTAACATATATTTCCTTTTTAGAAATACAAGAAGACCCTTTGCGAAAAGTAAAGGCTGACTGCACCAATTCAAGGCTGATGTACTATATTTCTCGATCTAAGTGCGAACTGGTTTTTGTTTTAAAACAGATAAAACAAAAAACTTCAAGGATAGAGTTCTGTAAACAAAGTTTATTCTTCTGGCCGGGCAGTACTGGACCTCTAACATGCAAGTCCAGAGATCGGCTCTCTGACGTAAGCCATTAATTCCACCCAGCTCCGAAGGGTACTCAGAATTTAGGTAAAGTAAAATGATCTCGGCATAATACAGGCCTACCATTCCTTGAAAAACAATGGGCACAGATACAGATACTATACACCCGCTTCCCCGTTGACTGTCGTGTCAGAAATGGACGTATGAAGGATTTTTAATTTCATTGAATTTGCATTTTTTTTTCAGTTTTAAATAAAATCTGCAAGTGCCAAAAACACAGCTAGTCCAATACCAACATTGTTTAGGGTTGAAAAAAAAAACTTAATATCAACGACATTTTGTTTTGCTTCGGGTAAGTTTAACCATATTACCTAACCATCGTCTTGAAAAAAAATGGTTAAATGGACCTGATCAACGCAATAAGAGGATCGTAAATTCGTTTTTTTTTCTTTATTTAACAAAATAAAACATTGCTTTCCTTTCTTTCCACAAACATGCACTGCACAATGAGTGACATGGTCAACCAAGTACAGGTATCTAGCTAATGTTGTAAACTACAGTTGAAGCCGCTTGGTAGTGTGTCAGTCAGCCATCAGTACAGACATTTAAACTTCATCAGCATTATGCAATTAGGAACAGCGTTTTGCAATGCTTGTTTCTTTGTCTCCTTTTTGTTTAATTAATAAAATTACGCCGTGATTATACCGAGAAATTAAATACCGTTTCTTCTACAAACAGATGACTATTTTTCTCAGGTCTCATTTAAGTATTTTACGACTCCTAAAAGTTATTTGTGGTGTTGTTTGTGCCTAAAAAGATTATAGTTATAAAAAATGTGGTTATTGTATTCAATGTATCAACTGCATTAAAATGTTAATGCAAACATGTTTTGCAAAATTACCGAAATTGTCATTGAAAAATAAAGCCACGTCATTATTGGGTTACTAAGTTTATATCTAAATTGTTGAATGTTGAGCAAATTTCAATCTATGCCATTTGTTTTCTATTTCTATTAAAAATTGTTACTTTGGCCCGATCATCTCGAAAAACTGTCGTGGCTAGGTTGTTTTTGTATTTCTAAAAATTTCTTCAAAGTTTACACATTGTTTTCGTTGACTTACTCACTACTGCTCACATTTGCCTACACAAGGTCCACTCGTTAGTTAAATATAGCAACCACACCAAAAATGTTTGTAGACAAAACAGATTCAAGCAAACAGTGAGTCATTTCACAATGTTTTTATTCTAAGAGAACCTTTTGAAAAAATATTGCACATCTCTCATGTTATACAATCAAATCGACAAATATTTTCCTGCTGTTCTGTTGTTACAAGTTGCATCTGTTTAAAAAATATATACACGTTCTCGCAAATACATGTACACGATGTTTAGAGTTAGATTGCCTTCATGCGTACATTTTCACTTCTGTAAAACTTTTCTTTAGATAAAATATAAGTCAATTTGATTGACAAAACTCGTGAAAAAATATAAGTATGTACACTTCTCTTTTTAATTTAAAATATAGAATTTTTATCATTATCTGGTTGTTGTACGAAAATAAAATTTGTAGTTTGAGCATGCGTCGTGTGTCGTGTTTCGTTCGGACTGATTGGTTTGTAATAAGTTGTTCTAAGCCTAATTTAGGCTGTTAGGGTTGTACAAATCTGGCAGGTTACGGCTTGCAAACCTTGCAGGCAAGACGACATTTTTCTTTCATGTAGGCAGGGTTGGAGACACACTGGTTCCTGTTGGCCCACTCCTGGCATCTTGGGTTCTCGTCCTTGCACTCTCTCTCCTCGCTCTCGTCGGGCATGTCACCCAGACAGAGACCGTTCTCTTCGGTCTGACCTTTCCTGCAGGGAGACTTGCAGGACTTCTGGTAAGGTCTTTGCCTGTTCCAGTTGCCCATGGGGGTGTAGAAGCAAACCAACCACCAGGCGTTTTGGTAGGCGTTTCTCAGGTTGGGACATCTGGTTGACCAGCAGCCGACCTTCTGGGTCTTGTCCCACACCAGCTGAAAATGTCAAGTGGCATTTTTTCAGTCACGATACCAATTATTAATCAATATGTTTTTGTTTTAATTAAAAGATAACTAGCTTTAAAAGCATAGAGAAATTTAGCAATACAGAGATCTAAAAAATATTGCCTTACATTCTAAAAGTCACTCGAAGCCAGAAAATTAAAAACCAATACTTAGCCGCCAAGGAAATAATTCGGGTAATTATTTAGAAAATCCCTAGCCCCATGTTGACAACGCCCTGTCTTAGCCCCATGTTGACAACGCCCTGTCTTAACCCCATGTTGACAACGCCCTGTCTTAACCCCATGTTGACAAAGCCCTGTCTTAGCCCCATGTTGACAACGTCCTGTCTGAGCCCCATGTTGACAACGCCCTGTCTTAACCCCATGTTGACAACGCCCTGTTTTAACCCCATGTTGACAAAGCCCTGTCTTAGCCCCATGTTGACAACGTCCTGTCTGAGCCCCATGTTGACAACGCCCTGTCTTAGCCCCATGCTGACAACGCCCTGTCTTAGCCCCATGTTGACAACGCCCTGTCTTAGCCCCATGTTGACAACGCCCTGTCTTAGCCCCATGCTGACAACGCCCTGTCTTAGCCCCATGCTGACAACGCCCTGTCTTAACCCCATGTTGACAACGCCCTGTCTTAGCCCCATGTTGACAACGCCCTGTCTTAACCCCATGTTGACAACGCCCTGTCTTAACCCCATGTTGACAACGCCCTGTCTTAACCCCATGTTGACAAAGCCCTGTCTTAGCCCCATGTTGAAAACGCCCTGTCTTAGCCCCATGTTGACAACGCCCTGTCTTAGACCCATGCTGACAACGCCCTGTCTTAACCCCATGTTGACAACGCCCTGTCTTAGATCCACCTTGACCAGCCCTACTTAGACCAGAACCTCCCTACCTTGACAGCCCCCTCCCCACTTTGACCCCCACTACCTACATTAACCAATCCCTCCCCACTTTGACCCCACCTTCCCACCTTGCCCCCCCCTTCCTACCTGTGTGTAATGACAGGACATAGAACACGAGTCCTGGCCGTAACTGTACAAATTCTTCTCGTCAAACCAGGCAGTGAACCCGCCCAGGATCAATTCCTTCTCAGGCTGCTCCATTGAGTTCCAGGCCAAGTTCTCTCCCCTCCCAGGCAGAGACTCGTGCTTGTAGACGCAGCCCTCGGCCCATCGTCTCGCCTGATTTTCCAGGTCCATGTCTGAAAAAAACGGGTCATTACATTTAAATATGCAGCACAAGAATTTTACTGGAGCTCTCTCAGTAACTTTTTGGACTAATTTTTTCAGATCTTTAACTGGTAATCTCCCAGAAAGTTTGGTATCATTTTTTTTTGTCAGAGGAGACGCTAATTATATTTTTCGTCAATAATCCATTTTTTTTTAAATAGAGAGATTCGGATTATTAACTGTTCTAAAACAACAAGTGCTGAATCCATTAATGTAGCTTAATCTCCCCTTATTTGTAGCCTCCCTTTGTTGTTTATGACGTACCGTAGATGAGCTTGTTGATCTGGCAACCTCCCTCCTTCCTCCTCTTGTCGTTGTGAAGTTCAAGGACGTAGTCACGCATCTCTTGGTTCCAGTTGGAGACCAGCGCCAGAGAGGCGACAAAAATGGCGGAAAAACACGTCACAAGCAGAAGACAATTCATGGTTATGGTTTAGTTCCCTGAAAATCGTTAAAAAAAAACTGAAATTAAATGTTTTCTTTGTAAATAATTTTAATGGCTGAAATCATGACATTTTCGATTTTAGTGCTAAAATTATAATGTCGATTCTGAGGTGTCAGGAAAATATTTGCAGGAGTTTTCAATTAAATCAGTTTATATATTTTTATCACAAGTATTGCTCTTTTTTTAAAAAAAAACAAGTCTAACGCTTCAATACTATTACGGTTGGCCTAGAAAACACTTCCTAATTGCTAACTAATTATGCAGATTGCAGTACTACGCCATTTGTTTCACTTGACTATTTCTATAAATAAATCTCGCCGAAAAACAAATTACGTGCTGACAGTGGCGTAGCGAGGTCGGGTGTCACCCGGTGCGGCACTTAATGGTGTCACCCCCCAGAGGCATAGAGACCCTTCCCAGGGACAAACTTTCAAATTTTCGATTTGCACCCCCCCCCCTCAAACTTTCGATTTGCACCCCCCCCCTCAAGTTTTCGATTTGCACCCCCCCCCTCAAACTTTCGATTTGCACCCCCCCTCGAGTTTTTCTCTATATATTTTGCTATTTTTTGCCTTGGTGTCACCCCCCTAAATGGTGTCACCCGGTGCGGTCCGCACCCCCCGCCCCCCCCTCGCTACGCCCCTGCGTGCTGAAAATGGTTTTGTGAAGCCTCGAATCTTGTGAATGGTTTCAGCTAATGAAATCTACCTCTCTGATTAAACTATATGAAAAGTAAACATACTTGGAATAATTTGTTGTCTATTTTGATGGTTGAGTATTAGCAAGAAAGGGTTTATGGACTGTAATGTCCACGAAATAGCAACATAATTTTTGCCTAAAGAGAGTTTAAAAATGAGCAGAACATCGTCCAGCCATGCAAGACTTTTTAAACGGAACTAAACACATCTTTTTAAAACATTGTCTATAGAGGCTGGTCATGATGTTAACCTTTCGACACAATGACAGCTCAGCATTAAAAACTCGGGTCTGTGCAGTTCTAAGGTAGACATACACGAGACTGATATACATAATGACTTACCTGGGAGTTGAAGGTACCAGATCAAAGTCTACTGGAGCTACGATTTCCTGATCAGAACCCACTGGCTTATATAATCCCGCAGATCTACGGCAATTATGGAGTTAGAAAACTTACCGAAATGTCAGTCGATAAAAGCTTCAATTATATATTCAAATGAAGTTGCGTGAAATTATGTACCATCTGGAAATTAGGGTGTATTCTAATTTATGTTGGAAGCTGGGGTGGTGAGAAAATTACTGAGGGGGAGGGGTGGGTGGGGAGGACGGAGCTGAAACTGTTGGCTGAAGATCAAGGGTCGCCCACTTCCACAGTCAACATAATGTTACGTCAGAGCATGCCATGTGATTTCAATCTTTGTGGGTTGAGTTCAGAGGAAAACTTTCAATATGTCTGCCCTAGAACTTCTTCAGTGGTTCGTCAGAATGCAATGTAGAAAACATGATTTAAATAATAATCATACATGATAATTATTATTATATACATATTGTTTATTTTTTACAATTATTTTGGTTCAGTAAGACAAAGTGCCTTTGCAGACTTGGCTGCCCATAAAGCAGATAAAGTAGAGTTCTACCTTTATTTATGTCGTTATATTTTGGGGATGTGTGATCAGCCAATTCGTTGATTATTTACGGACTTTAGCCAGGTACTCATTCGAGCTGGGTGAACTCAGTGATCGTGTTAAGCTCCAATACACAATTCAGTACAGCACCTTTTCAAAACTAAGAAGACACAGTAACAGATCATAGTGACATATGGTAGGTTTGTGACTTACGGTAGGTTTATGACTTAAATTTATAGGGTATTTGTGACTTTAATTTACTGTACGTTTGTGACTTACGGTAGGTTTATGACTTAATGTAGGTTTCTGACTGACTGTAGGTTTGTGACTTAAGTTTACAGTGTTTGTGACTTATGTTTACTACTAGTCCACTGTCAACATACAGAGTATATTTTAAAAATTATGTTTGTGCTTTTGATATTTTCCAATAATTGAAAGCCTCCTCTTCCAACCCACCCCAGTCTACATGTCTGACAGCTTAAGAAAAATATAAATCTGGAGTCATGACTAGCCCCCAACCCATTTCCCTCGAGCTTCACGGAGATTTTTCAGTCAACTTAAGGACAACTAAGTCATGTTTTTTCTATACAATAAATGACGAAAAGTTCTACGTATGAGGCGGTTGCTGGGTACAATTTGCATCCCATTGCAGGAAATTACCGAATTGCGCAGAAATGGCAAAACCACTGCCCTTTGATCCCGCTTGTTTATTAGCATGACCTTCATTTCATGGTCTTGAAAATTAGACTTTGAGATTAGCTCAGTGATTATGACATGAATTAATAACAGGCGGTAATTGGATTAGTAATTTACAGTCTATGAAGGTCAATGTCAAAACCATACTTGATTATGTATGGATGTAGGGTGGGGGTGTCGGAACGGGGTTAATTTGTGGTGAGGGAAAAATGGGAAATGATGTGGGGGATGGGTGTAGTGGATGGAAGATGGGGAGATCTGGGATGTGTGGGAGATGTAGGGAATACTGTGGGATATTAAAAGGGATTCATCTTCACAAATACAACATTTTTGCTCTTACACGTTGACTCTAACTGGTCTATACAAATTTGACCATCGTATGTCCATACAGATTTGTCCACAACATTTCTATACACACTTGGCCACAACATTCTATACACATTTGGCGACAACATTTTATACACATTTGGCCAACAAATTTCTATACTCATTTGGCCACCACATTTCTATACACATTTGGCCACCCCATGTCTATACACATTTGATCAACAAAGCATTGAACCAATACAAATGTTTATTCATAATCTCAATGTTTTATTTTCTCGAAATTTTTAAAAGTTTAAGATCTATGACGAAATGTTGCCACCGGACTCTAACAAGTTTTAAAATAGTAACATCTATTACATCAAATAGACAAAACAGCCTATTTGTTTATTGTTGATCTTGTTTTGTTTTTTTAAATACTAATTTTACATAATTTTTCTTTAAGAAAAAAAAACAACCTTTAGATTTAAAAGAGTTTTTTTTTTAAATGTAGGCTACTTCTGACAGTAGTTACAAGTTTTAGGACAATATTCGCCCATGATGTCTTTACGCGACTCACATTTGTCTTTAAATTTCTCGCAACCGTACAGGTCAACGCATGGCTCCCCCACCTCGCACAGTTCGCATGTTTTTTTACAATTACTTTTCACGTTGACGTCTGTGCCACAACGACCGGATTTTTGATACATCAAACAAATATTGTCAACGCATCCAGGATGCTCGCCCTTGTCTTGTTTGTTGTCGCCCTTGTCGTGTTGGTTGTCGCCCTTGTCTTGTTGGTTGTCGCCCTTGTCTAGCAGGTTGTTGTCCCTGTTCCCTTTGCCCTGTTTACTCTCAGCAGTGATGCCATCGAGGCAGAGACCGTTCTCTTCTGTCTGACCTTCTCTGCAGGGAGACGTACAGGACTTCTGGTAAGGCTGTACCCCGATCATGTTGCCCATGGGGGTGTAGAAGCAGACCAACCACCAGGCGTTTTCGTAGGCGTTTCTCAGGTTGAGACATCTGGTTGACCAGCAGCCGACCTTCTGGGTCTCGTCCCACACCAGCTGAAAATGTCAAGTCTCGTTGGTTCACGGTAGTGTTAGGTCGGCTTAGTCGCACTTACAAAGTTTTATATAATGATATCCTTCTAAATAATTACAAACATCTACTCACAAACGTTAAGATCGGCCAACACTAAAGACAATCCCCTACCATAACTTGACCCATTCCTTGCCAGACTTAAGTCACGCTATCACCAAACCTTGACTCACCTTACATACCGACCCAACTTTGACAACCCACCTTGACCAACCCCACCCTTACCAGCGCCTCCCCACCTTGACCCTCCTCTCCCTACCTGTGTGTAGTGACAGGACATAGAACACGAGTCCTGGCCGTAACTGTACAAATTCTTCTCGTCAAACCAGGCAGTGAACCCGCCCAGGATCAATTCCTTCTCAGGCTGCTCCATAGAGTTCCAGGCCAAGTTCTCTCCCCTCCCAGGCAGAGACTCGTGCTTGTAGACGCAGCCCTCGGCCCACCGTCTCGTCTGGTTCTCCAGGTCCATGTCTAGAGAGGTAGTGACCGGGTATCAGGGGGACTTAACACGCAGTTTACAAGATAGATGGTGACGAATTTATAATAGTAAAAACTATAGTATATTTAATGGTAATCATAAATAGTTGTTGTACTATTAATATGATGAGAAAAGAAATGTTGCCCTCGCGTTACATGGCACCATTTTGTTCGCTTTACATGGCACCATTTTGTTTGCTTTACTTGGCAATATTTTGTTCGCTTTACTTGGCAATATTTTGTTCACCATATATGACACCATGAAAGTTTAAATATTGACAGAGCATTTGAAGTGGATAATAATTGAGTTGCAAGATTTGCAACACACCTACAGATGAACAAACAAACATACATACATTGTTAAATTAATAAAAAATTAAAAGATATAAACGCGTCACTCTCCCGAATATAGTTCTAGGGGGAGCTACTCCTACCCACCCATCGTTTCAATACAAATGACCCAAATGTAAATAAACGTAATTTTCATCCATACATAACATCTGTAAGTAAGCCACTTCACACACAGGTTCCTTGATTGTCACAGCAGTGACCCCCCTCCCCCTCCCCCTAGTCTTGTGTTGTCACCACCTGTTGTTGCCCCAGCAACATGTACACTAGTCGTAAGAAGATGACACCTTAGTCGCTGATGTAACCAAACAGTGTAGCTGAGCTTTTCGACACCAGAGTAGCCTCCCTTTGTTGTGTATGACGTACCGTAGATGAGCTTGTTGATCTGGCAACCTCCCTCCTTCCTCCTCTTGTCGTTGTGAAGTTCAAGGACGTAGTCACGCATCTCTTGGTTCCAGTTGGAGACCAGCGCCAGAGAGGCGACACAAATGGCGAAAAAACACGTCACAAGCAGAAGACAATTCATGGTTCTGGTTTGGTTAAAACAGTCTGGAGATTTACAAATTGGTTTTTTTAAGAATTTAACGTTGTTTTGGGCCGAATATATTTGATTTTTCGACTAAATATTTAACACATGTGCGGACATTAATTTTCAAACCGTCACTGTAGATAAAAAAAACGCGGGAGTGATCTCCCCTAAACTTTCTTGAATATTCGTATGTAACACATTAACTTGAGTACCGATACAGCTAGGTAGATAAAATTTCATATACACGAATTATATCAAATTTGTAGTTCTGTATGACGTCATTGATACTAGAGTAAACATTGAATTAAAAAGCCAATGCCGAAAAAAATACACAATAATGACGTCATAGATAATTGATAATTAAAACACTGGTAATAACGCCTAATTCATTTATTCAATCTTAAAAGAGGAGTGCGTGCAGAGTTTCTTTCAGGCATCTCTAATGGTAGGGGCAAAGGCCCCCCTCCCTCGGTAGAAAGTCTAAGCCCCCCCCCCCCCCCCAAAAGCGGCCAAATGTAGAAAACTGGTCTAGATTATAGAAGTAGGGTCTACTTTTAGTCTATATGATCTAAAAATGCGACGAAGTGTTTCTTTCAGACTTTTTTCATCCCGTAAGGGGGGTTGGGAAGATGGACTGAATTTTCCGGGTAAGGGGGCGTACACACACTGGTAAAAATATATTTTCTATATACATTATATGTCCTTATAGGGGGTGGCAGACTTTCTTAGATTTTTTCTTAGGGGGGCTCTGCCCCCCCCCCCACCCCCGCTCTCCCAAAGAGCTGCCTAAAAAAAACTCTAAATGGGGACTACTCAAGCTTGAGATTAGGTTCAAGGTTTAGGGGTTAGGGTTAGGTTCAAGGTTTAGGGGTATGACTATGACTATATTTAGTATGAATGTGCAATAACTAAGTGCCGATTCTGGATAAAATAATATTTTTCGTTTCCAGTTAAATTTGAAGTTGAGGTGATGATTTTTGTTTTGGTGTAGAGAAAAACAACAACACCATCAACCAAGCGCCCGTTGCATTTCTCCCACAACGGGCCATTTATCTCGTATAAGAATATTCGACAAAGTTCAGGGGAGATCACTCCCGTTTTTCTTTTTTTATTATAATGAATTTGAATTCGCTATTGGTTTTCTATAAAGCATTCTACCGTTGCTGATATATATCCCAACATCTTGGTCGGTACCATTATCATAAGATAATTCATTTATGCAAAAACTAATAATTTTTTGGAAGGTGCGCTTTTTTTATTTATACGACAATAAAAGATAAAAGTCGGATACGGTTTGAAACCATTCATCGGAATACTCTCAAGAAGGGAGGGTGCGACTTTTGTCAATACACGGCTATCTTAGACCTTGTTATCAGTAATAGTATTACTATATTCAGCAGTAAAACTGCAACAGGCGCAGCCGCCAGCGCAGGAGATTTAGTGACTTAACGAGCCTCGGGCTCCACAGTGAGCATTATGGCAACTAAGTTAGTTTTAAAATAAGGCTATACACCAAAGACACGATGGACAACAATAATCGTTAACTATATCGAATCAGGCGCGTCTTCGGGCGCTCCGGCAGGGAGGCGAATAGCGCTCCGGGCTCACCAGTGAGCTCAATAGCGCCTATGTTTGTTTTAAAGAGTGCGATAGGCTATGGGTACAGTCAGTGCTTTCTTTTATTAAAAAATGTGTCTTTACTCGGAGATAGATTGCCCAGCTTTTAACTACCATTTCGCACCTCGATGCAATCATACTGCGCGAAATTTTTAAAAAATCAATTTTAGCAAATTAATTATATAATAAATTATTATTAATAATAATAATAATAATAATAATAATAATAATAATAATAATAATAATAATAATAGTAATAATAATAATAATCATAATAATAATAATAATAATAATAATAATAATAATAATCATAATAATAATAATAATAATAATCATAATAATAATAATAATAATAATAAACGTTAAAATACAAGTATAACTTACAAATGTCCTTAATGTAACATAAAACTTACAAATGCGCTACATGAAACATATAACTTACAAATGTCCTTAATGTAACATAAAACAAATGTCCGTAAGGAATAGATAAAACCTACAGCTTCAGTATGCCAATAATACCACATATAGACCATACAGTTTTAGAAAAATACAATAGTCTGCCTACCATACATAAAATATTCACCTGAGAAATGCCCTATGATACGACACACGAGACGAACCATTAAGCTACCAACTCACCAGTCAACAATGTAGCTACAATCTGAGCCAGCTGAAAAGTGCCGTAACATCACGACAACCGTGGTTATCTCCCTCCCACATGACAGATGTCTAACCAGGCGGAACGGCTAGATTGGGCGACTGACAACTGAGCGAATATTTGTTGCGCCGGGGATGGGCGATTATACATTAGGAAACTAAAGTTGTTTTCTTAGATTCGGTAATGTGATCGGTGCTTTCGTTATCAGTCACCAAAACACTAAAGCAGCAGGGTACAGAGGCTGAAGCAAAAAAATAATAAATAAACAACCAATCACCTGTAACTATAAAACACTTGCCAACCGGGTCTCAAAGACAGACAGAAATAAATAACTAAAATTAATTAAATTATTATAAATTAATAAATTATCAAACAAATAAGAAAGGAACATATAAATAAATTAATTATTCAATAAAATAAAAAAAATAAATGAAATAAATAAAATAAATAAAATAAATAAAAAAAATAAAATCAATAAAATAAATAAATAAAATAAAATAAATAAAGTAAATAAAATAAATAAAATAAATAGAATAAATAGAATAAATAGAATAAATAGAATAAATAGAATAAATAGAATAAAAAGAATAAAAAGAATAAATAGAATAAATAGAATAAATAGAATAAATAGAATAAATAGAATAAATAGAATAAATAGAATAAATAGAATAAATAGAATAAATAGAATAAAATAAAATAAAATAAAATAAAATAAAATAAAATAAAATAAAATAAAATAAAATAAAATAAAATAAAATAAAATAAAATAAAATAAATTAAATAAATTAAATAAATAAAATTAAATAAATAAAATTAAATAAATAAAATTAAATAAATAAAATTAAATTAATTTAATTAATTAAATAAATAATATAAATTAAATAAATTAAATAAATTAAATAAATTAAATAAATTAAATAAATTAAATAAATGAATATTTGAAAAATGAATTTAAAAACATGAATGAATAAACGAAAAAATGAATAAACGAATTAATGAGTAAATGAATAAACAAATCAATAAACCAATAAAAGAGCAAATAAATAAATCAGTAAATAGGTAAATAACTATATAAATAAATACATATATAAAGGAAATAAAAAAGACTAGTATATATATATATATATATATATATATATATATATATATATATATATATATATATATATATATATATATATATATATATATATATGTTTATAATATGTTGATAACCATAAATAAATACGTATAAAAGCGTTTAATTTATTTTCCATCTGCCTACCATCATACAGATTGTGTATGACATATAAAATATTTATTGAATAGGCACATCACAGAATTATACAATAAAAATAAAGATCCTTTGAATGTTCTATGGATAAAATAATCCCGAAGCATCAAACGACAGAGATGAAATGATTGATATTTTGTCTGATTGGCACACAACAAAACTCTACAACTAATTGTGTACTTGTGATGTTCCGTTCTACATCAAACATTATTTACTTCATGCATTAATTAAACGACTGAGTCAGAACATCCACGGTGTGTGATGTATTGATCCACAAATTATCTGTTGGGAACATCCACATTGTGTGTTGTAATGATCCACCAATGGACGTTAGGGAACATCCACATTGTGTTGTGTAATGATCCACCAATGGACGTTAGGGAACATCCACATTGTGTGGTGTAATGATCCACCAATGGACGTTAGGGAACATCCACATTGTGCGGTGTAATGATTGACCAATGGACGTTAGGGAACATCCACATTGTGTCGTGTAATGATTGACCAATGGACGTTAGGGAACACCCACATAGTAGGTAGATATATCACTTGTGCCCAAAATGATTCGAGCATCAACATCACTGTGTTCCAGGAACAACACTATTAAAATGTGGTTTTCACACAAACAGAAGAATAAAACAAGGTAATTAAAAAGTCTAGTGACAATTTTAGCGCAATTTCCTTACGTTATCTAAAAATAGCGGTAGAATTTCTTCTGGAGAGGGGGGGGGGCAGAGCCTGGATGCCTGGAAGAGACTCTGCTCTAGTTAACAACCCACGCTAGTTCTACCACTAGTTAGTTAACAACCCACGCTAGTTCTACCACTAGTTAGTTAACAACCCACGCTAGTTCTACCACTAGTTAGTTAACAACCCCTTTACAACATTTGTAAGAAATAACAAGAACGATCTGCCAGTTTCAATTGCAGTTTTTTAAAATTTATTTGTATTATTCATACAATTAATAACTGGTATTTATGTTTAATCTCAGATGAATTAATCTGAAGCATCAACATCAAACACGGCGAGCACCTGGATTTAACACACAAAGCAGGCACCTCGGCAGACTTTAGAGAGCTCGTCAAATGACTCCCCAGTACAATGTCCCTCTCTTGCCCGCTCCTCGCAAAATCCTTTGTCGTCCTTGCATGTGTCGTGAGCTTTGCCAATGGGCCAGTAGTAGCAGACCAACAACTATCGGCTGTATTGGCCGTTTTTAAGTTTGTTACATCTGGTTGACCAGCATCCCATCTGTCGCGTTACGTCCCATATACGCTAAAATAAAGGACCAATTATATCTTTAATAATCCGTGTATTGAGTACTGCATATATTGATCTATGCATGGATTGATTACTGTATGTATTGAACTCTACATGTATTGATCACTACATGTATTGATCACTGCATGTATTGATTTATGCATATATTGATCTATGCATGTATTAATATATGCATGTATATATAAATGCATTTATTGATCTATACATGTATTGATATATGTATGTATTGATATATGCACAGAAACACGACAACCCTACAGGTTGTACAACCCTACAAAAAGACAAACATAGAAACAGACAAACCTACATACAGACAACCCTAGACAGTACAACCCTAGAAACATCACAGCCCTTCACAGAAAACCCTAGAGACACCCCAAGCCCACATACAGCCGTGTATCGACAGTAATTCAAACAGTTGACCCCGTGTTGTGTAGAGCCACTGAACCAAGCACTGACGATGTTCTGTAGCCAGCTATGGCCGGGGTTCTCTGAGCTTGTTCTAGCCAAGTTGATGCCTCTCTTGGGTGCATAGTTATAGTAGTACTCGCAGCCCTCGGCCCATTTCTTCGCTTAAGTCTCGAGATTTGTGTCTAAAACAAGAAGGGTGGGGAGGTGGGGAGGTGGGGAGGTGAGAATGAATCATAAAGATTGGATGTGTTAGTAGACGGTTACAAAACAACCATCAGTTACCATGACAACGAGCCCTACCGTAAGTGAGGTTTATGAAACGGGAACCTGCGACTTCCTTTAGCTTGTTATTGTGAAGTTCAAGGACGTAGTCGCGCGCCTCTTGGTTCCAGCTCCACGCATGCGCCAGGGAAGCGAGAAAAACGGCGGGAAAACACGTCACAAGCAGTAGACAATGCATTTTTTAGAGGAAATTCACTGAAATTGTTTATTAGATAAAACGTGTTAACTTTAAAGATGTGATATTTTGGAAATGGTTTTGTATACTTGAGAATGTGACTTATGCTTCGTTGATATGAGATTGATTCGAGATTTGTTTCAATATTTGTCTCTTTCAGCAAATTTAGGCTACTCAGACAAACAAGATTCAGGCAAGTGTCTTTGGTTCGGCCCCCAGCTCCAATACAATAATGTTGCCTTATTATGGTCTACTAGCCGTCCCGGCCAGGCCCTGCACTGGCCTCTGTGAAAAACCTATCTGTAAAGGACCATGCCTTAAGTGTTTATTTAGCACCATATACCAGCATTGTCCGGGTTTATGAAATATACTACTTTTCCAATTAAATATCTATATGCAAACATGGATATCTGACGCACATGTTGTTAACCCGTAGATTAGAAAACCAGAGTAATAAAATGTTTTGACTAGAACTAACAAAATAAAACAGATATCACAGTAGGCAAATTATTTAAGAGAGACTAGATGGACTATTGTAGTTATACTGAGTGGATACAATGTAGTAAACTGTACGATAAACATGTAGCTTACACGTGTTTCAGTGGGCGAATTGTGTAAGCAGATGTATTGTAATGGGGGATAATGTACATATATGTAAGGTAATAGGGGATGTAAGTAGATTAATGTAATGGGGGATAATGTAAGTATATGTAAGGTAATGGGGATGTAAGTAGATGTAAGGTAATGGGGGGGATGTAAGCATATGTAAGGTAATGGGGGGTGTAAGTATACGTAAGGTAATGGGGAATAATGTAAATAGATGTATGGTAATGGAGGGATAATGTAAGTAAATGTAAGGTAAAGGGGTAATTATGTAGATATATGTAAGATAATGGAGGATAACGTAAGTAGATTTAAGGTAAAGGAAAATTATTTAAGTAGATGTAAGGTAAGCATATGTAAGGTAATACGACGTGGATCTTAGTTTACTCACGTGTAGTTCTCCAACAAGCAGTTCTGCATTGCCACGTTCCCAGATGTCAGATCACGTGAGATCCTGTTATAGAACATCTATCGCGACAGATGCGTGTCTAGCGGGATGGGCGTCTACCGGGCGATGACCAACTGAGCGACGGCTAGATGGGCGATGATCAACTGGGCGACACAACTAAATTTGTTTCATTAAACTGATTAATTTTCGTAGGGTAACTAGTCTACGTATTTAATTATAATTTCAGAAAGTTGATAGCTTTTTTTCGGTACAATAAATGGTCCATACGTAGTGATATTATTTTAATGGAGTCCCCCCCCCCCCCCCCCCAAGAAAGTCTACCCCCCCCCCCGCAACGAAATGGAATTCATATTGAAAATATTTACTTTTACCAGTGTCTGCCCCCCCCCCCCCCCAACAGGAAAATGTAGCCCCCCCCCCCCCCCCCCCACCACCCCGAAAATATCAAGTTCCTTCCAGATGAAAAAGTCTGGATAACACACTTCCCGACAGAAAGTATATTGCAAGGATTAGTTGCAATCAGTGCTGACAAAAATGGCGAAACCTTTCGAACAAAAGAAACGGTACGTCAGTTTTTGTATTTTCTCGCTGTTGTTGTGCCTAAACTGTCGTAGTAGCTGTGTCGTGCAGCAGGTGTTACGTGTAATTAATTTATTTTTTCTAGGGTGCCGACTTACACATTCTGTTCATTATTAAACACATTTTGTTTTGATTGTATTAAAACACGTAAGCAACATAATAATATGTGTAGTTCATTCGGGTAAATTCTAGCCTGACACAATATGCCACATTGTAACAACGATGGTTTACCATTCAAGCTAGATGGGACCTTTACCTGTGAGAATGCTCAAAGAACTTGATAGTTTCACAACTTCTTTACTGTGCATTGTTCAATAAAATATTTCTTTCAATATTTCATCAATCAGCCATCCAATAAACTCCAATCTACTGCTACATGATTTCTTTACACACATTTTTGTATACGGTGCGTCATAAACGAACAGTATCGATAATAGGGGATTTTACGTTAGCTGTGTTAAAATTTATTTTATACGTATTATCAGTGGTGTATGCAGGTTTAGGGGGAGGGAGCGGCGATTTGATATATATATATATATATATATATATATATATATATATATATATATATATATATGTATATATATATAAATTCATTCAAAAAAAGTAGAGTTCACGTGATTGTTGACCTCAGCATATGTAGGGATAGTGTGCTCAGCACTATGTCAGCCGCCTTTACATAAGATTAACCCATTGCACTTCCGCCCCCCCCCCCCCCCCGGACGATATAGAAATGTATTTAATTGTATCTTTCTTATAATAAGCTGTATCTATCCTCCATCCCACGTCGGTAGTTTCACATCCCACTCCCCTGAACTGTGTGAAACAAACCCAGGTCAACCCTTTCCAAACATGATGGTTATTGATTGTTTTTTACTGTATTGGTTTTATGTACAGCCACAGACAGCTTCAAAGAACATTTTAAAGCTTTTTAAAAAATTATGCTTTTGTTCCTGTGTAACTAATTAATTGCGCTATGGATCGACCGCCTATGCGACAAATGCCCGAATGGACAATTGCCTGAATGCGACAAATGCCCGAATGGATGGATGGATGGATGGATGGATGGATGGATGGATGGATGGATGGATGGATGGATGGATGGATGGATGGATGGATGGATGGATGGATGGATGGATGGATGGATGGATGGATGGATGGATGGATGGATGGATGGATGGATGGATGGATGGATGGATGGATGGATGGATGGATGGATGGATGGATGGATGGATGGATGGATGGATGGATGGATGGATGGATGGATGGATGGATGGATGGATGGATGGATGGATGGATGGATGGATGGATGGATGGATGGATGGATGGATGGATGGATGGATGGATGGATGGATGGATGGATGGATGGATGGATGGATGGATGGATGGATGGATGGATGGATGGATGGATGGATGGATGGATGGATGGATGGATGGATGGATGGATGGATGGATGGATGGATGGATGGATGGATGGATGGATGGATGGATGGATGGATGGATGGATGGATGGATGGATGGATGGATGGATGGATGGATGGATGGATGGATGGATGGATGGATGGATGGATGGATGGATGGATGGATGGATGGATGGATGGATGGATGGATGGATGGATGGATGGATGGATGGATGGATGGATGGATGGATGGATGGATGGATGGATGGATGGATGGATGGATGGATGGATGGATGGATGGATGGATGGATGGATGGATGGATGGATGGATGGATGGATGGATGGATGGATGGATGGATGGATGGATGGATGGATGGATGGATGGATGGATGGATGGATGGATGGATGGATGGATGGATGGATGGATGGATGGATGGATGGATGGATGGATGGATGGATGGATGGATGGATGGATGGATGGATGGATGGATGGATGGATGGATGGATGGATGGATGGATGGATGGATGGATGGACGGATGGATGGACCGATGGATGGACGGATGGATGGATGGATGGATGGATGGATGGATGGATGGATGGATGGATGGATGGATGGATGGATGGATGGATGGATGGATGGATGGATGGATGGATGGATGGATGGATGGATGGATGGATGGATGGATGGATGGATGGATGGATGGATGGATGGATGGATGGATGGATGGATGGATGGATGGATGTGTGTCCGCAGCTTTAAGTCGTCTTTAAGTCGTATCTCCTCCTCAACGAAGCAATATCGAGGACTAGTTCCAAAAGCAAATATGTTAAGCAAGTTCCGAGGATGAACATAGGCCAAAAATTCCCGGAATTCCTTCCTGGATTTCCCGGAAAAGTCAAAAATCCTCGAAAAAATGCAGTTTTTGACCCATATCTCGGCAACCAGACCACATGTACCAATCGATTCCTGCCATAATTTAGAACAATATTGCCGAAGAAAGTTTTCAAAAATATCCTTTTGTTTGGCCACAAAAAAATAATTAAGAATTTTTAAACTGAGCAGCGTGTAGGCAGGGGTCGGCAATCTTTTGAGACAAAAGAGCCAAAACTTACAATTTACAACATTACCGGTTTTTAAAGAGCCACTAACTTTTTTATGTCAATAGTATATTTGTTTAGTATATATCCTAAACAAATATCATACTATATATATATATATATATATATATATATATATATATATATATATATATATATATATATATATATATATATATATATATATAGCTATGAATATATGACATACTCTCATTTGAATTTATGTTGAGAGGATCTACTTTGAACGTCCGAGTACTTGCATTTGTTTTGAATAGCTCAAATCTCTCAGTGAAAACACCCTTCAGTTTGTTTATATTAATGCTTAAGTGATTGAATGGAAGCATTGGTTTCAAACCGATATTTTTTTAGTAATTTACCGCTCATCATGTATTCAACATTTTTTTCGAAACAAACCACCTTGTCAAGCAGGACATAGGCTAGATTTTCCTTTCAGTTTTGCACTTAGCTGGTTTAGTTTCTTTGTGAAGTTGAATATTTCAATTTGGAATGGACAATGTAATAGGAAGTACATTGAGATAGGGAGTAACTAAATATTCTAATATAATAGTGAATGTTTATTGTTTATTACAATTGTTATGTCGTTTTTACAGAGTGCTGCATGCTAATATTTTTATGAGTTTTGGAAATAAAATAAAATAAGTATTAATATGTGTGCATGGAGCTGAAGAGCCGCAACTTGACATCAAAAGAGCCGCATGCGGCTCGCGAGCCGCAGGTTGCCGACCCCTGGCCTAGGATGATTTAGCGCAAAGCGCTGAGGTTCGAAAGGATTTTTTCTATTTTGTTTTGAATTATTGAAACTACTTGTGTTGCATTATTTATTTGCTGAATATATGATTTATCTCGATTTAAAATTGTTATGGATAACATAAGGAAATTGCGCTTAAATTGTCTCTAGACTTTTTATTAAATTGTTTCTATATATGTCAATTGCAATACACTTGCTGACTACCGTTCAGTAGTTGATAGGTATTGTTCATTGAGGTGTATCGGTTTTTGTTTGATCTCAATATCATATTAGTTATCAAAAAACACTTGACGTTTGATAAAGAGAATTGATATAGCTGCGTGCTCGGGATGAGGTGGAGGAAAGATCTAAACATATTTTCTTAATGTGGTTTGGGGTCCGCCATATTAACATTTGTCCCCCTTGTGACGGGCTTGCTGAACTTTGACGTAATGTGCGGTCAGGGTATACTTGGCAAATTTGATAAAAATTATAAAAAAGTTGATAAAAATTATAAAAAAGTTGATAAAAATTATAAAAAAGTTGATAAAAATTATAAAAAAGTTGATAAAAATTATAAAAAAGTTGATAAAAATTATCTGAACATTTTGGGCCCTGGAATGCTGCTCTGTCAACCTCTTCCTTTGTGCAGCTGGTGGCTACAGAGGGCGCTCTGAGACGCCACTGACCCCTGGGCAGTCGCCTGGGGTTGTTCTAATTCATTTTTACGTGGATGATTAACGTACGCTTATGATTTCATAAAGCACGCCCTGGGGCGTCTGGGCGGTAGTGTGGACAAACCCGCGCCCCAACAACACTAATCCGAGACGTTGTATACATTTAAATAACTCTATTTTAGAGAATAAGGTCACACGTCAAAAAATCAACGATTAATAGCGTGTTTATGAAATCTTCATAAAACTTTAGCGTCACTTGGCTCTGTACTGATAGATCGCAGCAACACGGGACGGGTACGCTAGTATTATAGTATATCTAATTTTGCTTTTTACAGCCCACAAACATTTTTGTAATTTTTTTCTAAACACACGCGAACATCTGCAGCGGAAATGGAAAAAAAAAACATCCGGATAATTTCGGATGATTTATTCTGAAATATTCATCTTGACAACACAATTTACAAAACTTGACATGGAACGATCATTGTTTAAAGCCGCATAAAGTGTACACGTTCAAACAACTTAAAATTGCTTCATTAGAAAATTTGTTTTCTACATGGTCCATTCGGTGATGTGGAGTCGGAGCTTGAGAAAAACACGTCAGCTTACAAGTTCAAGAATGAAAGCATCAAGACAAGCTGTGGGACACGTCAACTTTTGTCTAACTTACTTTTAGCTGCACCTGAACCAGGAGCCTAGAGCCCGGGGTCAGGTATCTGGTCAGTGGACCCACCCTGACATTCGTTTCACCTGTACGACATGTCAGGCTTGTGGGAGTACATTGATTGGATGTGACGTTTTGAGCTTGAGGGCTTAGTGTCAACCATGTTTATATAGGAGCTGAAAGCTTTCATTTGATTGGCTAGAATTAGGGTCGAGGGTCAAACGAAGCTGCCACGTGACCAGTATGAAAGTGGCCAATGATAAATTTCTGATCCCACGTGTGTGTTGTGTGGTGGGATTTGACGTACAAATATTCACATTATAGAACAATATTGTTATTATCATAATAATACTTTGGTGATATATAATGATGATGACAAGAATAGTATTTTCGAAATATAATAACTTTTAACATAACGATGATGATAATATTTACATTGGAGTACGATGATGAATTTAAACATAACGATGTTGATAATATTTACATTGGAATACGACGATGAATTTAAATATAACGACGATGATAATGTTTACATTAATTATGATGATAATAATACATTACATAAAATTGAAATGAACTGATGTTTACATTTAAAACAGTTGTGTTATACTTTAATTATGTACCTCACCTAATGTAAAAGGTTATCCGCCTCTATTGTCGAACATTTATGTTTTAACCAATAGGTCTCTGATGTATATGAGTCTCTGGTGAAATATTGGTTTCTGGTGAAGTATGTGTTTCTGGTGAAATATGGGTTTCTGGTGAAATATGGGTTTCTGGTGAAATATGGGTCTCTGGTGAAATATGTGTTTCTGGTGAAATATGAGTCTCTTGTGAAATATGGGTTTCTGGTGAAATATGGGTTTCTGGTGAAATATGGGTTTCTGGTGAAATATGGGTTTCTGGTGAAATATGTGTTTCTGGTGAAATATGGGTCTCTGGTGAAATATGGGTTTCTGGTGAAATATGGGTTTCTGGTGAATGTTTGGGGGTGGGGAAAGAAGGGATGAGGGGGAAATTTACAATAATATCTCGCTCAACTATTGTTGGCGATGTCATATTTATTAGCTGGCCATGTAACGTCTGTTAATTGGCCATGTAACGTCTATTAGTTGGCCATGTAACGTCTATTAGTTGGCCATGTAACGTTTATTAGTTGGCCATGTAACGTCTATTAGTTGGCCATGTAACGTCTATTAGTTGGCCATGTAACGTTTATTAGTTGGCCATGTAACGTCTGTTAATTGGCCATGTAACGTCTATTAGTTGGCCATGTAACGTCTATTAGTTGGCCATGTAACGTCTATTAGTTGGCCATGTAACGTTTATTAGTTGGCCATGTAACGTCTGTTAATTGGCCATGTAACGTCTATTAGTTGGCCATGTAACGTCTATTAGTTGGCCATGTAACGTCTTTTAGTTGGCCATGTAACGTCTATTAGCTGGCCATGTAACGTCTATTAGTTGGCTATATCAATTTTAATCACTGACCATATCACAACTGAAAAAAAGTCCCTCAAAAATTAAGTGAGCGAATTTCACAGTTTAACAAACAACAATGTAAAAAACATCCGAAGCGTTTTTGTTTGTCAGAAATTCCATCTCAGTAATAACCCGCCTCTGTAAATGAGGTAATCACATTGGTCCTCACACACATCTATTGGAACACGAAGACCAAAGTTGTATGTCCTACGGTTAAAGTTGTATGTCCTACGGTTAAAGTTGTATGTCCTACGGTTAAAGTTGTATGTCCTACGGTTAAAGTTGTATGTCCTACGGTTAAAGTTGTATGTCCTACGGTTAAAGTTGTATGTCCTACGGTTAAAGTTGTATGTCCTACGGTTAAAGTTGTATGTCCTACGGTTAAAGTTGTATGTCCTATGGCAGAGAACTCTCGTTGTATGTCATGTAGTTGAAGACCTAAGTTGTATGTCTTATGTTTGAAGACCGAAGGTGTATGTCCTATAATTTAATACCAAGGTTGTGTGTCTTATGGTTGAAAACCGAAGCTGTATGTCCACTGTATAGTTGAGAACTAGTACAATGAAGCTGTTTTATGTTTCTGTATGTCCTAGTTCAGTTTTGTTGATAACTTGACATACATGATACACACTTTTATGTACATACGATTGGTTTACGTTGTCAAAGGTCAAGGTCAGGCGCCGACCTTGTGTAAACTTAAGGTTAGTTTATTGGACTGGATCAAAACCAATGCATGTCTTGAATAATTCCAAAAAAAAACAACCTATCAATTAGCGACATAATTCCGAGAACGTAAAGACAGTGTGGGCATGAGGCATTAAATGGAATCCTTTACTTGATTTTACATAGCCAAATCAACGGTGTAATTTTCCGTGTGGTGCTTAGCTGCGTCAACATTATTATTTCAAACAAAATGCTTCAGCTTATTTCATTCTAGTATTTAGTGTCTTGTTCATTCTCACGATTGGCAGTGTAAGCTGGTAGAGGTGTCTTGGTGTCGTGGTGTCTTGGTGTCTCGGTGGGTTAGCGGTTCCCCAACTTCCGCAGTTTCCAGACGACTTGCCGGGTCAAGGTCGCGGCTCTAGCATGTGGTCTCCTTGCTGACGTAGAACGATGACCGGTAGGGGTGGGTGTGGCTGTAGCAGCGCCCGTGGTGGCCGTTGTTGTTGGAGCGGTGGTGCCAGAAGTTGGAGTGCTCCGTCCGGCAGCGGGAGCGGCACCAGTTCCGCTTGAAGGTGACCCAGAACTTGTCGGAGAACCAGCAGTAGAGCACGAAGTTGCAGGTGGACTTGAGTGCCAGCAGAGAGTGGCAGGCGTGCTTGATGTACGTCCACTCGTCGTAACTGGTGAACTCGGAGTCGAACTCGGTCACTGCAGTCACGGCGCTAGGGAGACACGAGAGGCTTTGGTTAGGGAGAGACGAGACACTTTGGTTAGGGAGAGACGAGACACTTTGGTTAGGGAGACATGAGACACTATGGTTAGGGAGAGACGAGACACTTTGGTTAGGGAGAGACGAGACACGCTTTGGTTAGGGAGAGACGAGACACTTTGGTTAGGGAGACATGAGACACTTTGGTTAGGGAGAGACGAGACACGCTTTGGTTAGGGAGAGACGAGACACTTTGGTTAAGGAGAGACGAGACACTTTGGTTAGGGAGAGACGAGACACTTTGGTTAGGGAGAGACGAGACACTTTGGTTAGGGAGAGACGAGACACTTTGGTTAGGGAGAGACGAGACACTTTGGTTAGGGAGAGACGAGAGGCTTTGGTTAGGGAGAGACGAGACACTTTGGTTAGGGAGAGACGAGACACTTTGGTTAGGGAGAGACGAGACACGCTTTGGTTAGGGAGAGACGAGACACTTTGGTTAGGGAGAGACGAGACACTTTGGTTAGGGAGAGACGAGACACTTTGGTTAGGGAGAGACGAGACACTTTGGTTAGGGAGAGACGAGACAAGTTTTATTGAAGGAAATATGAGACATATTTTATTTTCCAAGTTTATCAACAGTTGAAGTAATACTAACAAATTATAAACTATTATAAAAAAAATTCATTTTCAAGATAAATTATTTTTTAAAGAGAAATAACTCAATTAATATTTCAGTAAGCCTGTTTAAGCTAGGTTATATCCCCTTACATAAAGCAAACCTGTTTGGTTTATTTATTTTTCACAAACAGGAAAATCAAATTTCTATTTAGATGTGGTAGCCAAGTCATATTGAAAGGTAGCTAAATTAAGCTAAACAATGCATGAAAATATTGTGCCAAATGTTATGGCAGTAAATTATACGCGACCTCTGGTGTTTAATCAAAGACTTCCAGTTTTCTACAAAATCTATGCCGGCCCATTTTTTTTCTAAATCCCTTATCAATACTTAAATAACTCACTCTCTCTTGATCCCCTACAGAAACCACGTAAGTGTCCCAATGAATCATAACGAACTTTTCAAGTTCAGGTAAGTATTTAGTGCTAAGAACCCGATGTCAAAACAAATAAAATAAAAAGTTGTGTCACTCACTTGTAGAGCATCTGAGGCACGTGACAGACGAAGAAGGCAACGACCACACTAATTAGCATCATCGTTATCTTAAGCTCCTCATTAGAGACGACAGATCGCACCTGGCAGTCCACGCCCAGGTAGTTCTGTAGGTAGCGAGACGAGCGACGGATCTCGTAGATGATGCGGCCGTTAAGGATGAGCAGGGTAAGGAGGGGCAGCACCGTGAGGAGGCTCACTGTGGAGGGGAGGGGTGGTGTTAGTATAGGTGGGGGTAGAGGGGAGGTGTTAGTACAGGTGGGGGTGGGGGTAGAGGGGAGGTGGTAGTACTGGTGGGTGGGGGTAGAGGGGAGGTGTTAGTACTGGTGGGGGTGGGGGTAGAGGGGAGGTGGTAGTACTGTTGGGTGGGGGTAGAGGGGAGGTGGTAGTACTGGTGGGGGTGGGGGTAGAGGGGAGGTGGTAGTACTGGTGGGGGTGGGGGTAGAGGGGAGGTGGTAGTACTGTTGGGTGGGGGTAGAGGGGAGGTGTTAGTACTGGTGGGGGTGGGGGTAGAGGGGAGGTGGTAGTACTGTTGGGTGGGGGTAGAGGGGAGGTGGTAGTACTGGTAGAGGGGAGGTGGTAGTACTGGTGGGTGGGGGTAGAGGGGAGGTGGTAGTACTGGTGGGGGTGGGGGTAGAGGGGAGGTGGTAGTACTGGTAGAGGGAAGGTGGTAGTACTGGTGGGGGTGGAGGTAGAGGGGAGGTGGTAGTACTGGTGGGGGTAGAGGGGAGGTGGTAGTACTGGTAGAGGGGAGGTGGTAGTACTGGTGGGGGTGGGGGTAGAGGGGAGGTGTTAGTACTGTTGGGTGGGGGTAGAGGGGAGGTGGTAGTACTGGTGGGGGTGGGGGTAGAGGGGAGGTGGTAGTACTGGTAGAGGGGAGGTGGTAGTACTGGTGGGGGTGGGGGTAGAGGGGAGGTGTTAGTACTGTTGGGGGTGGGGGTAGAGGGGAGGTGGTTGTACTGTTGGGTGGGGGTAGAGGGGAGGTGGTAGTACTGGTGGGGGTGGGGGTAGAGGGGAGGTGGTAGTACTGGTGGGGGTGGGGGTAGAGGGGAGGTGGTAGTACTGTTGGGTGGGGGTAGAGGGGAGGTGTTAGTACTGGTGGGGGTGGGGGTAGAGGGGAGGTGGTAGTACTGGTGGGGGTGGGGGTAGAGGGGAGGTGGTAGTACTGTTGGGTGGGGGTAGAGGGGAGGTGGTAGTACTGGTAGAGGGGAGGTGGTAGTACTGGTGGGTGGGGGTAGAGGGGAGGTGGTAGTACTGGTGGGGGTGGGGGTAGAGGGGAGGTGGTAGTACTGGTAGAGGGAAGGTGGTAGTACTGGTGGGGGTGGGGGTAGAGGGGAGGTGGTAGTACTGGTGGGGGTGGGGGTAGAGGGGAGGTGGTAGTACTGGTAGAGGGGAGGTGGTAGTACTGGTGGGGGTGGGGGTAGAGGGGAGGTGTTAGTACTGTTGGGTGGGGGTAGAGGGGAGGTGGTAGTACTGGTGGGGGTGGGGGTAGAGGGGAGGTGGTAGTACTGGTAGAGGGGAGGTGGTAGTACTGGTGGGGGTGGGGGTAGAGGGGAGGTGTTAGTACTGTTGGGTGGGGGTAGAGGGGAGGTGGTAGTACTGGTGGGGGTGGGGGTAGAGGGGAGGTGGTAGTACTGGTAGAGGGGAGGTGGTAGTACTGGTGGGGTGGGGGTAGAGGGGAGGTGGTAGTACTGGTAGAGGGGAGGTGGTAGTACTGTTGGGTGGGGGTAGAGGGGAGGTGGTAGTACTGGTGGGGGTGGGGGTAGAGGGGAGGTGGTAGTACTGGTAGAGGGGAGGTGGTAGTACTGGTGGGGGTGGGGGTAGAGGGGAGGTGGTAGTACTGGTGGGGGTGGGGGTAGAGGGGAGGTGGTAGTACTGGTAGAGGGGAGGTGGTAGTACTGGTGGGGGTGGGGGTAGAGGGGAGGTGTTAGTACTGTTGGGTGGGGGTAGAGGGGAGGTGGTAGTACTGGTGGGGGTGGGGGTAGAGGGGAGGTGGTAGTACTGGTAGAGGGGAGGTGGTAGTACTGGTGGGGGTGGGGGTAGAGGGGAGGTGTTAGTACTGGTGGGGGTGGGGGTAGAGGGGTGGTGTTAGTACTGTTGGGTGGGGTAGAGGGGTGGTGTTAGTACTGGTGGGGTTGGGGGTAGAGGGGAGGTGTTAGTACTGTTGGGTGGGGGTAGAGGGGAGGTGGTAGTACTGGTAGAGGGGAGGTGTTAGTGTGAATAAGTGTGTTTTTGTAGATGTAGGTGTTAGAACAAGGGGATGGCGTGGGAGTCTAGTTATGATTCATGCAGATTTGTCGCTATACTGTCCGGGGTCAATGTCAGGGGTCGATGTCAGGGGTCAATGTCAGTTGTCAATGTCAGGGGTCAATGTCAGGGGTCAATGTTAGGGGTCAATGTCAGGGGTCAATGTCAGGGGTCAATGTCAGGGGTCAATGTCAGGGTCAATGTCAGGGGTCAATGTCAGGGGTTACGGTATGATGGAACACCAGCCTCACATTTTTAACCCCCCCCCTCCTCATATCTACCTGTGACAATATAGGTGTAGAGGGCGTTGTTGTAGTAGTACGCATGCGTGATGGTCAGCAGCGTCTCGCCTGTGATTGGTTCCTTGGCGTTGGTCAGCTGAAGGTCAAGGAACTTGGGGGAGAGCACGGTGAAGGTGATGAGGAACAAGATGGCGATGATGATGCGGGCCCGTTTGATGGTGCACATGCCCATGGCCCGCATCGGGTGGCAGATGGCCAAGTACCGCTCTACGGCCAACATGACGGTCACACCAACAGTTAGGTACTGGAAGGTCTCCATGGCTATAGCTGCAGACATACAACAAATCTTAATGTCAAGGTCTCCATAGCTATAGCTGCAGACATACAACAAATCTTAATGTCAAGGTCTCCATAGCTGTAGCTGCAGACATACAACAAATCTTAATGTAAGGTCTCCATAGCTATAGCTGCAGACATACGACATATTTTAATGTCAAGGTCTCCATAGCTATAGCTGCAGACATACAACAAATCTTAATGTAAGGGCTTCATAGCTATAGCTGCAGACATACGACAAATCTTAATGGAAGGTCTCCATAGCTATAGCTGCAGACATACAACAAATCGTAATGTCAAGGTCTCCATAGCTATAGCTGCAGACATACAACAAATCTTAATGTAAGGTCTCCATAGCTATAGCTGCAGACATACGACAAATCTTAATGTAAGATCTCCATAGCTATAGCTCCAGACATACAACAAATCTTAATGTAAGATCTCCATAGCTATAGCTGGAGACATACAGCAAAATCTTAATGGAAGGTCTCCATAGCTATAGCTGGAGATACAGCAAATCTTAATGGAAGGTCTCCATAGCTATAGCTGCAGACATACGACAAAGCTTAATGTAAGGTCTCCATAGCTATAGCTGCAGACATACAACAAATCTTAATATAACGTCTTTATGGCTTTAGCTGGAGAAACAAACACACATCTAAATGTAAGATGGTTTTGGCTATAGCTGGGGGATTCAAATGTTATAGCTATAGCTGGAAATAAAAGTGTTTTAAGGTCTTTATTGCTATAGATGGTGCTAATAAATAATTTCACCAAAAAAGTCTATTAGGCTAGCTTTAGTTTTGTTTCTAAGGTTCTTAAGACTATAACTTTGGGATAACAATTTATTAATGAAAGATCAGCACAGCTATTGTTGGTGAAAAGTCAGTGAAAAGTGTCCTTAGCTATATCTGAAGACAAAAGTGTATTATTGAAAGGTCTTTATTGCTATAGAATACTATAGCTGAAGCTAATAAAGATTTTCACAAAAGGTCTATCATGCTATCGCTCAAATGAACTTATAGTTTAGCAATTCTGTTCAATCAGTTCCAAGTCTTATAGATTAAAATTGTCCCCAGGGAAAAATAAAATCCCAGAGAAAACATGAAAGGCGCATGTTGACCGTCTACGGGAAAAGCTCACACACGGTGCACGCACCCCCCCCCCCCCCCCCGGGCTGGAGAAACAAAAAACTGCATCCATGTTTCCAGCGGATATGTCGGGATTGAAACTAATTATAAAACGTGTTTCATCTGCTGTCATTTTACGAACTCTACACAAGACAAACTGCTAGGTTTCACCCTGTGAGCGATCACCTCTAAACAGGACAAACTGCTCGGTTTCATACCGTGAGCGATCACCTCTACACAAGACAAACTGCTCGGTTTCATCTGGTGAGCGATCACCTCTACACAAGACAAACTGCTCGGTTTCATACCGTGAGCGATCACCTCTAAACAGGACAAACTGCTCGGTTTCATACCGTGAGCGATCACCTCTACACAAGACAAACTGCTCGGTTTCATACCGTGAGCGATCACCTCTAAACAGGACAAACTGCTCGGTTTCATACCGTGAGCGATCACCTCTAAACAGGACAAACTGCTCGGTTTCATACCGTGAGCGATCACCTCTACACAAGACAAACTGCTCGGTTTCATACTGTGAGCGATCACCTCTACACAAGACAAACTGCTCGGTTTCATCTGGTGAGCGATCACCTCTACACAAGACAAACTGCTCGGTTTCATACCGTGAGCGATCACCTCTAAACAGGACAAACTGCTCGGTTTCATACCGTGAGCGATCACCTCTACACAAGACAAACTGCTCGGTTTCATACCGTGAGCGATCACCTCTAAACAGGACAAACTGCTCGGTTTCATACCGTGAGCGATCACCTCTAAACAGGACAAACTGCTCGGTTTCATACCGTGAGCGATCACCTCTACACAAGACAAACTGCTCGGTTTCATCTGGTGAGCGATCACCTCTACACAAGACAAACTGCTCGGTTTCATACCGTGAGCGATCACCTCTAAACAGGACAAACTGCTCGGTTTCATCTGGTGAGCGATCACCTCTACACAAGACAAACTGCTCGGTTTCATACCGTGAGCGATCACCTCTAAACAGGACAAACTGCTCGGTTTCATACCGTGAGCGATCACCTCTACACAAGACAAACTGCTCGGTTTCATCTGGTGAGCGATCACCTCTACACAAGACAAACTGCTCGGTTTCATACCGTGAGCGATCACCTCTAAACAGGACAAACTGCTCGGTTTCATACCGTGAGCGATCACCTCTACACAAGACAAACTGCTCGGTTTCATACCGTGAGCGATCACCTCTAAACAGGACAAACTGCTCGGTTTCATACCGTGAGCGATCACCTCTAAACAGGACAAACTGCTCGGTTTCATACCGTGAGCGATCACCTCTACACAAGACAAACTGCTCGGTTTCATACTGTGAGCGATCACCTCTACACAAGACAAACTGCTCGGTTTCATACTGTGAGCGATCACCTCTACACAAGACAAACTGCTCGGTTTCATACTGTGAGCGATCACCTCTACACAAGACAAACTGCTCGGTTTCATACTGTGAGCGATCACCTCTACACAAGACAAACTGCTCGGTTTCATACTGTGAGCGATCACCTCTAAACATGACAAACTGCTCGGTTTCATACTGTGAGCGATCACCTCTAAACATGACAAACTGCTCGGTTTCATACTGTGAGCGATCACCTCTACACAAGACAAACTGCTCGGTTTCATACTGTGAGCGATCACCTCTACACAAGACAAACTGCTCGGTTTCATACTGTGAGCGATCACCTTAAGAGCTGCCCAGCATTTCACCAGCTGGTTTCTCTGTAGTTTTCACCAAACAGGTGATGTTTGAAATTCGTGTTAGCAAGCTTATATGTGGGCAGACCATGTACATGTCACCCTAAAGCAGTTTTGGTGCTTCATCTCATTCATGAGTGGGTGGTTACTACTTAAACTATTTGGTTCAATAGCCTGAATATGTACCGTACAAATATCTACTAGAGGTAGATCACAACATCACAATATCCACACCAACACCCACCACCACCACATCAACATCCACCACTACCACACAAACATCCACTACCACAACACCAACATCTACACAGCCCAACTCACTCGAGTAGGACGTAAAGAGCGCCATGTGAGCTGAGCTGGCTATCCGACAGTCGGCGTACTGCTCCATGAGGTTCTTGCTGCACATGACCAGCAACATCATCAGGTCCCCTACAGCCAGCGCCGTCAGGTAACAGTTGCACGAGTTGCTCATGAACTTCCGGGTCAGCACGGACAGGGTCAGCAGGATGCCCAGGATGCCGATACACAGGAAGATTGGCTCAACGATGATTTTAATGGAATCGTTCGGTTTCTGTGGATAATTGTAATGGAATCATTCGGTTTCTGTGGATAACTTTAATGGAATCATTCGGTTTCTGTGGATGATTTTAATGGAATCATTCGGTTTCTGTGGATGATTTTAATGGAATCATTCGGTTTCTGTGGATAATTGTAATGGAATCATTCGGTTTCTGTGGATGATTTTAATGGAATCATTCGGTTTCTGTGGATGATTTTAATGGAATCATTCGGTTTCTGTGGATGATTTTAATGGAATCATTCGGTTTCTGTGGATAATTTTAATGGAATCATTCGGATAATTTTTACTTCATAAGTTATATCTGACGCGAAGAAAAATAAAAGTGTGCTTAAAACACAGACATAAAAAACTAACAATTGGATTGGATATATGAAATTAGGCCTAGAGCCTAGACAGAAGAGACATATAATAGTCACATGATGACCCTCCAATTGTATAACATTGATACTTGTTTCAGATTATTCAGATCTCCATGGTAACCGATACAATCAGTATAAAGGTACACCACAGTTAAGCAATACATTGCTGATCCATTCACTATAGATCCAAAGATGGAACCTCTATCCTGTGGTCCATTTAGAACAAGAATGCCACTACACGAATCAGTGAACCTTTCCCTTAGACAAAGAACAATATTTAGCTGCTAATATTTTGGCACCAACGTTCAAAGATTCTTCCTCTAGGATCTTCAGTAGTTTAATAAAGTACAACTTCAGCATTCAACGTTTAACTCATCATCCATGAATGGAAAGACAAAGGTTTAATTTTTTATCGACAGATGAAAAGACACAATTTTATCGATAAATGGAAACTTTTTTCAACGATAGGCAGAAAGACTAAAGTCTATTTTTGTTTATATGTGTAACGATTAGCAAGCTAAAACGTGCAAGCAAGAGCAAACTTTAAACTACAGGACTGTGTGGTTAGTTAACCTTGGACATGACCTCTTGACCTCACCGTGTGCTCCTCACAGCTCCGATTGAACCAGACGCTGCTGCTGATGTTGTCCGCAGACGACAGGCTAGCAGAGCCAAGGTCAAGGTGACTCAAGATGGCGACGCTGCCATTGTACCTGGCGGTGACGGCTTGGGGTGGGATCGAACCCCGGTCCGTGTCTGCAGCCTGACGGTTGGGGCCCGGCACACCCAACAAGTCTGGGATTTGTCTGTCTGACGTGTTGTAAGTCTGGCTCAACGTGGCGTCACTCGCGTCTGCTGACGTGTTGTAAGACGGTGTAAACATGACGTCACCACCAGCATTAGCCACACAACCTGAGGGTAAAAAAAAACTCATTAAAAAATTAAACAAAATATGGCGTCCAACTATCTTTCCTCCCGTAAATTACGAGCCGGTTCTAAAAAAAAATCTAATAAAACGAATTGCCTCCGGGAAGACATTAATTTATTATTAATGCGATCAGTGTCATGTTGAATGTTTTTTTATATAACTATCTTTCATCAACGTTAGAATATATATATATAATTATATATATATATATATATATATATATATATATATATATAAATATATATATATATATATATATATATATATATATATATATATATATATATATATATATATATATATATATATATATATATATATATATATACATATATATATATATATACATATATATATATATATATATATACATATATATATATATATATATATATATATATATATATATATATATATATATATATATATATATATATATATAATATTCGTACCTCAACAACACATTATCAAAAGAACTTAAGTTAGTTCTACTTCTGCAAACCTCTTCCATTAACCTATCGTAACGAAGCCAATTATTCTGCTATTTTAAACGGCCTGGGAGTACTCACTCTCACCAAACCAATTTCAGCACGCCGGTTTAGTGGATTCTAGTCTGGTCCAATACTTAATAAACTAATCACTACAATCAGACTCTCTCTCTCCCATCACTGTATCAAAACCAGACTCTCTCTCTCCCATCACTGTATCAAAACCAGACTCTCTCTCTCTCCCATCACTGTATCACAACCAGACTCTCTCTCTCTCTCTCTCCCATCACTGTATCCAAACCAGACTCTATGGAAGAAAGTCTACTGACCCCCAAACAAAATAGAATTTATATAGAAAATATTTACTTTTACCAGTGTCCCCCCTCCCCGGAAAATTTAGCCCGTCCCCCACCCCACCACCCCGAAAATGTCAAGCCCCCCCCCCTCGGAAAAAAAGCCTGAAAGAAACATTGTTTAGGTTAACTAAGTGTGGCTGGTTAGGTTTAAAGATGACTTAACCCCCCCCCCCCCCCCGTCCCCAGTAGCCTACCCTTAGATCTGTGTCCGTGTTTAAACCGGTTCGTGCTGCTCTATTGTTCTGGCCGTCCTAAAACTACTTTAGCCGTCCAATTTACGATGAACATTCCAAGAAATCACTGATCGTCCGCACCATACAGCCTGGCCGTCCAAAAAAAATCCCTAATAAAAAACGCACCCACATAGTCAAGCCGTCCAAACATTGTACCAACATTCTGGCTGCTAGACAATAAATATTCTGGCCGTCCAAACCATGCAGCCTATGTGACCTAGCCGTCCAAAGCATGCAACCCTAATGACTGGCCGTCCCTACTACTCAGTGACAAGACTGCCCAAACAACTTGGCGCAAATGACCTAACCTGACAAACTACCTCTCCCCCCTCCCCCCTCCACCCCCACCCCCGACCTGTCAGCAGCCCCAACTCTGGCCACAGGGGAGACGTCTGAAAGCTCTGGCACCATTAGAGTTTTAGTTGCCCAGTCAACAAACGTCTGAAAGTGACTTGCTCTCTTGGCCTAGACTAGACTTTTGTTATATGGACCTTAGCCTCCACTAGACTTTTGATATCTAAACCTTAGCCTCCACTAGACTAGACTATTGTTATGTGGACCTTAGTCACCACTAGACTATTGTTATGTGGACCTTAGTCACCACTAGACTAGACTATTGTTATGTGGACCTTAGCCTCCACTAGACTATTGGTATGTGGACCTTAGCATCCACTAGACTAGACTATTGTTATGTGGACCTTAGCCTCCACTAGACTAGACTATTGTTATGTGGACCTTAGTCACCACTAGACTAGACTATTGTTATGTGGACCTTAGCCCCCACTAGACTATTGGTATGTGGACCTTAGCCTCCACTAGACTATTGTTATGTGGACCTTAGCCTCCACTAGACTATTGTTATGTGGACCTTAGCCTCCACTAGACTATTGTTATGTGGACCTTAGCCTCCACTAGACTATTGTTATGTGGACCTTAGCCTCCACTAGACTATTGTTATGTGGACCTTAGCCTCCACTAGACTATTGTTATGTGGACCTTAGCCTCCACTAGACTATTGTTATGTGGACCTTAGCCTCCACTAGACTATTGTTATGTGGACCTTAGCCTCCACTAGACTATTGTTATGTGGACCTTAGTCTCCACTATAGCAGGCTGTACACTAGACATGGGTTGCCAAACTGTGTTGCAGTTTAATTTGATACAAACGCTGATCCACTATGACTGGCCATTTTTCTCTTCTATTGATTATCCTTAGGATAAAGAAAATAGCACCGTTTCATGGGTCTGACCCGTATCATGGGTCTGACTCTCTGGGTCAAGCACCTCGACAGATTGATGAACCCACATGGATCACTGTATCACGTGATTCGGGTAGCGCCATCTTGCCCAGGCACATTTAATTTGTGTGCTTCATGTCCGCGAAGTGTTTTAATGTGCCTGATTTTAGTTCTAGACAAATATTTACTACTGATAACTCTATACTTCTTTTATTGAAGATATATGTATATATATATATATATATATACATATATACATATATATTATATATATATATATATATATATGTGGGCTGGTATACTACTGTTAATCCTAAAATGTAATAGTAACTTGGGTTTGTGGGCTGGTATACTACTGTTTATTCCAAAATGTAATAGTAACTTGGGTGCTTATTAAAGGGGCTAAGGTGACTAGGTGCTAGTTAAACCCAAGGGGTTAATCTAAGGTATTGGGGATGAACAGGCCAGGGAAATCTAAAATTTGATTAAAATGTTATCGGCTCACCCTGGTCGTTAAGGGCTGCGAGCTCTATGCACGTGCATAAGTGACACGTAATGATGGGAAGACACGCGGTGATTTATGTCTAAAGTTGAGTCCGGGCATGCCGCTGGACGTCACGGTTGGATCATGACTCATGATCTGCAGGTGGACGTCAGAAACGATTCCGATGACCTTAGGGACTTATTATCGCCTGGGCCGGATAGTTAGACGCGAGCAGCGTAGGGACCTGTGGTGGTCAGTTGTTAGGTGTGAAACGCGGCGGGAGTGCCGTGTGGCCGTACGTTAGCTCAAGCGGTGTATGACACGATCGTTAGCCCTGAGACAACGGGAAGATCTATAGCGGTCAATTATCGGGTGTGAAACGCATGGGTGCATAGTGACCGGTGTTATCTCGAACGCCGAGGGATGGTGTGGAGCCCAACTCGCGACCCTATAGCTCTGGGGAGATGATAAGGGATGGGCCGACTAGACTATATATTGGCACTCGAACTTGGTCCAAACGGGGTTCACTCAGAATAGAACAACAGTTACCCACGTTAAGAACGTCAAAAATTAAATTTGTGCTCAAGAATTTCGGAAGCCAGTTTTGTGTTCAAATAGGAATCTTGAAGCATTTTGTGTGAGTGTCAAATTCTAGAAATGTAAGTGTGAAACATTTTTTCTTTTTTTTTGACTGATACCTTAAACTAGGATAGTTGTCTTTTAGCTTTATAGAAAACCATGGTTGTATTGTACAGGCTATATTCATGTATTGAATATTGAAGTAGATAGGCTCTAATGATTTTGTTTGTTACAGTGTTGTTTGTAGTCGGCCTATTTTGGCTGGGTTTTTTTTTGCGGTTGTTTTTTTAGTAGTTGTTTTTTTAAAGCAGTTTTTTAATCGATTTTTTAGCCATTTTTGTAGTCATATTTTCCTTGTCTTTATATAGTTACGTTTCCCTAAGTTTTATAACAGCTACATCTGGGGTTTAGTTTTCGTTGAGTTTGGATCTTTTATTTTTAATTTTTAGGCGGGGTATTTAACGATCAAATAAAGTATATCTTAGTTACTCTTGACTTTGATTTTTTATTTACTTAGTCTAGTTTAGTTTGGTTTGTTTAGGTTTAGTAAACCCCTTTGTCACCACACAAAGGTGCACGGATGAGTGAATAAGATCACCTCTCGGTTCTCCCCTTACATTTGGTGTCAGAAGTGGGATCCGTGCTTGGACAAGCCAAACTTTATTTTTTTACTAGGCTAATTTTTTTTGCCCAGGGGTATAGATTTAGGCTAGGTTGTTAGGATAGTTAGAGTAAGTTTGAAAAAAAAAGAAAAGTAAAAACCCAGCTTAAGTATGGCCGACAGTGGCGAAGATAGACAGCCCCCCGCCACCGTCATCATAGTACCCCAGAGAGAGGTCACCATCAGAAGATTCCATGGGGATGGTCATGCTGATGAAGTAGAACGCTTCATCCGAGATGTCAGCCGGGCGTGGAAGGTGCGTAAAGACCTGTCCGATGAGGAGCGACGGGACTTCCTGTGGTCACACCTGGGGGAGTCCGTCCTCGCCGAGCTGAAGTGCCACCCCAAGGTTGTGAGAGACAACCCGGAGGAAACCTTTAAAGTACTGCGAGCCATCTATGGTGAGCAGAGAAGTGTGTCACAACTTACGGGAGCGTTCCAACAGATTCACCAACACAGGGCGGAGTCAGTGAGGGCTTACTCACATCGCCTACATGAGGCGTTTGAATCTCTGACGGCGAGACAGGAGGCCCTTAAAGTGTCCCTTACGGATGAGCAAATCCTGAGGGACCACTTCGTTGAGAATCTACAAGACCCGATCCTACGCAGGTACCTGGGAGAAGAGCTGTACAAAAGTCCCGGTACCACATTCCTGGAGCTGAGAAATGCTGCTATCCGGTGGTGCGGTGACGAGCAGCCAACGACCTTTGAGGCCAGATCGTCTGCCGTCACATCGAGCCAGGCCACAACAGAGTTAGAAGGCCTCGTCCTTACTCTGACTAAACAGGTCAGTGACCTGGCAACACAGCTGCAGGAAATGCAACGAGCACAAGCAAAACTTTCTACACAGCCCAGGGAACCACCCCGAGCTCCTGCTAAACGATTTGGGAACTTCCGGAGGTCACTTAACTGCTACATCTGTAACAGTCCGGCACACATTACCAGGGACTGTCCAAAAAATGGACTCCCACAGTAGTGCAGAGTCGAACTACTGGGGGGAGGTCAGACGACTCGTCATTCTGGAAGAAACTGGTTGGAGCTTGTCCTACGGTAAAAATTAACATTAACCAGTCACCTCTTCTGGCAACAGTCGACACAGGGTCTCAGGTCAGTACAGTGACTGAAAGCTTTTTTCTAGATAATCTTCAGGGTCCTCTGCAAATTGTTCCATCAAAGTGTTTCCGGTTGACTGCAGCGAATGGACTGAGTGTGCCGTGCCATATATTGGATATTTTTTGGCCACGGTAGAGTTGAATGGACAAGTTTTACCTGACAAGGGTTTCCTCGTGATAAGGGACTCGCCGTCTTCGCAGTCCACTGCCCCGTGTCTGTTAGGCATGAACATTTTAAAAGATGTTAATGGCCTCGCCTCGTTTATACAACCTGCCAAGGAACTGGTGAAAGATGGGCGAGCAAGAACTTTAAATTCTACTTCCATCATCCCAGCCAGGTCCATTCAAATGATTAGTGCAACTGGATGTGACCCAAGTGTACCTTGTGACCTGATGGTACAACCCCTGCCAGTATCATTCAACCCAAATTTACTGTTAGTTCCAGCGATCACATTTGCCGAGAGAGGTCTATTCCGTGTCGGCATTGTCAACTTGTCGGACGAGAGCATAACGATCCATCCTAGAACATGTATCGGCACTATCCATCCATTCACTCCTTCGTCTGAAGTAGACATCCAAGTCAACCATGTAGCGGCTGAAATCACTGTAAGGCCGTCACCTCAGACCTCCAGTACCATTAGCAGTGTGAATCACCAGGTGAAGAATAAGGTATCATTTACATCATTGATATCCACGTCCTTGAACCATGCAGAACAAGCGGCTATGAACTCTCTACTTGAACAATTTCAAGATGTATTTGCTTGGTCAGATGATGATTTAGGTTTTACTGACTTAATTAAACACAAGATCCCTCTAATTGATGATACACCGGTTGCTCAGCCCTATCGTCGACTTCCACCAGCTGAGTTCCGAGCTGTCAAAGAACATATTGAAAAACTTGCATCTAAAGGGGTAATTAAGCCCAGTACTAGTGCCTACGCAGCTCCCATTGTGGTAGTGAAAAAGAAGAATGGTGAAATAAGATTATGCTGTGATTATAGGAAGCTTAACAATGTCACTAGAAAAGATGCTTTTCCCCTACCCAGAATAGAAGAAACGTTAGATGCGCTAGGAGGTTCACGTTATTTTTCAACTCTAGACCTAGCCAGTGGCTATCATCAGGTAGCCATGGATGAAAATGATCAGGAAAAAACAGCCTTCATCACACCATTCGGTTTATATTCTTGGACTAGAATGCCATTTGGATTATGTGGAGCCGTGCAAACATTCTCTAGGCTCATGCAAGGTGTAATGAATGATTTCATCATGGACATAATGCTCGTATATTTAGATGACTTGTTGGTGTACTCCCCAGATTTTAAAACGCATCTAGAACGATTAGCCAAAGTCTTGAGCAGATTAAGACAGATAGGACTAAAACTGAACCCCAGTAAATGTGTATTTGGTGCGGCTTCAGTTCAATACTTGGGGCACATAGTCTCTGAAAAGGGTGTCCAGACTGATCCAGCGAAAGTTTCGGCTGTTAACAACTGGCCAACTCCATCGGCCCTGAATGAACTTCGATCATTCCTTGGACTAGCGTCATACTATCGGCGGTTTGTAAAAGGCTTCGCCACAATAGCTAAACCTCTGCACGAAGTCGTCACTCTTGCCAATGTAAAAAGTAAAAACAAACGACAGTCTATTATTGAATTTTGGGGCGAACAACAAGACAAAGCCTTCGTCAACTTGAAGTCAGCCTTAACCAGCTCTCCAGTTCTAGGCTACCCTGATTTTTCTATACCTTTTATCGTAGAAACAGATGCCAGCTACCAGGGATTAGGCGCTGTGTTAAGCCAGAGACAAAGCGACGGCCTGAAAGTCATCGCTTATGCCAGTCGGTCTCTAAGGCCTGGCGAACGTAACATGAAGAATTATAGTGCTACCAAACTGGAACTGTTAGCCCTAAAGTGGGCTGTGACTGAGAAGTTTAGGGGTTATTTATTAGGGACAAAGTTTATTGTGTATACGGACAATAATCCTCTAAGCTATATTAAAACTGCAAAAATCAGCACAACCGAACAACGCTGGGTGGCCGACCTAGACGTTTTCAACTTTGATATCCAGTACCGATCGGGAAAGCTGAACGCCAATGCAGACGCACTTTCTCGTAACCCTGTAGAGGTACCACAGGAGAACGATATTGAAGAACGATATGTCGAGGTCTACTCGGTTAAAATATCCACCAATGTACCACACGAAGTCTCCCACAACCAGATCTCAACCTTCTGCCATTCCATCCCAGCAACACCCATCTACTCTTTTCCTTCGGTATCTCACCACGAGATGCAGGCTGCGCAGGCCATGGATCCTGTTATTGGCCCGGTACTCTCTCTGATGGAGTCTAAATCAACCACAACCACCGGCCTTCCCTGGCCTTGCCGAGCGCTAGTGAGACAAAAGAAGAGGCTTATCTTGAAGGATGGCGTACTGTACCGGTCTATAATCGAACCCGGGGGCGACCCAATAATGCAAGTGGTTCTGCCTGAAAAGTACAGACGTCAAGCCTTAGGATTGGGACACGAGTCCAACGGCCACCAGGGGCTGGAACGTTGTCTTCAACTTCTGCGGCGTCGCTGTTATTGGCCAAATATGGAGTATGATATCCGTAAGCACTGTATGGAGTGCGACCGGTGTCAACATGCTAAACTACCGGCAGTGAAAGTGCACCAGCCTCCCGGACATCTGATAGCCACACTTCCACTCGAAGTGGTGGCTATAGATTTCACAACGTTGGAACCAGCGTCTGACGGCAGGGAAGATGTCCTGGTCCTTACGGACATATTTACTAAATGGACCATGGCGATACCGACGCGTGACCAAACCGCCAAGACCGTAGCCAGAGTCCTAATTGAAAACTGGATTGTGCACTATGGAGTGCCTAGACGCCTGCATTCCGACCAAGGGCGGTGCTTTGAGGCAGACGTAATCTCGGAGCTGTGTCGGCACTATGGCATCGAAAAGTCCCGCACAACACCTTACAACCCCCGAGGGAATGGTCAGGCGGAGAGGTTCAATCGCACCATGCATGACCTCCTCCGCACCTTGCCTGACGACAAGAAACGAAACTGGCCTAAACATCTGCCAGAATTGGTGTTCATATACAACAGTACCCCACATTCCAGTACTGGTCACTCACCTTTCCAGCTACTATTTGGTATAGAACCTCGACTACCCTTAGACATCTTCTTGGGCTCTCCGAGGCCCGCCTTAACCAGTGCAGGAGAGTACTTGCAACAGCATCTTCAACGACTCGCCGATCTGCATGAACACGCTGCTCGTCAATTACAACATGAAGTCTGTCAACGTGACAGACAACTGTCTAACGTCCCGTCGGTGAAGCTTTACGTGGGAGATTTGGTTCTCTTAAGGCAACACCCGACAGGGAGAAACAAAATAGCTGATAAGTTTGGTCCAGAGCCCTATACTGTGACCTCAGTTCCACCTGATAGTGGTGGTTATTTCACCATTCAGTCACTTGATGAAAGGATAACTCGCAGAGTGTCAGGTATTCAGATCAGAAAGTATATTCCAGCTGAAGCGGTTCCGGTACCTGCCCTTCCTGAAATAACCTTGCCGGATGTTAAAAACGCAGAAGATATCCATAAAGAACGTTATTATCAAATAGAGATCCCTGCAGTGCCCATACCCCCTCCCCGTCGAAGACGTCAAGTAGTGCCATCAGTGTTACCACCAACACCAGTATCAGTACCATCTAACATTTCTCTCACGACCCCAAGGAGATCGTCTCGAACGAGAAAGTTTCCAGATAAGTTAGGCTTCTAATCTGTTAATGTTAGCCGACTATGATGAATGTGAAATTGTACAATTTGTCTCGTTACTATGTTTTTTTGTTTTTGTTTTGTTACCATGAGTTTATTCAGTAGGATGGTAGTAGCCCTTAAACAAGTAAGTTGTACCAGTTCGGACTTAAAGACGTAAAGGCTTGGGTAAATAAAAGAAATAATTTTCTTGTATTGTACATTGTTTTAGATGAAACCTGCTGTAACATAATTTTATGACTGGAAGGGCTTGGTTGATATTAGTATTTAACATACAATATCAGACCATGTAGTGTAAAATTATGGTTGTGAACTGACGATTATTTATCTTTAATGATGACATATTTTTAGCCGTAAGGGCGGGATGTGTCCATTTTGGTTAACTACCCTTTAAAGATAAGTATGTGTGTATATCTGATCCCGGTAACTGTTACTCTTTGATGTACCTTCAGTGGCTCATTGATGTTTTTGCCTTTAGTGGACTTTACCGTGTTTAGAATTGACTGTGTCAGCGATAGTAGGGCATTCAGTACAAGGTTTATCCAATTGAGGCCTAGTTGTCATGACTAAGCTGTTTACGGGGACCGTAAACGTTCTGCGGAGGAAGAATGTGGGCTGGTATACTACTGTTAATCCTAAAATGTAATAGTAACTTGGGTTTGTGGGCTGGTATACTACTGTTAATCCTAAAATGTAATAGTAACTTGGGTTTGTGGGCTGGTATACTACTGTTTATTCCAAAATGTAATAGTAACTTGGGTGCTTATTAAAGGGGCTAAGGTGACTAGGTGCTAGTTAAACCCAAGGGGTTAATCTAAGGTATTGGGGATGAACAGGCCAGGGAAATCTAAAATTTGATTAAAATGTTATCGGCTCACCCTGGTCGTTAAGGGCTGCGAGCTCTATGCACGTGCATAAGTGACACGTAATGATGGGAAGACACGCGGTGATTTATGTCTAAAGTTGAGTCCGGGCATGCCGCTGGACGTCACGGTTGGATCATGACTCATGATCTGCAGGTGGACGTCAGAAACGATTCCGATGACCTTAGGGACTTATTATCGCCTGGGCCGGATAGTTAGACGCGAGCAGCGTAGGGACCTGTGGTGGTCAGTTGTTAGGTGTGAAACGCGGCGGGAGTGCCGTGTGGCCGTACGTTAGCTCAAGCGGTGTATGACACGATCGTTAGCCCTGAGACAACGGGAAGATCTATAGCGGTCAATTATCGGGTGTGAAACGCATGGGTGCATAGTGACCGGTGTTATCTCGAACGCCGAGGGATGGTGTGGAGCCCAACTCGCGACCCTATAGCTCTGGGGAGATGATAAGGGATGGGCCGACTAGACTATATATTGGCACTCGAACTTGGTCCAAACGGGGTTCACTCAGAATAGAACAACAGTTACCCACGTTAAGAACGTCAAAAATTAAATTTGTGCTCAAGAATTTCGGAAGCCAGTTTTGTGTTCAAATAGGAATCTTGAAGCATTTTGTGTGAGTGTCAAATTCTAGAAATGTAAGTGTGAAACATTTTTTCTTTTTTTTTGACTGATACCTTAAACTAGGATAGTTGTCTTTTAGCTTTATAGAAAACCATGGTTGTATTGTACAGGCTATATTCATGTATTGAATATTGAAGTAGATAGGCTCTAATGATTTTGTTTGTTACAGTGTTGTTTGTAGTCGGCCTATTTTGGCTGGGTTTTTTTTTGCGGTTGTTTTTTTAGTAGTTGTTTTTTTAAAGCAGTTTTTTAATCGATTTTTTAGCCATTTTTGTAGTCATATTTTCCTTGTCTTTATGTAGTTACGTTTCCCTAAGTTTTATAACAGCTACATCTGGGGTTTAGTTTTCGTTGAGTTTGGATCTTTTATTTTTAATTTTTAGGCGGGGTATTTAACGATCAAATAAAGTATATCGTAGTTACTCTTGACTTTGATTTTTTGTTTACTTAGTCTAGTTTAGTTTGGTTTGTTTAGGTTTAGTAAACCCCTTTGTCACAACACAAAGGTGCACGGATGAGTGAATAAGATCACCTCTCGGTTCTCCCCTTACATATATATATATATATAAATATATATATATATATATATATATATATATATATATATATATATATATATATATATATATATATATAATTCTCTTCTGGGAGACGCTAGAAAACAAGCTGTAAGCGCGCTCCCTACCACCCCACCCCTACATGGTCTGGTGAGCTGTGGTTCATGCTAAATTTTTACATTCATAGAGCGGGTTTAGTGACGGCTATTAGGGGCAGATAATTTAGTTTGAAACTATTTTAAACTTAGGGGAGGTAAATAAGAGGAGGCTGCTTTCACGGAGGGGGTGGGGGTGGGTGGGTGTAGGGTAGGGGTTGGGTGAAAGGAGGGTGGGGGAGTATCGTTCTTAACGACAAACTGATAGTGTTTAAATAAAGCAAATATTTTCAGTGGCAGAATTGGTACTGTCGAATTCGCAAAACATGAATTACTGAAAAGTAGAAAATAAAACAACTAAATAGCGGCGTATGATATGCCGCGGGTCGGCTCGTATATATATAATGCGCTTTTTCCATACACACGAGTTCAGTTACTAGATCTAAATAATTCGATTAAGTTCTTCATTTTTAGCTGTTTTATAGGGATTGAATTTGTTTTTTAACTTGAAAGACTAATATCGTAGGATCGATGCTTCTATGGATCGATACTGTGTTTTCTCCCACAGTAAGCCTCCTGGCGATACCGTGGGAGTATCGAAGTGGCTGAAACATGCGGCGGCCGCCTGTGTTACAGACCAAGACGTGACCACTGGTCAGCCAGAGAGTGGACACATCAGGCTGTCGTCTTGTCCAGTTCCAGACAGTTTGTTGACTTAAGCTCTCACGACCGGAAGTTTGACCTGGTCAGTCCTGGTCTTACAGTGACCCACATAGCATCGAACCCTGGATGGCCATTGGTCAGGAACATGCGCACAAAACATGCGCTAAGATAGTATTGGTGCTTAAAAAAATATTCTGTAGTTTACGAAATAGATAACTACAAATTACATCGCGACTGTGTGTAATCGAGACCTACACAATATCATAAGTGATCGGTATCGATACCTAAAATGCAAATTTAAAAAGTGTGGTATTGATAGGTTAAAATTACATCGCAACGGAATCGATATCTGTGCAGAAAAGTAGAACATCTGCAGTAGGGCAATGAAACCTGGTGGAAAGTGCGGTCATCAACATCCACCAGGATCCACCAGGATCCACCAGGATCTACTTCCACCTGCGTGAACTACACCGGCATTGGGAAGTGACATATCACATATTTGTCTCACACACTATATTACGTTAATAATTCACTAATTAACTGCAACTTTAACAATGTTAAAAGGGGTCATCCATAAATTACGTCACGCTTTTTTCGACGATTTTTACCTCCCCCCTCCCCTCCGTCACCACATCGTCACAAAAAGCCAGACCCCCCTCCCTAGATGACGTCACACCTCAGCCTACAACCCCCCTCAAAATCGCAGTTGAATTTTTCTTAAAACATCGACATTTTTTTCCAAAATCTTGTCTGAGCTCTGTCAAAATAGAGTATTTTAATCAATACCCATTGCAATTTTCTAAAACGCGAAATAACGACTAAAATTCGTTTCCTAATTTCTTTTACATAATGCAAAAGTGTGTCCCCCTACATCTGACACCCCCCCCCCCATCTCCCCCTCATCACACACCGTCACAAAATTACGGACACCCCCCCCCCCCCCTACGAGTGAGACGTCATTTATGGACGACCCCCAAAGTTGACAAAGTTAAAAGTTAACAAAATTGAAAGTTGACAAAATTGAAACGCAGATAGTGGTGACGTTTTCTATCAATAAAATTCCCTTAAATCGGTTAATTAACGGCTGTAGCGGACATCACCCTCCCGGCTGACAAACCACGCGCGGTATCTATTTTAGAGTTATAGCCCCTGTTCTCGCCCGTGGTGGAGGAATCGTGAGGGTGAATCAGGTCTGGTACCCCGTCAGGATGTGTGTGTGATGCTTGTGAGGGTGGTGGTGTGAGGATGTGTGGGGGTGGAGGAAGGGATCAGAGTGAAAACTACTGAGGTCACCTTCAGTGGTTTTTTTTTTAAAATCCCGTTCTCTTTGATTATTTATTCTAAGACTCTTTTAGGTATTTCGGCATCAGGGTAAAATGGGGGATTGTGGGGCATTAGTGGCATGATTTTGTTATGGGACGGGAATTTCAAGCAACACACACACAGACATACAGACATACACCCACACGCACACCCACAGATATATATATATATATATATATATATATATATATATATATATATATATATGAATGTATATATATATATGTATATATATATATATATATATATATATATATATATATATATATATATATATATAGTTATTATAAATGTAAGCGTTGATTGCGACATGATCCCCCGTCTTTAGCAATATGAGAAAGCTGTTAATTTAGAGGTTATAAGGTCCTAAGCTTGTTAATGAAACCGCTTGACCAGTGGTCAGACATGTCCGAGTGAGGTGATGCCACAGCAAGCAGGCTGATGGGAACTTAAGCCATGTGTGAAACGTCATCGGACTCCAGGGTCACGTGGTCAAACTCTTGGGGCACGTGACCGGAAGTTATTATGGCCTTGGTAAATAGGGATTTGATTTCACTCGATAGGTCGGATGTGGCCTTCAGCAATGACGTAGTGGACAGTGCTCATATGTTGGGGCACTGCTCGTAAACTGCGGCGTGGGTCATATAATTAGACATTAGTTATATACTGGAGCATTGTTCATGTGTTGGTGTATTGTTTATAATAGTGGGGAATTGGGCATACAATGATGCACAAGTCATATAGTGGGGCATTGGTCATTTACTAGGGCATTATTCACATACATGGGCATTGATCATATATTGGTTATATAATGGTCAACACATAAAACGATTCTAATAATAAAAAAGCCTGCATAAACAAAACAACCATCCGACACTTCACATCCAACCTGTGTCCTAACTCCGTCTAGATTCACTCCAAGCGCACAGATATCCCAATACTAGTGCCACACTATCACATCAGTGTCATAAGTCAGCTAACATAACATCAGTGTCATAAGTCAACTAACATAACACCAGTGTCATAACTCAACTAACATAGCACCAGTGTCATAAGTCAACTAACATAACACCAGTGTCATAAGTCAACTAACATAACACCAGTGTCATAAGTCAACTAAAATAACACCAGTGTCATAAGTCAGCTAACATAACATCAGTGCCATAAGTCAGCTAACATAACATCAGTGCCATAAGTCAGCTAACATAACATCAGTGCCATAAGTCAGCTAACATAACATCAGTGCCATAAGTCAGCTAACATAACATCAGTGCCATAAGTCAGCTAACATAACACCAGTGTCATAAGTCAACTAACATAACACCACTGTCATAATTTGGCTATCATCCGACACTTTACACCTAACATGTGTCCTAGATTATCCGAACCCCAAGCCAATGAATATCCCGATATTAGTGCCACACTATAACATAACTGCCATAATTTACCTATCATGTGACACACCACTGCCATAATGTAGCAATCACGTGACACCGATACAACAACTACATCCCCAGCATTCCGCGTCATTGTTTGACCACTATGAACACACAGTGATTAACTTGATGGTCATTTTTTACAACAAAATATCGCTTTACATTTTAATTATACCGGCTATTGGTCTTTTTATTTATTTCCGTTGTTTGTAGATCTATGTAGCAGTGCGTATTGTAGAGTCAAGTTCTTGTTTGCTTTGTAAGGTTCACTTCTTGTTGCAAGTAGTGAAGTAATGATTTTATTCGCGTTTTGCGCTTTTTAAAATGTTTGTATTAATGTAGGGACGCATAGCTGTTTTTTTTCGTTGCGTTAGCGCATTTACTGTTATTATTATATAACTCTACAGTTATATTTATAGCTACAGCTACTTGAACTTAAAAAGAAACACGTATAATAGCTGTATAAAACACTCATATCTGCAAAATCGAACATTAGCGAACATACAGACCTAGGAGCACAAAATCTAATATAAAGAAGAAAATGACGGGATACAAATCCGGTCTAAACACATTGTAGATTTACTGCACATAAAAGCTGTTCTGTTCTTTTTATCCGACACCACCAAAGATGATATAGGACGACATCATTTAAATTGTTAGCTGACATCAGCAAAGATGTCATATGACATCACTAAAGATATGATATCACTGCTCTAACTGGCCTAATGTCTAGGGGTACCCAACTCCCAATGACCTGATGTCTAGGGGTATCCGATCCAATGACCTAATGTCTAGGGGGATCCGACCCCCAATGACCTAATATCTAGGGGTACCCGACCCCCCAATGACCTAATATCTAGGGTTACCCGACCCAATGACCTAATGTCTAGGGGTACCCGGCCAATGACCTAATGTCTAGGGGTACCCGACCCCCAATGACCTAATGTCTAAGGGTATTCAACATAAAATGACCTAATGTCTAGGGATACCCAACTTCCAATGACCTAATGTTAATGGGTACCCTACAGAGTCTGACCTAATGTCTAGGGGTACCCGACCCAATGTCTAGGGGTACCCGACCCCCAATGACCTAATGTCTATGGGTACCCGACCCCCAATGACCTAATGTCTAGGGCTACCCTACAGACTCTGATCTAATGTCTGACATGTATTAAGTTTGTCAGAAAATTAAAATCATCCGCATGGTACCACTGATCTCTTCTCCAACTGAAGGATGGAAGGGGGGGGGGGGGTGAGACAGGGGGGGGGGGGGGTACGGAAATGGATTTAATTTACAAAATGTCATTTCCGTCTTATGAAAACTCATGTAGTGAGGGCTGAGCCAGGCGGCTTATCGTCGCGAAAAAGTTTTAAAAAAAATTCCGGTAATGATTTCCTGCCTGCGAGAACCGATGAATAGAAACCTCTAGAAAGCTTACAGCCGGTCTGATCACTAAACCAGACGACCAGATGTTTATAAAAAAATCTGGATCTTTTATTCTGGGCCGGACTCCCAGACCGAGGGCTTTATGATCTTTATGATCTTTTTATGCCGAGGTTTTCATCTCTTTCTGGGGATTAGGCGGAAAATTGTCTATACACCAACACAACATATATCAACAGAAAGCATACTGAAACAATGGTATACAAACAGAAAACATACTTTAACAATGGTATACAAACAGAAAGCGTACTGAAACAATGGTATTCAAGCATATATATATATATATATATATATATATATATATATATATATATATATATATATATATATATATATATATATATTCGTTTTCATATTCATAGATTTTTAATGCTCTAAAACTCTAAAAATTAAATTGCTTATTCAGTAAAAAAAAAGCTTAGTCGCTGAACTATATACATTTTATGAGCGACCGACATTTAATATATTTATTCTGTTTTCTACATTGTGTTAATGCTAAGTGTCTTATCTCCCATCTGTATAATGTGATCTTTAATGAGAGTTATCTGCCCCCTTTGGTCAGTTCGCTGATGTTAAAACAGTTCACCCGGTACACGATGTAATACTAGTACGAAATCCTCTTATTTACCCTTTTGTTATTGAATAGGTAATCTTTGAATTTATTTTTTAGGACTCATTTCGTAACTAATTCGATTGAAAATGAGATATTCTTGCCTTGTCTTCGGACACTAAGGTATTTGCAAAGATGGTAAGAAATCGTTGCTTAAGAGAATAGACACAAACAGATTGAACGACAGAAAGGACGGATATATATTGCAAACAGAAAACAAGTTGTTCTATGTTGATGTTGTGTGGATGTTTATTGGGATGTTCTGTGTGGATATTCTGTGTGGATATTCTGTGTGGATATTCAATTTAGATATTCTTTGTCGATTCTCTGTTCATATATATATATATATATATATATATATATATATATATATATATATATATATATATATATATATATATATATATATATATATATATATATATATATATATATATATATATATATAAATTTTCAGAAAATCAAAAATATATCTTTAAACACCAGACCATCAATAAACCAGAAGAATTAATACCATCAGAATAAAAACCAGACCTAGGCTGACAAGGACAAAAGGCCGACTAAGACAAAAGGCCGACAGTCAAATATTATTTATAGCTCTCGCACGTTCACCCCTGAAAAAAAAAGTTTGCAGCGTGTCTTACATGGCTTTACATCTTTTCTACAGTCATTTTCTCAACCGAGAAGTTAAGCAAGCATACCAACCAACTGTCAAAGTTTGTGAAAATATGCACAATGTTTTTTTTTAAAAACAACAAGCAAATAATACAAATACAAATAATGCAGGCATAAATATAATTTTAATTTAGCTGATAAAAATATTATTCGCATTCTACAAAAACACAAAAAAAAAAAAAAATTAAATATCAATTAATATCGGAACAATTTTAAAAAGTATCAGTGTCTCGTTCGTGCTTGTTTACTTAAATCATATGCTTGTTTACTTGAATCATATGCTTGTTTACTTAAATTATAATTGAAACATAAACATCAGATTCTGGCCTTGAATACAGTTGTAGCACTCAACACAGATGCTGATTACACAATCAGTGAGGAGCTTAAACATTTTTGTAATTCTGCTCACCGTGGTAGGACAGAGCTGCTAATTCCGCTTCTTACGGTTCGTGAAATTTATGTAAGCCTAGGATCTCTGAAACCGTCTACAACAACTTCGCTTGATGACATCTTTAATAAAGTATTAAAGATTTCAGCTCCAATAATCTCTGAAGTTTTAACCTATATCTGTAACCTCTTTATTGCCAAGCAATTTTCTGAAGTTTATGTTAGCCTAAGATCTCTGAAACCGTCTACAACAACTTTGTTTGATGACATCTCTAATAAAGTATTAAAGATTTCAGCTCCAATAATCTCTGAAGTTTTAATCAATATCTATAACCTCTGTATTGCCAAGCAATATTACCCGAAACATTTTAAGCATGCTAAGGTTATACCACTACATAGAAAGGTAACATCCAAGATGCTAATAACTACAGGCCAATTTCTATACTTTTCTTCCCTCTCCAAGCCACTAGAAATACATATAAACAAATGCCAGTCAAACTACCTAGAAAAGTATAATCTTTTCCACAGTCATCAATCTGGGTTTAGAAAGTTTCAATCTAGTCACACTGCTTTGATTAAAATGAATGAAAACTGGCTTAAACATATTAACTAAAACCTACTTTGTGGCACGCTGTTCGTCGATTTCAGAAAAGCCTTTGATTCTATTGATCATACCAAATTCTTTAAAAGCTAATTCCATACAAGTTCCATGAATTTACAGTTAGGTTACTTCACTCCTTTTTATCTAATAGATCTCTTACCATCTCTTCACAGAAATATGTTAATATAGGGGTTCCACAGGGCTCAATCTTAGGTCCTTTACTTTTTTCATTATACATTAATGATCTTGCATTGCACATCGACGCAGGTCAGTGCGAGATGTTCGCTGATGATACTTCGTTACATGTCTTTGCAGACAGTGCTGACTCACTTAGTTACAAACTTCAAACATGTGCCAATCAGCTTGTTACTTGGACAAAGTTGAGGTCTACACCTAGCTGAGTTAGTAAGGCATTTTTGTTGATAAACCTAAGCTGATACAATAATACATTTTGTGTTGATATTAGTCTCGATTATTTTATTAACACTAATATACTTCCATTAAATAAAAAGATAATATATACTAAGTCAATTTTTTTATCTATATATATATATATATATAGTTCTCTTCTTGGAGACGATAGAAAACACCAAGCTGTAAGCGCGCTCCCTACCACCCCCACCCCTACATGGTCTGGTGAACTGTGGTTCACGCTAAATATTTACAATCGTAGAACCGGGTTTAGTGACGGCTATTAGGGGCAGATAATTTAGTTTGAAACGATTTTAAACTTAGGGGAGGTAAATAAGAGGAGTTTGCTTTCAAGGGGGGGGAGGGGGTGGGGTAGCGGGAAAGGAGGGGGGGGGGGGGTATCGTCCGTAACGAGCTAATGATAGTGTTTTAAAGCAAATATTTTCAGTGGCAGCGTTGGTACTGTCAAATTCACAAATTATGAATTACTGAAAAGTAGAAAATAAAACAACTAAATAGCGACGTATGATACGCCGCGGATCGGCTCGTATAAAATATTCCACGAAACAGCCCCCTCTTACTTATCAGACCTATTTTCTTTTAACATAAAATTAAATCGTCGTCTTAGTTTACCGATCCCATATACAACTTTTTTCCAAAAACATAGTTTCGCCTACTCTGTTTCTAATTTGTGGAACAATCATCCTAATAAAATAAAGCTATCTAGATCTGAAAATATTTTCAAATATATGGATCAGTGATTAGACATTACATTTGGGTCAGTGACTAGACATGACATTTGGGTCGGTGACTAGACATGACATTAGGGTCGGTGACTAGACATGACATTAGGGTAGGTCGGTGACTATGACAATTGGATTGGTGTTGGGAATAAAAAAAAATTAAAAATTGTTTATTTTTGTTTGTCAGCCTTCTTACTACATCGGCTTTTTCTGCTGTCGGCCATTTATCTAGATCCCATTGTTAACCACGTATAAACGTAGAACTCGTCATCGCGTACATATCAAGTCTACGTCGTGTTTGATAACTTTAAATACGCCACATCACGCTAATACCTTTTTTAAAAAAATGTAAATGCCTATTTTAAAAGCCGCGAAAGTTTTTTTTAAAAATGTCGTCAAGTATAGCGGGGAGAAGCTTTCGGTTCATCGCAACAATTTTTAAACGAAATTTTTCCACCGGAAAGCTTAACTCGGATTTCTACCTCGCCATCAGGACATCTAAAGAAAACCTTGAACGTCATTACACCGGGTAAAAAAAAGTTGTCTTCATCTCTTCTGCCGTCAACATTTTTAGAGGATCATCGACCTGTCATCTATTTCAGGTGTGTTTAGATCAGGTTAAAAATAGAATTATTTACACACTCAAAGATGTCAGACAATGTAGTGCTCATACAATGCAGTACTTTGTTCAATATTTTATAAAGTACAATACTTCATACAATACAGTACTGTATGCAATATTTTATACAGTACAATACTTCATACAATACAATGCAGTACTTTATTCAATATTTTATAAAGTACAATACTTCATACAATACAGTACTTTATGCAATATTTTATAAAGTACAATACTTCATACAATACAATGCAGTACTTTATTCAATATTTTATAAAGTACAATACTTCATACAATACAGTACTTTATGCAATATTTTATACAGTACAATACTTCACACAATACAATACAGTACTTTATACAATACAGTACTAAATGCAATATAGTAATTTATATAATACAGTACTTTATATAATCGAGTAGGCCTTCTCTATAATTGTATCATATTTGTCACATTCTCCTGAAAACATGGATTAGGGTCTGAACTAGGCTCTGTAGCACTTTAGGCACACAGGTAACTAGCGTGACACAATTAGACGTGACGGAACTAGCGTGACAAGATTAAAGTACACAACAAACGTGAAAGTACACAATTGACAACTGGTATAGTACAACCAAAATAACTTTATCCAATATCTTTCTGTCAAAACTTATAGCATTTTATCTGGGCTCCATTTTAAATAAAGGCCATTATCATGTAATATTGTCACCGTCCCCTCCTTACAAGCTGAGAAGGTGGGGTTGCAGCAAACTGATTAATGTATGCCGCTGTATGCTGCTGTATGCCGCTGTATGCTGCTGTATGCTGCCCTAAGCTGCCGTATGCTTCTCCTCGCAGACAAAGCTGGCCCTTTAGGACGGAGGTTTAACCTAAACCCATTATCCTATCGGCTAACTCAAGATTGTCTCAGACAGTCAATGTACTTGCTACCAGCTGAGTTTTGTTATCTTGTTTAGGTGGAGAGTTCAATGTGTACAGGCGAGTTGAAAGGTCATTGTGTACATGGAAAACTTGAAAGTTGAATGTGTACATGGAAGACGAATGTGTACAGGAGAGTTGAGTCAGGCGGCTCACGGTTTAGGACCAACTAGATTAAACCACCCGTTGACATAATCATAGGTGCGGAGTTTCAATCTTGTGGCCCCAAAACTGTTGGAAGAAATAGCCTCACAAGTTTCTCCGCTGTATGAATAAACGTATGAGAGAGTTATGGCTGGGTGTGTCATCCACCCCCCCCCCCTCTTCCACGAGTTTTAAAAATCGGTTTTCATTGTTTTACATACCATCAGAAACATGCAAGGAGAGGGGGGAGTGGAGTGTAGAGTGTTCAGGCAAGTGGTGGGGGTGGGGGTGGGGAGTGAAGTGTAGAGTGTTCATGCCAGGGGTGGGGGTGTGTGGAGTGTAGAGTGTTCATGAAATATGGCCAATGTTAAGTCCCCTGGTGCGTGTAGTAAATCATTGTTGTCTTGGAGTGGCGATTAGTTTTGTAAAGTAGGTGTTGAATAAAGAAAAATTGAGTGCAACTTCAGCAGGAACTATACCAAGTTTTCTATCTGGTAGAGGCTACAGCACAAAGGCCAAGGGAAGATAACTAATATTCCACTCTCGTAAGTTCTGAATAAATTGATCTCTTTAACTGTATGTATGCAGACAATGTGTGCCTTTGTATGAATAGAAATTCGCTAGTTTCATGTGGAATCAGAAAGTCTTACATTGTGTGAACAGTCTGTCTAATGTCTGTGAAAATGTTGGGTCTAAATTCTCAGTTGAAAGACTAAAGTTTGTGAAAGTTTTTGGTTTCATATTAATTGGTTGAAGATATTGAACTGTGTGTTAAGTGATAATGTTGTTCAGCGATAGACCGTGTGCTCTGGTAACCCGAAAGTCTCGAGTTCAAAACCTAAGCTCTAGACCTTGGTTTCTCCACCGACCGAACTGTCCCTCATGTCAAAACAAGCTGATGTGATACACTGGGGGGGGGGGGGGGGGGTGGCAGCAAATGCCTGGCAGAAACTCACGTGTCTAGACGATACAGTGGGTGAGAGAAATTCTCAATTCTTAACCAAGCTCCAGTGGGCCTGGCTGATGAGCTCTCCCAGGGAGAGCGGGATAGTGTGTGTGTGTGGGAGAGAGAGAGAGTAGCACTACCCCAGTATTGAACCCTTAACGGCCTCAAGTTTCTCGTCCCGTTGAGCTCTCGTCTGACCATGACGTCACCACGGACGTGTCATGACGTCACACGGGCCACCACAGAAGGATCTAACTACAGAATCGCGTGTGTGACCCTGGTCGTTTGGTGAGTTCCATTAGAAGAACATTCCAGAGGCGGGTGGGGATTGAGTTTCAGTGGGGGGGGGGTTGTCTTAGTGCATCAGCTAACTGTAGGTTTATCAACACATAATGTATTGTTGTATCAACTTAGGTTTATAAACACAAAATGTATTGTTGTATAAGCGAGCTGTAGGTTTATCAACACAAAATGTATACCTGCATCAGCTAACTGTAGCTTTATTAACACAAAATATCGTACCACATCAGCTAGCTGTAGGTTTATCAACACAAAATGTAAACCTGCATCAGCTAACTGTAGCTTTATTAACACAAAGTATCGTAACACATCAGCCAGCTGTAGTTTGTCAAGAACAAATGAATGACCGCTCTAGCGATATTGAAAGTTTGTCATTTCAACCTGTCGCCTCAACGTTTAATGACGCAACGCGTCAGGAACACTTGGAGTCATGGGCATAACGGCGTCGTAGAATTCCCAATCATTGAAATAAACGTTGACACTGTTTCAGTGGTTGAATGACAGTTACAAATGCAAACAATATCAGCATCAGACAAGGGACAAGGAGCGAACGGGAAAAAACAATTTCCTGCTTTTACAAAAGCTAATAAAAAAATCTCGCTACCTTTCAGCGAAGAAAACACGTTCTGAACGTCATGTTATTTTCACATTCTTCCTTAGCGTTATCAACAGTTGTCCGTGTTAGTTCCACATTCTTTGTTAACGTTATCAACAAATGCTCGTGTTAGATTCATAATCTTCTTTAACGTTATCAACAATTGTCCTTGTTAGTTCCACATTCTTCCTTAACTTTATCAATTTATGTTGAACATTAAATGTTGAACATTTAATTAATTGTACATGTCATTCGTCGAATCTAATGCTAAACATTTAACCATGTTCAGATAAAACTGTTGCGTCACGAATGTAATAAACAAACACTTCGGGATTATGTTCAGTCAAAATTAACAAACTGTTTGGGATTATGTCCAGTCTAAATTAACAAACTATTCGAGATTAAGTAAAAACAAAAACAGTGTGGACTTTTACAGAAACCGCATCCCACCCAGATTTGACTTTCTGTAATATTAATACCTGATCGTTAGTTCCTACTTGAACATTTTGATTCTAGATGCTTTGAATTTGGTCGAATAAGTAATATACTGATTTGCTTATGGGCAACACCTATGTTGGTTTAATAAATAACGTAATGGTGAGTTTATGGAAAACAATTAGAAGACTTCCGAAAAACGAAATACTTGACCTAGCATCTAGAAGTTGACTGATGGAGATTGATTTGCATCAGAGCTGAAATGTTTCAAACAGCCATTGCTGTCTGTTTCTGGTGAGGGGGTGGGGGTGGAGAGTGTGGGTGGGTGTGGAGAGTGTGGGTGGGGGGGGGGGGGGGGTGGAGAGTGTGGGTGGGGGTGGAGAGTGTGGGTGGGGGGGTGGAGAGTGTGGGTGGTGCGTGGGTGGTGTGTGGAGAGTGTGGGTGGACATCCTTTACACAGACGGAGACCCCTGTTCTCACATTTATTTGTTTACATTCATTTGGCAAGTTTTATTCATGAGTCAGGCAGCATTAGAATTTTGACAACTTTGAAAGTTTGGTAACATTAGAAGTTCCGTCAAGCTAGAATTGAAATCTGATAAAATCCACTGCGAATGCTGGTTGTTTGATATTGTTTACTAGTTGTATGATATTGCTTGCTAGTTGTATGATATTGTTTGCTAGTTGTATGATATTGCTTGCTAGTTGTATGATATTGTTTGGTAGTTGTATGATATTGCTTGCTAGTTGTATGATATTGCTTGCTAGTTGTATGATATTGTATGCTAGTTGTATGATATTGTTTGCTAGTTGTATGATATTGTTTGCTAGTTGTATGATATTGCTTGCTAGTTGTATGATATTGCTTGCTAGTTGTATGATATTGTATGCTAGTTGTATGCTATTGTTTGCTAGTTGTATGATATTGTTTGCTAGTTGTATGATATTGCTTGCTAGTTGTATGATATCGTATGCTAGTTGTATGATATTGTGCAACGAACTGATCCTTGACTTGCCTGAGAAATCCACTATTTATCCTCTGTTCTAAATTAAATCATTCAGCAACTGCCTGGTAAACCTCACATTACGACCCCTCGTACATCCGCGCTACACGTGTAGCCACGCGACAGGCACTACCTGACAAAACCACCCTGTATCAAGACACCTCTCCACACAATATGTTAAACCCTGCTGCTGTCGCCTCAGTTTTCCTTCCTCTGTTAGGCCGGGTCTTCAATTAAAACTGTTAAAACGTGCGGCGTGTATGCAAGAATGTGTCCTGCAAATTGATTGGTTGTCATGCATGGGCTTGTCCACTCAGAGATTAGCATTCTGTTTGAATATGGTGACGTCGGCATTGCTAGGGGGAGAAACTCCTGAGGAGTAATTACTCCAGCACTTCCTGTCAACCAGAGTACCCCATTTTTGGGGTGGGTAAGGGGTGCGTTAATGGAGGGGATGGTTTAAGAGTTAGTGGCTCAATATAACCTGTAAAACCTGCTCTTGTATCTATACTAACGTGGAGAATAAAGAAAAAATCTTTTTGGTGGGGTCTGGAATTATGTTGTTAAACGGTGTGTGTCAGGGACCCATCGTTGTTGTGTGGGTAAGAGACAGATAGACTGGTGGGGGTCAGGAGCAGATTTGTTTGGGGGTGTCGGGGTCAGTGACAGATAGACTGGTGTGTGGGTGGTGTGGGTCAGGGGCAGATAGACTGGTGTGTGGGTGGTGTGGGTCAGGAGCAGATAGACTGGTATGTGGGTGGTGTGGGTCAAGAGCAGATAGACTGGTATGTGGGTGGTGTGTGGGTCAGGAGCAGATAGACTGGTATGTGGGTGGTGTGGGTCAAGAGCAGATAGACTGGTATGTGGGTGGTGTGAGTCAAGAGCAGATAGACTGGTATGTGGGTGGTGTGAGTCAAGAGCAGATAGATTGTTGGTTTTTTTGTGACAGGATGAGTAGACAGGTTGTCACCTTTTGTAGTGATGTAATGTAAACATTGATTCATGCAGATGAAGAACATCGTTGATTAAAAAAAACACACTTCATAATACGATAAAAAATATAATTTGATGACCACTGAACAACGTGGCTTCAGATTGCTAACAAAACCTCTGTGGTTGCGTGTTACCAACTAGTAGCTCGTGTTTCAACATTTCCGTCTGGTCCTAATGGCAATGATCGTATTGTCATTTGTCGACCGAGTGGAGGAAATACCTGTGGTAGTTGATCGCGCTGGTGGCGGCACCTAACGGTCCCTTACATTCGCGTGCCGCGGGGATTAAACAGACGAGCTCGACTTTTGGATGATTAACGGGATTTTAAAATGGTGGAGAGGGGAGGTGAAGGGTGTTTCAGGTAGAATTGTAGCGGTCATCTGGTCACAAAGTTGTAGAATTGTCGGGAACATCTAAAGTTCATATCACCTGTACAAGATGTAAGATAAACATTCCGACGGATTTGAAGAGATAAATCTCTCAAATAACCAGGACATAAAATTAATTTTATACAACTAGACTGATTATACTTTCATAATGAAGATTAGTGTGTGAGTGTCATACATCTTGTCTAATTACACTGATAATGAAATATAATAATGAAACCATCACACATCTCTAAAAATAACAGAAAATCGAAAACACCGTAAACTTTCTCAACCTTGAACATCCTTCCCACCTTACCCCACCCCACACATGGTACCCCAAATTCCATATTCAAACATCGCACATCTAAAAAAATTTAAATACCCCCCCCCCCCCACACACACACACAGATAAACTATTCAATCAAATGTTGTCTGTTGTAAGCTACCAACTGAACCACACCAGCTCAGGACAACATGTTGACCAACCTGTTGTAAGCTACCAACTGAACCACACCAACACAGGACAACATATTGACCAACCTGTTGTAAGCTACCAACTGAACCACACCAACACAGGACAACATATTGACCAACCTGTTGTAAGCTACCAACTGAACCACACCAACAAAGGACAACATATTGACCAACCTGTTGTAAGCTACCAACTGAACCACACCAACACAGGACAACATATTGACCAACCTGTTGTAAGCTACCTACTGAACCACACCAACTTTGGACAACATGTTGACCAACTTGTTGTAAGCTACCAACTGAACCACACCAACTCAGGACAACATGTTGACCAACTGAACCACACCAACTCAGGACAACATGTTGACCAACCTGTTGTAAGCTACCAACTGAACCACACCAACACATGACAACATGTTGACCAACTCCCCTACCCCCGTGACATGATCCCCACCCACATAAATCTCCGGCTACCCAACTCCAGTTTCCCTTCAGACTTGTTCCAAGTTTTCAAATTGATAGCGCCCAATAAGCTATCTAATCTGACTATTAAAGAAATAAATGGGACGGCCGCGACATTTTGTCCACACGACAAAGCATCATGGGTAGCAGGTATAAATAATGCTGGGTTCAGCTCTGGAGCACTTTAAGCTCCGGGCTCAAGCTCTGAGCTGTAGGGAATTTATTAAAAGTTCTTGGCTGGTGTAAGGGTAGCACTTTTAGCTCTATGTTGCTGTTAAGAGAGTATTTTAAGCTCATTGTTGCCGTTTGGTAAATTATTCAAGATCTGTGTTTTCGGGAATTTTCTTTTGAAATTCTGGGCTGGCGCACTTTTAGCCGAATACTCACCAATAGTCAGTGTAATATTTAGGTTTAAAACTTGCTGATAAGCTCCAATTATTTAGGAGCTTAGATTGTGTGTGATTTGGGTAATAGGTGCTAAGATTATGTGATTATATGTTTTTCTTCCATCTGTATGAGGTCTTTTGTTTAAGAGCTGAGGTCATCTAAATGTTGGAGGTCATCTAAAGTTTTTAGGTCATCTGAGGTCATCTATTTTAAGACTCGGCCTCGTGTCCGAAAGGTTATTGACCAAATGAAAAGGAAATCCGTTTGTTCTTTAATAACCGCCAATGGAGTTTGTGAAACTGGTTTAGTATCCCAACGTCCATTCCTTGCTTGTGTGGCTACTGGATCGAATTCGTCCATTAAATCTGTGGTCTAGCGCCACCTGGGTCTGTCCCCGGGCAGCTCATCAAATGTGGTCAATTAATGATCTTGTTGATGATCCCAGTATGACCTTGACCCTCATCAAATGTGGTCAATTAATGATCTTGTTGATGATCCCAGTCCGACATTGACCCTCATCAAATGTGGTCAATTAATGATCTTGTTGATGACCCCAGTCCGACCTTGACCCTCATCAAATGTGGTCAATTAATGATCTTGTTGATGATCCCAGTCCGACCTTGACCCTCACATTAGCGCGGTAACCTGACGCCTGACGAAAGATGTCCGTGCAAACAAACTGGATCATCTAGCAGATGTGGAGCATCTTAACGCTGGCCTGTCTAATGGATGTCTACCGCGGCGAATTGTTGTCATCAAGCTCCGCCTCTTGGGCAAACTGACAACTTGTTGTCTTCAAGCTCCGCCTCCTTGGGCAAACTGACAACTTGTTGTCTTCAAGCCAACAATGAAATATTGGTTTGGATGTCTTTTGCGGTCACAGTAAAATATCCGTTTTAATTTATTTCTCGTTGAAATTAAAATAATCAAACTTCTTTAGCGTCAACGTTGAGATTTATGTTGTTGATTTTTTAGCGTCACCAATAAAATATTGGTTTAAATTGTTTTTGCATCAAAATCTAACTATTCGCAGAAATTGTTTTCTTAAAGTAAAGTCACCATTGAAATATTCGTCAAAACTGTCTTTCAGTCACGAAGAAGTAGTCATTTGAATTGTGTTTAATGGTTTCATTACATTATTCGTTTAAATTATTGTTTTTAAGTCAACATTAAATTATTCGCCCTAATTTGCCTTGACGTCATCAATACTTAATTCGTTTAATTGCTGCCCTTTCGAACATAATTAAATTAGTGAGTAGAAAACTTAAGGATTAATTTTTTTTGGTTTGAATGTTTATTTTGTGTATGTACTAAATAAACTAATTGAATTTTACGAATCCAATGAATAAAGTCAACAAGGCGTTAACTAATCTAATAAATTTGTACTTCAGGATAGCATATTATTGGGGCAGGGCTTTATTCTACACAGAAATGTAGTTGTGGTTTTAATCAGTTGTGGGCGTACCAAACTTTGAATCTATTCAGCTGAAATCATTCATGCGTTGCGCAAGTTACAGGCCTTCGTGTTGTATGGCTTTCACGTGGGGGATTTATTAATAGGCCAATCAATGAGTGTTAGATACCTTTTTTTAATGAATCGAATGTCTAATAAGTATAGTCTTTCACTGATTTTAATAATTTAATATTTAAATAGAGATATGCTAGTTTGATATATATATATATATATATATATATATATATATATATATATATATATATATATATATATATATATATATATATATATATATATATATATATAAAGGAAAGCTATTGTCTACTCCTTGTACATCTCCTCTTAAAGGTTGATAAAATTAAAACAGAAAAAAACCCACATACAAACCCCACCCACACACAAACCCCACCCACACACAAAGCCCCCCCCACACACACACACACAAACCACACACACACACACAAACCCACATGTTGAGAGATAGGACATAAGCCTTTCATCCCATTATCCTCCATCCTGATCAAGTTAAAAACCCGGCGATTGTAATGGGATATTTTTGCTTGAACATGGAGTGACCTTAACAAACTTGACTTCCTCCAGATCAGTTTTGGCAAGTCCGGTACACACGAGGTCCCGGGGTAGAACCTCCCCCCCCCCCCCACACCGGGGACATTTTTGACACTTTTCTGGACAATCTTGTTTTTAAATGTTAGTCGGGTGGATACATCGCATAGTTCTTCGTTGTTATAGTCGACATTTTGCTACGCCATATTGTTAGAATATTATCCTGATACAAATTGTATCATCTTCTACCCCCGAAGTATCAACTTCTTCCACCATAACTCAGAATTTATTTGATATATATTGGACTCTAGCCTAACCCGTCAAAAACACCACCACTGACCTACCACTGACCTACCACTAACCCACACACACCACTAACCCACACACACCACTAACCCGACACAAAGCCACCACTGACCCACCACTGACCCACCACTGACCCACCACTGACCCACCACAAACCCAACACTAACCCACACACACCACTTACCCACACACACCACTGACCCACCACTGACCCACCACTGACCCACCACTGACCCACCACTGACCCACCACTGACCCACCACTGACCCACCACTGACCCACCACTGACCCACCACTGACCCACCACTGACCCACCACAAACCCAACACTAACCCACACACACCACTTACCCACACACACCACTGACCCACCACTGACCCACCACTGACCCACCACTGACCCACCACTGACCCACCACTGACCCACCACTGACCCACCACTGACCCACCACTGACCCACCACTGACCCACCGCTGACCCACCACTGACCCACCACTGACCCACCACTGACCCACCACTGACCCACCACTGACCCACCACTGACCCACCGCTGACCCACCACTGACCCACCACTGACCCACCACTGACCCACCACTGACCCACCACTGACCCACCACTGACCCACCACTGACCCACCACTGACCCACCACTGACCCACCACTGACCCACCACTGACCCACCACTGACCCACCACTGACCCACCACTAACCCACCACTGACCCACCACTGACACACCACTAACCAACCACTGACCCACCACTAACAGCTTAAGACATGTCTAAAAACCCGCCATACATGCGGCCGTTGTAAACCTTGAATAAAACATTCCCTGGCCACAGGAGGTAGCGTGACAACGCTGTGACGATAACGTGACACGAGCGTGACACGAACGTGATCAGCAGGGCCCACACAATTTCAAAAGACAGACAACAGAATGTGTGTGTGCTGCTCAATCATTTCCTGCGAGGCACCTTTGTCCTCACACCCGATACAACTCTTACCCTCCCCCCCCCCCCCATCACACCCCCTCCCTCAGCCCCCCCCCCCCCCCTAAACTTGCCTTAATACACGCGACAAGTAAAATTCAAGCAGATATCCCCCCCCTCCACCCCCACCCTCAATGTTCCACCTCGAGCGTCAGATCTAATGTTTGTTCAGCGCATGCATGTCTTGAGATCTACTTCCGCGCATGCGTGTCACACAAATTCATCACTACGTCATAGCCCGTATGATACATGATAATCGCAGACAGATAGAGTAGCCATTATTCTGGCAAAACACAGATTTTATCCACACAATCATTTTTTGTAAACTTCGTTACTCCATTACCCTCGCTCACCCCGTCATTATCCCGTAAAACATAGCCACTGTCAAGTCGGATATAACACACGAAGTATGGCTGGAATGTTGCTCAATATGGCTGGAATGTTGCACAATATGGCTGGAATGTTGCACAATATGGCTGGAATGTTGTACAATATGGCTGGAATGTTGCTCAATATGGCTGGAATGTTGCACAATATGGCGGGAATGTTGCACAATATGGCTGGAATGTTGCTCAATATGACTGGAATGTTGTACAATATGGCTGGAATGTTGCACAATATGGCTGGAATGTGGCTCAATATTTGCTCGTGTACCTGGGGTTATCACGGTGTGGTGGTCAAGGCTTAGCTCTTCTGAAGAGTAGACCTATCTTCTGACGATTATTAACTGACGAGTATTATCTGACGAGTTTCTTGTGACGAGTATCTTCGGTCGAAACTTGAGTTGAAATCAAGCTATGAATGTTAGGTGACATCTTTACAAGTGGGACATTGTTGTGTGAAGTCTGCATTGTTCCATTAAGTATCTTGTAGGAGGTATGTAGTACAAACACGGGTATGGGGGTTTACTATTTGTTCTGTTTAGTACCTTGGTGTAAAGATACAGAGATGGAGTGTGGCATTTTTGTAAGAAGATCTTATTGTTTCTTTCGGAATCTTGATGAAGATATTTTACAAATACAGTTATGGAGGGTTAATTAGATCAACGGTTGGTGTTGGTGTGTCAATAGCGTCACTCTTTATGTTAATACTGTCACTCTTTATGTTAGTATAGCCGCTAATGCATACGTGCGTCATATTCTACATATCATAGATTTCATGTTCTTTCTGAGGAATTAAACATCTTTAATCACCTTTAAACACCTTTAAACACATGACATTAGCAACATTCCGGGTTTTATCCTTAATACATAAGGTGATGTTCCAATTTTCTCCACAATACATACGATGATGTTCTTATTTTATCCTCAATGCATAAGGTGATATTCCGGAAATATTTGATACGGGATGATAGAATATTTTTTTAGAAACCTGAGACCTAAAAATAGATATTGATTAAGAAATTTTGAAGCTTTTGTTACTCTATTTTTATAACCAGAATCATAAGGGGCTAAGATCAATAGTCAATATTCACATTTCTCATTTTTTGACAACTAGCACTTTATTAATCGCAATGTCGTTACGTTAACTAAATCTCATGTAGGTAAATTGAGCCTATGTTATAACTTTAACTAAATCTCATGCAGATAATAAAGACAATATCAAAACTGAAGCCTTAGATAATTGAGTGAATCTCTTACAAATATCTGTTCACGATTTATTATCAAACAACAACAAAAAAATATTTGGACCGGAAACGGATTAACTCTCGTCTAGATCGTGCGTAATTTTAAGATTACCGCTCACAGACTCATTCAGCTCCATTGGTTTCAAATGTGGAGGTACTCACAACCATATCATTGGGTGAACTCTCTAGAATAAAACACGGCTTACGTTGTTACAGTTTTATTTGGCCTGTAGTGGACGTACGTGGTCATTAAAATATTATTCAAGTGCTCCATGATGAACATGGGTTACGTTTGAAATAATAGTTGGATATGATGATGTGCCTTACTAGTAGTTGCATTCACATACATAACACACAGATCATAACATAATATAATATTACATGTTATATACAAGCACGTCTGACAATAATATCACACTAGATAATGTCACATAGTTGAATGTTAGGCAATGTTACGTAGTGTATGTCAAAAGTAGTCAGGCCATCTCACATACATTAGGTCACATGTAGCCAGGCCATGTCACATACATTATGTCACATGTAGCCAGGCCATCTCACATACATTATGTCACATGTAGCCAGGCCATGTCACATACATTATGTCGCATAGCGCTAAGACTGGGAATGTTACGTCATTTGACGTGACATAATGTGTTGTTTACAGGCAAGGTTCGAACCCACACAATCAAAAGTATCACTAGTGTGTTTTGTTAGTGTTGTCATGTAGAGGTGTGCTCATGTGTAAAGAATGTGTTTGGATAAAGAACACGCATGTAAGTAATGTGTTTATATGTAAATAATGTGGTTGCATGTATGAATGTATTTGTGTGTAATGTTCTTGAAAGCTTGTAATGTAATTATATTTTAGTATTGTGTTTGCATGCATTAATGTGTTTGTATGTATAAATGTGTTAGTGTGTATGTAATGTGTTTGTATGTAAGTTATGTGCTTGTATGTAAGTAATATGTATGTATGTCAGCGTGATTTTAACACAGAATATCACTTTAGTCGCAGCCAAGAACCTAGTACCTCTTCCCACTGACCACGAGTGGAATAACCTCCATCTGTGTAACGAACTGCCGGACTCACAAACAACCCGATTTACAAACACCACTAACACCATGAGTACAGTATGTCTCGATTAACGAACATCTCGACTTGCGAACATCTCGCTTAACGAACACCTCGAGTTACGAACACCTCTAGTCGCGTATACCTGGAGCTGAGCATAAGACCGCTTTAGTCCCAGCGTTAGTATGTGATGTGTTTAATGTAAGTCTTAACGGCTGAACATAAGACTACTCGGAGTCCCAGAGTTAGTATGTAATGTATTTAATGCACTATCTTGTGGCTGCGCATAAGAACACGCTAGTCCCAGCGTTAGTATGTGATGTGTTTGATGTAGCCTACTATTCTATGGCTGAAAATAAAGCCCTGCTAGTCCCAGCGTTAGTATGTGATGTGTTTAATGAATGACCTTGTGACTGGGCCCGTCATGCCAGACTTACACACACACCACATCATCAATCATCTGACTCACCACCACCAGCCGCAAACAATCAACCAGCCGACCTAGTCAGCTCATTAGATTTACAAAAGTCTGAAGTTGCAAATTTATGCTGATCATAACCTCGGGCAGTGCAATAGACGGTACTCTCAATTTGATTTCAGTTTAAAGTTGTAAATATTACGCTAATGATATGCCCGTAGTGGTAATTTTTCTTTTAATTTGCTGATGTCAACTGAGATACAATTTTCATCTCTTTAATCATCGCTTTGGTTCATTTTTCTTACTTTCAATTCCTTTATTAAAGTAATGTTTGATTAAAATCGAAAAAAAACAATCGTATCATTATAAGTTGCGGTACCATTAAGCACTTAAATAACGTGGCTCTTATAAATACCTGTGTGACAAAAAATACACTTTGTCACAAAAATACTTGAATCACAAAAATATCTGTGTCTTAAAGATACCTGAATCAGACATAAAACCGAAGTCCTGCTGTAGACAAAACCACCATACGACCATAGACGGTACATATATTTAACTGGGCACTCTAGTTTTTTTTTAAAACATTAATTCTTTTAAAATATAACAATTTTTTAGGATCATTGATAGAGAATAGTAGACTTTAGAGTTACCTGCCCTGAACAAAAAGCCCTGTTTGTGCATCATAATTCCCATATTTCACTTTCCCCACAGAACATTATCACTAACACACAACTACATTATGAAAGAGCGAATTCTTCAAAGAAAGACGATGTTTTAAGTTGATTTAAGGAGAATGTTGCATTTCTACAACAAACACCTTTATCGGACATTGTAAAACAGACGTATTGTGAGCGAGTGAGGAGAGAAGGATAAATAGAGTCTAAGCTGTATTTTCAGATACGATTTGCATCTCAATAGCTGCCTCCAATCTTAGAGGCTATAGAATTCCGGGACATATGCTAACCGAATAATGTTGTACAGGCAAGTCAATAATATAGAAAGACGCCATACAAAATTTATAAGAAAGACGCCATAAAAGTTTATAAAAAAGACGCCATTGACATCGAAAATATATAAGAAAGACGCCACTAAAAATATATTTCAAAAGGCGCCGTCAAGATTATAGAAGATCAAAGCCATTAAAACAGACAGACAGGAATCATACAAACTATTTCGGACAGGTCATACGAACTACTTTAGACAGGTCATACATACTACTTTAGACAGAGGTCACAGATTATTTTAGACAGGTCATACAAACTACTTTAGACAGGTCATACAAATTACTTTAGACAGGTCATACATACTACTTTAGACAGAGGTCACAGATTATTTTAGACAGGTCATACAAACTACTTTAGACAGGTCATACAAATTACTTTAGACAGGTCATACATACTACTTTAGACAGAGGTCACAGATTATTTTAGACAGGTCATACAAACTACTTTAGACAGGTCATACAAATTACTTTAGACAGGTCATACATACTACTTTAGACAGGTCATACAAACTACTTTAGACAGAGGTCATCGAAACTATTTCAGACAGAGGTCATTCAGATTATTTTAGACACACATTACCCAAATGACATCTTGTTCTAAAGAGAAGTCAGGACAAAAGCCGACAGTGAAAAACAGCCGTCATGTGATATCAAATTGGAGAGATACTGTAGTGACGTGGCATACAAGATTATTTACATAATAGAGCCGTCTGCTAAATATGCAAACTGGTTTATCTGCACGGAGTCCTACTATCTGTAAAAAAAACAGATTACTGGGATCTCTATAGCTTTAGCGTCAGGGATTTCAAATTCACTTTTTCTGGCTGTCGTCTGAAGATAGCAGCAGGGGCGATAAATGTAAGTCACTGGGATTTGTGGTCTGTCGTCTGCTGGCTGGAATATGGAGCCAAATAATGGCCAGCCTATTCTAGGCCATCGTTAGCTTATAGTGCGAGTAGATGATTCAAAAATTGGCCAGCATTTACTTTGTAGCAGATATACTAGACTTGGCCCAAATTGGCCATGCTGGCTTCAGTAAATCATAGTCCAACATTGGGCCTCCAGTTTAATTAATAACTAACGAGCCGACCCGCGGCATATCATACGCCGCTATTTAGTTGTTTTATTTTCTACTTTTCAGTAATTCATAATTTGTGAATTCGACAGTACCAATGCTGCCACTTAATATATTTGCTTTAAAACACTATCAGTAGCTCGTTAAGGACGATACCCCCCCCCCCCTCCCCTTTCCCCAACCACTACCCCACCCTCGAGAAAACAGCCTCCTCTTAGTTACCTCCCCTAAGTTTAAAATCGTTTCAAACTAAATTATCTGCTCCTAGTAACCGTCACTAAACCCGGCTCTACGACTGTAAACATTTAGCGTGAACCAAAGCTCACCAGACCATGTTGGGGTGGGGTAGTAGGGAGCTCGCTTACAGCTTGTTTTTTAGCGCTTTCCAAAAGAGAATTATATATATAGATTATAGATTAATGTATCGATGTTATGATCACTACACTGTGAAGCTAGGAGAAGCTCCGGTATTACAGGTTGTCCATTTTTCTTACATGTAAGCCGTTACATGAATTTGTTTTGGAGCACATATTGTTTTTCTGTAGGAGTCATTGGATAATTTACAGCCGTCTGTAGGAGTCATTGGATAATTTACAGCCGTCTGAGGCTGTAGGCTATGTGTTGGACGCTAGTTTTAATATTTGACATGGAAGAGAAAAGCAGTATATAAACTTTTTACAGTCAAATCCTCTGGCGAGTGATTGATTTTATTAAACTACATTCATTCAGTTACCACTTGAATGCTATCCTATAATTTCTATTTACTTTGTAAACTTTATATATATATATATATATATATATATATATATATATATATATATATATATATATATATATATATATATATATATATATATATCTATATATATATATATATATATATATATATATATATATATATATATATATATATATATATATATTTATATTTATATATATATATATATATATATATATATATATATATATATATATATATACATATATATATATATATATATATATATATATATATATCGTGAGTGTTGAGAAGTTGTGCTGTGACAGCAGATGACACACGACCTAGTATTTTTTCTAGGCTCTTGTTTCCTTTACCTTACATGTCTACATTTAGAGTCGAGTGTGGAGTTATTGAAACTTGACTCTAGCTAGACAGTTAGAGTGTAGCTAAGACTTTTGGTGTCTTACTATGACATTAGGTGTCTTACTAAGACATTGGGTGTCTTACTATGACATTTGGTGTCTTACTAAGACTTTTGGTGTCTTACTATGACATTTGGTGTCTTACTATGTCTTACTATGACATTTGGTGTCTTACTGTGACATTTGGTGTCTTACTATGTCTTACTATGACATTTGGTGTCTTACTATGACATTGGTGTCTTACTATGACATTTGGTGTCTTAGTTACTCAACCCCTGCTGTTAGGCCACCAGTTAGTGTTGGACAACACCCCCCCCCCCCCGCTACCCCCGCTGTTTGGCCACCAGTTAGTGTTGGACAACACCCCTCCCCCTGCAGTTGGGCCACCAGTTAGCGTTCAGTATCTAGCCGTACCAGCCACAGACAGTGTTTCTTCCAGACTTTTTTCTCCGGGGGGGCACTTGAAATCTTCGGGGGGGCGGTAAACTTTCTTCGGGGGGGCGGACACTGTTAAAAGTATATATTTTCTATATAAATTATATAAATTTCACATCGTTCGGGGGGGCGGTAAAAATTTTTCGGGGGGGCTTCGCCCCCCCGAAGAGATGCCTGGAAGAAACTCTGGCCACAGAAAGCTCATACCTTACAAAACGGAATAAGAAAAAAATATTCCTACCTCAAATATAGGCAGATGACAGTGGGAAAAGTGGAATGTCACCAAACGACAGACGTGGTTATTTATAGACACCAATCAAATACTTGTCCGTGAAACGATAATTTAATTCTTGAAACAAAAATTTTAATTACAGCTTCCAATTGCGTAATATGACACTCAAATAGTTGGACGAAAATGGTTTTTAAATATAGAAATTCAACTTTTTATTCAATAAGTCGAAAGTTCAGAGAAAAATGTATCCAAAGCTGTGAATATTTGTCATTGAGATGAATAATTTAAAAAAAAAAGGAAATTCCAGTCAGTTGAAAAAGTCAGTTGAAAAAGTCCGTTGAAATAACGATCACTAAGAGTGGACGCTGTCCATCGTCTTGTTGTCGTCTGCTACTAACTGCACGAGCCACTCACGCGGATACGTTTGTTTTCCAGGACACAGCGTGGCACGTCTCGCAGCTGACGCGCATGCGTAGCGTCGTCTGAGAAACGGATAAAAATGACAAATCGGAAAATCGGGGAACAAATCCATAAAGAGGATAAAAATGTTCGAAAGCATGGAGAATAATGAGTTTTTGGCCAGAAATAAAGACAAGAAAGACGTTTAGAATTAATCAAAGATTATCGTCTGCCAGTTGGTTTCTGTCATTAGCATTGGGAGATGAACAAGTTCAGTGAGTCGGAGAAGTCGACATTTTCTGTGCACAAGTTCCATATGCTAGAATCAAACATATAAAGTCCATATACAAGTAGCAACCATACAAGTTCTATATACAAGTATCAAACATACAAGTTCCATATTCAAGTATCAAACATACAAGTTAAATATAAAAGTATCAAACAAACAAGTAAATATAAAAGTAATCAACATACAATTTCTAATAAGTATCAAAACGTTTAATATACAAGTATAAAAGTTACATGCAATAGAAGTTTCCTCTGCAACCTTCTTATACAAGTTTTATAAATAAGTTTCAAATACAAGTTTCGCATTTCAAATTTAATATAAATTTTCATACAATAGTTCATCAAGTGTTCTGTTACCTATCTGCATCGTAAAAATTGTAAACTATTTTTAACAAACTCTTCACTGCTTTTATTTTTAACATTTTTCTTTGAGATCTGGTCTAGTCTCGCTGTGGATCTCAATGTCAAGAACACTATCTGACCAGCACCACATCCAACATGTGTCGTGACATTGGTTTTAAATAGGAGCTCAACACTAGCCACCCCACCCCCTGCAGCAACCCCACCCCCACCCCCTGCAGCCATATCCGAACCCCCAAAGAAGCAAACCCACCCCCATCCCCTGCAGCCATATCTCAACCCTCACTGCAGCCAACTCACCCCCATCCCCTGCAGCCATATCTCAACCCCCAATGAAGCAAACCCACCCCCATCCCCTGCAGCCATATCTCAACCCTCACTGCAGCCAACTCACCCCCATCCCCTGCAGCCATATCTCAACCCTCACTGCAGCCAACTCACCCCCATCCCCTGCAGCCATATCTCAACCCTCACTGCAGCCAACTCACCCCCATCCCCTGCAGCCATATCTCAACCCCCAATGAAGCAAACCCACCCCCATCCCCTGCAGCCATATCTCAACCCTCACTGTAGCCATCCCACTCCATCCCTTGCAGCCAGTCTTCTACTCTTAGATCCAATGTCCATAGAAGACCATCTATCTACTTCACAGGAAAGTTCTCCTGTACTAGATGTCTTTTGATGTCCCAGAATATGATTCTTCATTAGCCAATTACTGGCCATCAAACACCTATTCTAAACCTAATTGACATTAATTTTAATCAGTCTACTGGAAGCCCATCTAAAAACTATCGTCTACAAATTTTAAAAGCAAACACAAATTTTGCTCAGATTAAAACGAAACTTTAGATTAAATTCCAAATCAAATGTTTTCCATGACTAAACAATAGTTTGTTTGTTTAACATTTTAATTGGCTATAAATCCATAATCGATCTCGACTCTTTTATTGGAAGTTCACAGTGTATTAGAATGTTGGGAGGCAGGAGCCAGTTCTCGATTCGTCTTTGTACAACTTCCGGTCACGTGCTGCGCATGCGTGTTTCCAGACACCATGATCTATTTTTAGCTCAAGTTTTGGAAGATTTGACGCTGTTATACAAAGCTTGAGGACCGCTGCTCATTTGCATATCTTAATGGTGTATTGTTTTTAAAATAATTAGGGCCCCGTCCATCATATCTATATCTTAATAGTGTGCTCTTTTTTTAAATAACTAGGGTCCCGTCCATAATATGCATACCTTAGTGGTGTGTTCTTTTTTAAAAAATTAGAGTCCCACCCATCATTTGCATAGGTTGGTGATGTGGCCTTAGAAAAACAAGAAGGGGACCGCTGATAATTTGCATAGGTTGGTGGTGTGGCCTTTTATACAAGAAGGGGACCACTGATCATTTGCATAGGTTGGTGGTTTATCCTTTGAAATTGACGGCGTCCTGTGTATCTGACGGATTGGGTTCGCTATGTGCGAGTTCTGAGATGAAACCCCAGCGCCATGTCAGCCAGTAGAAGGTTTAGTGCTCATCAAAGGGCGATTACTCTCGATTAAAATCTCATTACACGAGATTAAAAGTGTGCTCAGGTTTAAGAAAGGGAAGGAACTCTCTTCATGTTTTTTTTTAAAAAATGTTGTTCATGCTGTAAACAAATGAAACGTGTCGTCTTATGGAATACGTGACGTCATGCGGTACATCTTGTTACGTCATCAGAGGTGTATGGATGACGTCAGGGTATGAACCTGTGACAGCTGGTGGTTGTCAACTGTGGTGTGGCAGGTAATTTTTTATATTTTTGCTGCAGAATAAAATCACCTTTACTACGTGGATACATAACGAAGACACCCATTACATGTTGATACGTAACGAAGGCCCCCACCCATTATATGTTGATACATAATGAAGACATCCATTATATGTTGATACATAACGAAGGCACCCATTATATGTTGATACATAAGACACCCATTATATGTTGATACGTAACAAAGACACCCATTATATGTTGATACATAAGACACCCAATATATGTTGGTACGTAAAAAAAACACCCATTATATTATTTATGTTGTTACATAAGACACCCATTATACATTGATACTCAACGAGTCCATCTGTTCGTCTGTTTGTCTGTGCGCCCTAAGGCCTGAGTTAGGTCACATTGTTTGTAAACAGTTGTTACCAACCTTTTATGCCGCCATTTTTCGTTTTTCCAGATAAATACCCTTTAATTACGTCGTAAGAACATCAATTTTTAATCAAATTAAAATGAGCCAAACTTGATAAAATTTTAGCTGCCTCGATCCAATAACAAAAGAAGAAAGCGGGGTAGGGTACTAACATCCGGTTGATCAGACATCGGTCACGTGATTAAGGTGAGTTGTTGTTCACGAATGTTGTCACTCCTGAGAGCCGAAAAAAATTCACGTTTAGAGTTTTCATCTGTCTGGCTTTGTCTACATAGTGATCGTACTTTTGGTGAGTAATGTTTTCAGTAAACAAACACACTGTGAGAAGTAGCCAAGAAGACAGTGTGTAGTTCACTACGCCGTAATGTGTTTGAAATGAAAATAACAAACCTTAATTAGAGCTCGCTGGCGCTCTACAGGAGCCTATAAATAAATAGTTACCGGAAGAGAGTGGGGGTGGGGGTGGGGCTATAGTACAAGTATCAATGTGTCCCTTTATAAATCATAGCTGAGATGATTTTCTTTGACCAATGTGTTTCGTCAGTAGACCTATACCACCTCGGGCTGGTACTAGTGCCAGTAGAAACTAAAAGTCAAAAACTATACTGTAGTCATACATCAGATAAGACTTATTTTCGATGTATACCATTTATTATCGTTATTAATTTTAATTTGTAATTATAATTATTTAAACCAAATAAGAAGACGAAATGTAGAATCCACGTTCTTGGTCCATGTCTATAACTATGTTCGCTACTTTTGAATACAACTGAGCCAATGCCATTAAGAACAGATGGAAGGGAAATAATTAATATTGTGCTAATTACTTTTTAGACCTTGAAGGTCGATTTACTATTTTAAAAATTCCTAATTACCGAAAAGTAGGAAGTAAACAAATATAAACCCTTAAAATAACAAGCTTTTAAATGCAATAATAATTTTTAAAATGTTGTAGTGCAAACGTTGGTCGCTCGTGAAATGTCTGGCATAATTTTCTTTAGACACGCACTATTGGTATTTTTTTTTGTGTGTTCTGGTGCCATTTGTTGGGAGGGTGAAAATGTCTGTGTCTATGGGAGGAACCATTAGGAGCCCCAGCTAGATCGATGTATAATGGTACCTGTCTGGTAGATCAATACCAAATAGGAACAACAAAGTACACATTCTTAGGGTTAATAAATAATGTTGATTTATATTATCTAGACGGTCATGACAACAAAGGTTCGAGTGATTACTTTATGGACGGCCACACAGTTTTCAGCTCTTACAATGTGGACGGCCATATCAACATTCTAGTCCCTACCATGTGGACGGCCACATAACCTTTTAGCGAATACTTTGTGGACAGCCATAAAGCTAATAGCCCCTACTATGTGGACGGCCACAAAGCTAATAGCCCCTACTATGTGGACGGCCACAAAGCTAATAGCCCCTACTATGTGGACGGCCATAAAGCTTCTAGCCCCTACTATGTGGACGGCCATAAAGCTTCTAGCCCCTACTGTGTGGACGGCCACTTTGTAGACGGTCAGAACAAACAAAGTTCCAAGCTCCCACAGACTCTAAGAAAGTTTAACAAAAACAACCAACGACCTAAGGGATTTTGATAATCCCAAGACCCACCCCTGCCCCACCCACCCGCCTCTAAATAGGTCAGCACCGAGCGGGTGTCCGTCGAAAATATTTACTTTTCAGTGACGTTGTGTAACGCGAGGCCAATCCGTCTTTAGCTGCGGCCCAGGATTAGCTTTAGACAACGGAGGTCTTTGTACTTTATTGCGCACCGGTGTAAACTGGTGCAGATGAGATACAACAACAACACGATAACGAGAGTTACGTTACAGTTCACGTGGTATTAAATGTGCATAAAACGTTTTAATAACAAGCTTAGCTTTTTATGTAACAATGCACTAAAGAGGAGACAATACTACCATTTAAAAAAGTAAAAACAAAATCGTGAAGCAGTAATAAATTTTCTGCCACCAAACACAAAATGAAACATTTTAAATAAAACCTTCAATTGTATCCATGTTTTAAAACATTAGATTACTACCAAAAAAAAACTCCATGACAATAATAAGAACCAGATCCCTTTCAGCCTTCAGGCCAAATCTCCCTGAGTAAAATAGTCGGTTTTTCTACACAACTCCTGTCTGAAGTTCTTCCCCCTCCCCCCCCCCCCCCCCCCCGCCGTCTAATCAATCAACACTTTGGTTATCCTTCCATTATTGTAGTTATCGTGTTCCTTATGTTGTCACTGATTGTGGGAATGATTGTAAAGATGGTAATCGTTTTGTCTATAATATGTGATTGTGATTGTGATCATGTCTGTGAAAGTGATAGTGTCTGTGATTGTGTCCATGATTGTGTCCATGATTATGTCTGTGATTGTCTGTGTGATTGTGTATGTGATCGTATATGTGTCATTACGACGGTGAGTGTGTCTCTGGTTGTACTTTTAATTGTGATTGTGGTAGTGTCTGTGTCCTTGATTGTGCCTGTGATTGTGTGTGATTGTGACCTTGATGATTGTGTGTGATTGTGACCTTGATGATTGTGTGTGATTGTGTCAACTTCCGTGCCCTGATGCTAATCGCCCTTGTTGTTTGTAAGCAGCTTAACTGTTGTTGTTGTTGTTTTGTCAATCACGATCTCCCTAATTAGCAGCGATTGCTAAATTTACCACCAAAGGACCAGTTGTGAGCCACCCCCACCCTGCCCACCCCCACCCACCAACTTACCCCCACCCCCCACACAGTTTGAGTCTTCAAGCACCTGGGGCTATCTCGTGACAGTCTAAAAATAGCCGCGTGAGCAGGGTATTGATTGGGAGAGTTAAAAGTATTTCTAATTAAAGATTCATTAACCATACATTTCTCTTAATTTTTTTCGAACGTCTTTTATAAGATAGACCCTCTAATTTAAAATAAGACAATTCTACTCATAGCACTACTCGTGTTGTTCTACTTGTTTTGGTCCACTGTCCAAATGATCACAATACTTGTGTTGGTCCACTGTCCAAATGATCACAACGATACTTGTGTTGGTCCACTGTCCAAATGATCACAACGATACTCGTGTTGGTCCACTGTCCAAATGATCACAACGATACTCGTGTTGGTCCACTGCCCAAATGATCACAACGATACTTGTGTTGGTCCACTGTCCAAATGATCACACCGATACTCGTGTTGGTCCACTGTCCAAATGAACACAACGATACTTGTTTTTGTCCACTGTCCAAATGATCACAATACTTGTGTTGGTCCACTGTCCAAATGATCACAACGATACTTGTGTTGGTCCACTGTCCAAATGATCACAACGATACTCGTGTTGGTCCACTGTCCAAATGATCACAACGATACTCGTGTTGGTCCACTGCCCAAATGATCACAACGATACTTGTGTTGGTCCACTGTCCAAATGAACACAACGATACTTGTTTTGGTCCACTGTCCAAATGATCACAATACTTGTGTTGGTCCACTGTCCAAATGATCACAACGATACTTGTGTTGGTCCACTGTCCAAATGATCACAACGATACTCGTGTTGGTCCACTGTCCAAATGATCACAACGATACTCGTGTTGGTCCACTGCCCAAATGATCACAACGATACTTGTGTTGGTCCACTGTCCAAATGATCACACCGATACTCGTGTTGGTCCACTGTCCAAATGAACACAACGATACTTGTGTTGGTCCATTGCCCAAATGATCACAACGATACTTGTGTTGGTCCACTGTCCAAATGATCACACCGATACTTGTGTTGGTCCACTGTCCAAATGATCACAACGATACTCGTGTTGGTCCACTGCCCAAATGATCACAACGATACTTGTGTTGGTCCACTGCCCAAATGATCACAACGATACTCGTGTTGGTCCACTGTCCAAATGATCACGCCGATACTTGTGTTGGTCCACTGTCCAAATGATCACACCGATACTTGTGTTGGTCCACTGTCCAAATGATCACAACGATACTTGTGTTGGTCAACTGTCCAGATGATCACAGCGATACTTGTGTTGGTCCACTGTCCAAATGATCACAACGATACTTGTGTTGGCCCACTGCCCAAATGACCACAGCGATACTTGTGTTGGTCCACTGTCCAAATGACCACAACTGAAGCCAATACAAACTGTGCTGTAGCACCCAGTGCGTCAGGCTAGTGAGATGGTTTACTGTGCAAGCTAGTGAGATGGTTTACTGTGAGGTTCTAATACCAGTCACACTGACACGGTCTGCTTGACCAGACTAAACTTTACAACCTGCCATGTCTAGCCTTGACTTAACCACCGGCCTTGTCCAGCCGTGACGTAATCATGTCCTTGTCCTAGAACTGGCTCACGTGATCAGCTCTTTAACATTGGTGCATGTCATATCATGGCCTGTCATATCATGTCATCTGTCATATCATGGCCTATCATGTCATCTGTCATATCATGGCCTGTCATATCATGTCATCTGTCATATCATGGCCTATCATGTCATCTGTCATATCATGGCCTGTCATATCATGTCATCTGTCATATCATGGCCTGTCATATCATGTCATCTGTCATAGCATGGCCTGTCATATCATGTCATCTGTCATATCATGGCCTATCTGTCATCTGTCATATCATGGCCTGTCATATCGTGTCATCTGTTATATCATGGCCTGTCATATCATGTCATCTGTCATATCATGGCCTGTCATATCATGTCATCTGTCATATCATGGCCTGTCATATCATGTCATCTGTCATATCATGGCCTGTCATATCATGTCATCTGTCATATCATGGCCTGTCATATCATGTCATCTGTCATATCATGGCCTGTCATATCATGTCATCTGTCATATCATGTCATCTGTCATATCTTGGCCTGTCATATCATGTCATCTGTCATATCATGGCCTGTCATATCATGTCATCTGTCATATTATGGCCTGTCATATCACGGCCTGTCATATCATGGCCTGTCATATCATGGCCTGTCATATCATGTCATCTGTCATATCATGGCCTGTCATATCACGGCCTGTCATATCATGGCCTGTCATATCATGGCCTGTCATATCATGTCATCTGTCATATCATGGCCTGTCATATCACGGCCTGTCATATCATGGCCTGTCATATCATGGCCTGTCATATCATGTCATCTGTCATATCATGTCATCTGTCATATCATGGCCTGTCATAACGTCTGTCATGTATCTCACACAGTACATCATATAGTCTTTCATAATATATCACTAGCTTGTCATATAGTCTGTCAGATAGTCTTTATTATAGTCTCTCATAATATAGGGATGTTTTGTCGTATAGTCTGTGGTTTAGTCTGTCTTATAATCTGTAATAATGTCTGTCGTTACATATGGATAATCTTTCATTTACTTTGTCTTCTACTCTCTCAAAGTCTCTCTGTTTAAGTGTCTAGAAGTTTATCTATTACTAATGGCAGCAGCTAAATCGACAATATTTCTTGCTACTGAAATGGCCAGTGATTGAACAAAGCATGGCCAACGACCTGCCCAAGCATAGCTAACGACATCACAGAATATGGCCATCGACAAAATAGAACATAGCCAACGAAAAATTAAACATGGCCACCAACACAAAACCTGGCCAACGATTGAACACAACACGGCCATCGAGCGAGACGCAGCAGAAAGTTAATCTGGCGGAAGTCTCAGCTAGGTGCCGGAGTTGAAAACAAGGGAAGACAACCCGCCGGCCCAGCGGGTCGTCACTTTCCCAGCCAAGGGGAGGTAATTGCTGGTGACGATTTAAGGGGACACAACCGGGATAAGCACATCCGCAGGAAAATTGTTCTCTAGGCTTGCTAGGGCTAGTCATGTCGTGGTGTATTGTAGGCTGGCGTCGTTTGGAGAATTTGGGAAGTTGGAAGGTTGGTTGAATATTGGGGAAATGTATTATAATTGGAGTTGAAAAGGGAGGGGGAGGGGGGGGGGTAAATTAAGAGTTTAAAAATGTAAGGGTTAGAGTTAGGGTTACTGTGTAGGGAGAATTGATGGACGTGTTGGGGTGAGGGGATTCAGATTTAGGGAGATAGGTAAGGATTGATGAAATGGTGTTTGTGCGGGTGGGGGGGGGGGGGGGGGGGGGGGGGGGCGGGTGGGGGTCATGATGTTTGTGGGTGGGGGTAAAGTGCGAGGTGTTTTTTTACTGGGTGGGGGTGGGGGGTGGGCAATGTCTTGATGCCGAAGTGGATAGATATTGAAGTAGTGAATCCGTTTATTAAACGCTACTGCTGTATTGGTGTGTTTTGATCGGTTTTGGCCACACAATCAAGCGGAAGTAGCAGTCTCTAGATGGTAGACGTTAGGTTATTTCCGTATACTGTGGTCTCAGCAGGCGACAGAAGGGCGTCAGGAAGAACAGCCGGTCGTCATGGCAACGGACAAACACATCCGTCACACCTTATATGGAAATGGGTAAGGGTATAGGACACGAACTGTGCGCGCGCGCTCGTGAGTAAATTGGCCTGTAATTCTACTCACAGGGCGGGTGCATGTCACAGAAGGTTAGTCGTCTGGACTTCACGTTAATGGCGTGAGTAAGTGGTGTGTCGTTGGTCAGATGGGACCTAGTGGTGTGTCAGTGGTCAAATGGGACCTAGTGGTGTGTCGTTGGTCAGATGAGACCTAGTGGTGTGTCAGTGGTCAGATGGGACCTAGTGGTGTGTCAGTGGTGAGATGGGACCTAGTGGTGTGTCAGTGGTCAGATGGGACCTAGTGGTGTGTCGTTGGTCAGATGAGACCTAGTGGTGTGTCAGTGGTCAGATGGGACCTAGTGGTGTGTCAGTGGTGAGATGGGACCTAGTGGTGTGTCAGTGAGTGGTGAGATGGACCTAGTGGTGTGTCAGTGGTCAGATGGGACCTAGTGGTGTCGTTGGTGAGATGGGACCTAGTGGTGTGTCAGTGGTCAGATGGGACCTAGTGGTGTGTCAGTGGTCAGATGGGACCTAGCATTGCAGAAGTCGTCTAGTTATTAGACCTACCGAGATGAAACGAAGCGAAGATTCATTGCTTGATATTACAAGTTTCTACCACGTGCAACAAAACAAATGGCATGCAGTGATGCCGTATGTTTCCTGAAACACTGTATGAACATGACAAATGTGATCAGCATAGATCGATAACAATAAATGTTTTATTTTATTTTATTTAACAATTTACAGATCGTTTTCATTTCTTTTTCAATTTTTTTGTAATCACACAAAAATGTAAACTTTTCCCCGTTATATATATATATATATATATATATATATATATATATATATATATATATATATATATATATATATATATATATTATATATATATATATATATATATATATATATATATAACTTGCTCAAGAAGTTAAGGAAGGCAATCTTGTTGTAATTTGCATATAATTTGCATAGATCAACTGTCAATATAGCACTGTCTGAGAGAGTGTGCAGAAACCAATATCCTAGCGGGTGATTGATTGCCGTGTCTAAAACTATCGGCCCGTATTCGAACAAACTCGCCTTCAGAATTCCTAATAACTCCACGGAGAAAAAAATCATAAAAATTGATTTGTAATTTTGATTTGATCTCCACAGATAAGGCTAGCTGCCTTAATATTTTTGTACTAGATAGCAGGCGGCCGGTGGAGATGTGAAATCGCTAATCGTTTCAATCTCTGCGAGTCTCACTTCCTGCCTCAGACATTGAGACAGGGAATGCCGGGAAACTTGATATCGTCGTCTGCTGGAGATTCCAGGCGAGCAGATCAGCGAAATGGGCGGTTTTCTGATGTTGATAACAGGGTATTGAAGATGGTCGAACTTTTTAAACTTGATAAATTGGTCTGGAAGATAATGACGTTTACAAATTCTCATCTTTGATTATGAGACAAGATGCTGACAGTGTTTTTTAAAATCGTTCATTTAGGCTGTGATGTTTTAGGTTGATGATTTAAACTTATGATTTAGGTAGATGATTTAGGCTTATGATTTAGGTAGATGATTTTGGCTGAGATGATTTAGGTTGATAAATTAGGCTGACGATTTTGGTAGATGATTTAGGCTAATGTTTTAGGTAGATGATTTAGATAGATGATTTATGCTGATTGTAACGTTAACCTATCTATCAGCCAAATAGAAGGAGAACGTCCCCGGATTCTTTTTTCGGGGTCATATGCAAATGCCTTACGGCCTAAGTGGATGAACACTAAACACAACGACCCACTAGGGCTCGAATTTAATGTCTAGGGAAGCTAGTGATACTATTGTAATTAACACTCATCCAATCTACATACGACCTTTTAACCAGCGAACATAGTTGTGGCAGAACACAAAGATGAACTAGATAAAATATTTAATGTATAAAATATCAAAAACCCAACTTACACAATGTAGGAAAAAACACTATCACAGATTTCTACACTGTCTAAAAAACAGCCACAGGCCACACAACACTGCTGTAGTTTCTAGAATTACTTAGCGACAAGTAATATTAAACTAGAAGACTAAATCAACTCAAGAAAGCAAGGCACACACAGGTCTTAAGTACTCTCACGTTCAAATGGTCAGAGTCTATAGCCGGACAATATGGACGGCTGCCTGACCAAGGTAAAACTGCCTCGTAGACTGCCAGGTCAAGATAAAACTGCCTCGTGTTGCGAGTGTGCAGTGCAATTAAAGACTTCTGTGACAGGGGAGGTTATCCTCAACTCATGTCGCCATTGGTTGGGATAATCATCTGATCAGAATCATTCAATCAGATTTTAATGGAAAATTTCTATGTCTCAACCACCTTAATAAGTCAGTGGAAAAAACCCCAGGTGTTACACCATCATTCCATATAAGGAATTATACAATGTCAAAATAAAAATGACTCGACCTAAGTAGGTCACATCCCCTCCCTTTTTGGAAGTGACAGATAGGTTCCACAAAAACATACATAAGGAACCAATCTGGCAATGAAATAACAAAAATGTTTTACAAATGTAGGCAATCGAAATCATAATACCAGATGAAAATATCCCTGAACATAAAAGGGAAGTAACTCCAACTTTTACAATTGGTGAAAGGGGAGTAACCCTTCAAAAGGTAATTATACATCAAAATCCCTCAAAAAAGGGTATTACAATATTTCCATGTGGATATTAAAAGTGGTAAACCCGCCAGGGTAAGACCTTTATTTCAATGACTAGCTACAATATCAATGGAGCCATATGAGACATATTATTATAAAAGATTACATATAATCAAAAACCACCTTTAATTAAGGTTCACCTGAAAATAAACAAAATATTCAACAGGATTGGAATTTTGAAAAATTCTAACTCACACCACTCATTTTCATATGAGTGACACTCAAACAAAACCTGTTTATGGTCCTAATGAACCACAAAGCGTGTCACATGATCAATGTGTGTAACAAGATTTTACATCCTTGACAAACAATCAGCCACAACATTATCACTACCCTTAATGTGTGAAATTTCCAGATTAAAATTTTGGAAATATAAGCACCATCTCAATATTCTTTGATTTGTCTGTCCTAACTTAGAGGTAAATTTCAGGGGATCATGGTCAGAAAACACTCTGACTGGATTGGTTGAAGAAGAGACATAGACTTCAAAATGTTGTAATGATAAAACCAAAGCTAAAGCTTCTTTTTCAATAGTAGAATAATTCTTTTGGTTCTCATTTAACTTCCTGGAAAAAAAGGCAATGGGATTTGCCAGTATCCTGAAAGTAAATCAATTTTGGAAATTATCTTAGCCTGACCAACTTTATCAATAACGTCCTCTATCCGAGGTAAGTGATAGGAATCAGCTTTGGTGAGCGCATTCACCTTCCTAAAGTCGGTCACAAACCTGAAAGATCCACCGTCTTTCGGGACTAGGAGACATGGGGAACTTCAGTTGCTGAAACTGGGCTCAATGATATCATTCTTGAGCGTATAATCAATTTCATCTTTTATCAAAGCAGCTTTTTCCGGGTTAACTCTATAGGGGTGTTGTTTAATGGGTTTTGCGTCACCAACGTCTACATCATGAGGTGGAACCTTCGCTTCTCTGGGGACATCCCCAAAAATAGAGGGAAATGTCTCAAATAATTGAGACAATCTATGGCTTTCCTCTGTGGACAAATGCATAAGGTGGACATTCAAATTATCTAAAAAGGAAGAATTTACCAATTTTGGGGGTTTCAATTTATCATGTATCACATCATCAGAAACATTTGAACATACAGGTAAAGTAATTTTAGCTGTGGAATGAAAATTGTTACAATTATCATAATACTTTTTCAGTGAGTTGACATGATACACTGTCTGTTTCTTTCTTCTGTCGGGCGTATTGACAACATAGTTCAAATCACTTAATTTTGAATGCACTGTAAAGGGTCCACAATATCTTAAGGATAACGCATTGTTCAGATTAGGCACTAGCACAAGAACTTTGTCGCCTGGATTGAATGTTCGTTTACAAGAACTCTTATCATACAGTTCTTTCATTCTAACTTGGGCCTTTCTTAAGTTCTTGTGAGCCATTTCGCACACGGCTTTCAGTCGAACGTGAAAATCGTCGAAGTTTTCCACTGGATGATCACTGGTACCTGTCCAACGTTCGTGTATCAGCTTCAGGGGACCACGGACAGAATGTCCAAACACAAGTTGAAAAGGCGAGTAGCCTAAAGAGTCTTGGACACAGTCCCTCGCGGCGAAAATAATCCAAGGAACAGACTCATCCCATTGGGTGTTACTGTTAGCGAATGTCCTTAGCATGGTTTTGAGGGTTTGGTGGAACCTCTCAAGTACGCCTTGAGACTGAGGGTGGTAGGCTGAGCTGGTGATGTGGGTAACGCCTAGCTTGGCTAGTGCTTCCTGAAAATGGTGACTGGTGAAGTTGCTGCCTTGATCTGTTTGCACGATTCTAGGTAATCCAAAGGTAGTGAAGAACCGGGTCATGGCTCTGACTACAGTCTTTGCCTTAATGTTCCGTAAGGGAATCGCCTCGGGAAAACGGGTACTTGAACACATAAAGGTAAGTAGGTACTCGTTGCCCGCCTTGGTTTTAGGCAAGGGACCTACACAGTCCATGACGATTTTAGAAAAAGGTTCTTCTAATACAGGAATCGGACTCAAAGGGGCCTTAGGAATTGTCTGGTTTGGCTTTCCGGCCAACTGACAGTTCGTGCAACTTCTACAGTAACGCGACACATCTTTTCTCATTTTGGGCCAAAAGAACAGTTCTTTGATCTTCGCCGTCGTTTTAGTGACACCTGGGTGCGCTGACATTGGATGGTCATGTGCCAGCTTAAGTATTTCATGCCGATAAGGTGGAGGGATCCACAGCTGGTTTTTACCCAACCATGGTTCGGCCGGTGAGGCAATCACTGGTATAGCGCGACGAAAGAAGAGGCCGTTCTCGGCGAAATATTCTCCATCGTCAGATGATAGAGATTTTTCGACCGCTGCTTTGAGTTCCGCGTCGACTTGTTGAGCTTTAATGATGTCTTCCTGAGATATTCTCAGGGGTAAGCCCAGACTTGTATTTTCTGGAAGCATAGACTCCAGTTTGGGAGTCGAATTTCTTGACGATGACGGCGGGTGTGGTTCAGACGTTGTCTCAGCCAATTGCTTGGTCTGGCTTCTTGTCACCGCACATGCAGGATACAGTTCATAATCATTATCTGGAACTGTTGACGAAGGGTCTGAAACCGTACAGGGGTATACTTTGCTTCCCGCAAGGTCATTCCCTAGAAGTAGGTGTACTCCTGGGACTGGAATACTATCTATCACACCTAAAATGACCTCACCTTCGACGAGATGATGTTTCAGGGCAAACTTGTGTAGAGGGACGACAGTAGATTTTGTCCCCACTCCCTGGATAATGGAAATCCTTCCGGTGTTCGTCTCTGGTGTAATGTCCATTGAACTTTTCAAAAGGAGTGATTGTGACGCTCCTGTGTCTCTTAGAACGGTGATATTCTTCTGAGACAACGGATCACCTGGTTTGCTAATGATGGCTTCGGCAATAAAAGATGAAAAGTCAACTTTTCTCGATCCTTCGAGATCGGTAGACTCGGAAGAAACTGGATGGTGGCGAGAACAGTCAAAATGTGACTGCACATAATGTGTGGAGACTTGACTACCTTCTTGCGGACACTTAGGGTTAGAGTCCTTTAGAATTCTAGAGTTCATAGTTGAACTGGCTGCTTGAGGGGATAGAGCATAGTGCGCGGAAGTACGCACCACCTCTCTGTTATTCTGAAGACGTTTGTAACAGTTCTTGACAAGATGCCCAGACCTTTTGCAGAACTGGCATACTGCTCGACGATTGAGAGTTGATCTTGGTTTCTCTCTGGACTGTGATGCCTTCAAATGTTGGCCAACAGGATGATTGCTGCCAAAAAGGGGAAGCACGGGGTTGAGGCGGTTACCTGACACTGGTGGTTTCTTATGCACCAACATATATGTGTCAGCCGACTCAGCAGCCTTCTGGATGTCAGTTATCTTGTTATCCAGAATGTGTAGTCGTATCTCTTCAGGCAGGGACGATAGGAATTCTTCCCTTAGGATAAGTGACCTGAGTTTCTCAAACTCAGAAACTTCCTCAGAGTGTAGCCACCTTGAGAATATTTTCTCCTTTTCAAAGAGAAATTCCACATGTGATTGTGTGGGTAACTTGCGGAGTGTTCGGAATTTTGTCCGATAGGCCTCGGGTGTCAGTGCGTAGGCCTTTAAAATGGCAGTCTTGACCAAACTATAGTTATTTTGAACGTCGTGAGAGAGTGCCTGGTATGTTTTTGCAGCTTTCCCAGTAAGGACAGAGCTCAATAAAGCAGTAATGGAAGTTTCGGGCCATTCACATGTCTTCGCTAAACTCTCAAACGAGTTAAAGAAAACGACCAAATCTGTTTCATCAAATTTAGGAACTAATTTCCCAAATTTGGCAATCACTTGCCCTACCGACAACTTTTTTGGATCTACCAGAGAAGTAACATCACTAACTTGACCAAACTCTAATTCCAACCTCCTCTTATCTAAAGCAATTTTAGCCTCTATCTCCTGTTTCTCTAAAGCAACTTTCTCCTTCTCTAGAGCAATTTTAGTTTCAAACTCCTTTTCTTTTAAAGCCTTCTCTAAAGCAACTTTCTCCTTCTCTAAAGCAATTCTAGCTTCTAATTCTACCTTCTCTAGAGTTTTCTCCTCGCGGAGTAACACATCCGCCAACAAACTTTCATCAAATACTCCTTCATTAATGAAATGAACAACAATTTTATCTCTCAACACCTCTGACTTCTGCGTAACAGAATAATCCAATTTCAATTCCTTAACTACACTAATCAAAACTTTTCTACTCAACTTCTCGACCTCTTCAAAAGTAGGATTAGCCAAAAAAGACTCCATAACACTAACTTTCAAATCACAACAAGCCTAGGTCCTTTAAATTAATACACAGCGTTGGGCCGTGTACTTGACCTCTAAATGTAGGACGTGACACGTCTGCTTATTTGACCTAGATACTCTAGCCTGAGCGCGCGTTGTAAGAACACTGCGCTACTGGATATAAAAACAACTAAATCCAACTAACCTTAGTATTCAACTGATATAACCAACAACTGGAACGACAGATTAAATCACGGCGAGCTCCCACTTTGTAACGTTAACCTATCTATCAGCCAAATAGAAGGAGAACGTCCCCGGATTCTTTTTTCGGGGTCATATGCAAATGCCTTACGGCCTAAGTGGATGAACACTAAACACAACGACCCACTAGGGCTCGAATTTAATGTCTAGGGAAGCTAGTGATACTATTGTAATTAACACTCATCCAATCTACATACGACCTTTTAACCAGCGAACATAGTTGTGGCAGAACACAAAGATGAACTAGATAAAATATTTAATGTATAAAATATCAAAAACCCAACTTACACAATGTAGGAAAAAACACTATCACAGATTTCTACACTGTCTAAAAAACAGCCACAGGCCACACAACACTGCTGTAGTTTCTAGAATTACTTAGCGACAAGTAATATTAAACTAGAAGACTAAATCAACTCAAGAAAGCAAGGCACACACAGGTCTTAAGTACTCTCACGTTCAAATGGTCAGAGTCTATAGCCGGACAATATGGACGGCTGCCTGACCAAGGTAAAACTGCCTCGTAGACTGCCAGGTCAAGATAAAACTGCCTCGTGTTGCGAGTGTGCAGTGCAATTAAAGACTTCTGTGACAGGGGAGGTTATCCTCAACTCATGTCGCCATTGGTTGGGATAATCATCTGATCAGAATCATTCAATCAGATTTTAATGGAAAATTTCTATGTCTCAACCACCTTAATAAGTCAGTGGAAAAAACCCCAGGTGTTACACCATCATTCCATATAAGGAATTATACAATGTCAAAATAAAAATGACTCGACCTAAGTAGGTCACATGATGATTTATTCTGAAGACAATTAGATCTGCTGCCAGGCATGAAATTAGATAAAAAGACCAATAAACAATACGAGATAAAACATACATAATAAAACATACACACTACAACATACAAAATGAAACATACACACTACAACATACAAAATGAAACATACACACTACAACATACAAAATGAAACATACACACTACAACATACAAAATGAAACATACACACTACAACATACAAAATGAAACATACACACTACAACATACAAAATGAAACATACACACTACAACATACAAAATGAAACATACACACTACAACATACAAAATGAAACATACACACTACAACATACAAGATACAAATATTTGTTCAAAAACTGTAAATCGTATGTAGATCCATTATTACAATAGAAAAAAACGGAACAGCTTTATTTTAACATTGTATTTGCTGGATAATGTAAAACGTGAGAACGCTACATTTCTATTTCATTTCATCGGTACAAAAGATTTGATCAATGCTGGATTATTTTTACATTATTGCATAGTCTAGTTTTTAACTTTATTCCTATATTTTTCCCACGTTTTCTTTAACTTGCTTTCGCCTCTGTTTGTTTGTTTGTTTGTTTGTTTGTTTGTTTGTTTTTCCAATCAAATCTTGCGATCGAAATTTCGTGCACTTCCCAGTTAGCTAGCGCGCTGAAATTTTCAGGGAAGCTTTGTTTTGGATGACAATAGAATATTCAACTGTTATTATTACTAAATTGATCCATGGAAACATTTTATTGATCATTTTATACCCCTATATAATTGTACAAAAAAACGTGGGGAAAAAGGGACATAACCCAGTAACTGTAATTTGATGAAAAGAAGGTTCGGTACTCTCCCTCTTTTTGCTTACTGAGTAGTTGTCACAACTGGTGGCCAGTATTGCGGAGACGATATGGTCGAGTGGTTGGGCACACGATTGCTAACCCGCTCGACACGGGTTCAAATCTATGTGTTCTAGTCAGTAACGTATTCACACAACGTGTTTTTTACGAGTTGTCTTTTTACGAGTTGTCTTCGTTTACCCAAAAAAAAAGTGAAAAGATAAAATCGATAGCAAGATTTCAATGCAAACAAACAGACAAAGACTAAAAAGTAGAAAATAATAATCATTAAAAAAGTTTTAAAAACCCACGTTTTCTGATTGAACTAAAAAGTAGAAAATAAAGGCTATACATCACAATAATGCAAGCGATCACTCTACTATAAGCGATGAAAAACGTGGGGCGCCGTGATTTTCTTACAGTTTCTAATACTGTTGACTCTCTACAAGCTCCCTAATAAAAGTCAATAGTATTATCTAATCAATAGTAATATAACTTTTACTTCGGCGCCCCACGTTTTTCATCGCTTATAGTAGAGTGATCGCTTGCATTATTGTGATGTATAGCCTTTATTTTCTACTTTTTAGTTCAATCAGAAAACGTGGGTTTTTAAAACTTTTTTAGTGATTATTATTTAAAATTTACTTCAGTTATCTTAAATTATGTCTAGATTATCTGTGCTTGCTGTCTTAGAGTACTCGAAGCCCCACCCTACTTCACCTATCCCCAACAGACGATCGAGATATACTGTAAAATTTCTCCACCCCCCCCCCCCCCCCCCCCCGTTTATTAAAAATATGCTCAAATCTCGTTGTATTTAGAGCTTCTATCGTAAAGTTACCTCGTTCTCGAATTTTCTGGGTCCTCTGAATGATTTGACTTGCATATTTTGACCCGGAAACTCTTGCAACTCGTTGATTAGATTAAGACTTGCAGATCGACGCTGCCTGCGCCATTGCTACCAAACAACACACCAAAAGTGCATGTCGGGAGATGGGGGTCCAATATTTCATGGTGTCGACTGGCGACCTGGAGTCGTAGGGAAATCTCTCATGGCTCTTTGTTGCTTTGTTGCTGGTACTTTGTTGGTGGTACTTTGTTGGTGGTACTTTGTTGGTGGTACTTTATTGGTGGTACTTTGTTGGTGGTACTTTGTTGGTGGTACTTTGTTGGTGGTACTTTGTTGGTGGTACTTTGTTGGTGGTACTTTGTTGGTGGTACTTTGTTGGTGGTACTTTGTTGGTGGTTCTTTGTTGGTGGTAATTTGTTGGTGGTACTTTGTTGGTGGTACTTTGTTGGTGGTACTTTGTTGGTGGTACTTTGTTGGTGGTACTTTGTTGGTGTTACTTTGGTGGTGGTACTTTATTGGTGGTACTTTGTTGGTGGTACTTTGGTGGTGGTACTTTGTTGCTGTTACTTTGTTAATGGTACTTTGTTAATGGTACTTTGTTGGTGGTACTTTGGTGGTGGTACTTTGTTGGTGGTATTTTGTTGGTGGTACTTTGTTGGTGGTACTTTGTTGATGGTACTTTACTGGTTGTTAGTTTTTTCTCTAATTTGACGGTTGCTAGTATTTTCTTTATTTTACTGGTGTTTAATGCGTGATGTCAACGTGTGATGGTATGGCTGTCAAACACTTTGAGCCAAGACCCATGACAGACACACCCATTCGACAAACTTCAATCATAAAATTCACAATCATTAGCCACTATCGGCCTGAGACAGTACATCGTGAATTGGTTGAGATCAAGTCTACTCTTTTGCCAGAAAATACACGGAGACAAAAAAAAGCTAGAACTGTGTCTAAAATTACAGTTTTATCGATATGTAATCTCTAGGAAAATATCAGTTGAATTTTTACATTCACGAGAATTCTATCGGTTACATACTTGTGAACTCTACCACAGCAAGTGGTGTCCTAGACTAAAAATATTAGAGTTACCAAAACAAACACTCACCAAAACTTCGCTAGTCCAATGCCGTCAATTTTATGTAAAAATGATCAAGGGAAATAACTTTTATGATATCTGTGAAACGTGCTCTGTTGAGTTAAGTGCTCTTGACTATGAGCGTCCCTTGAATGAAAATGGAACTCTCTAGTTTTCTGGAGCAGACGGAGACTTGTGGTGATTGGCATTCTGTTAGCATTCTGGAATTTTGGAATAGTTGATTCATGCAGTCGACTCAACTCTCGTGGGAGCTCGGGCGATTATGCCGACAGTTATAGGTATGTTACCAACTTAATTATCTTTGCTGGTTCTGGTCGTACGATGGTATATATTTCAACATATATATATATATATATATATATATATATATATATATATATATATATATATATATATATATATATATATATATATATATATATATATATATATATATATATATATATATATATATATATACTAGCTGCATCCCGTGCTCCGCCACGGTAAATATTTTTTAAATGTACCAACTTGGGAACAGAACAAAACTAAACACAACATAAACGAACGCAAAAAAAAAAAACAAAAAAAAAAAAAAAAAACGAAAAAACAAACACAACACTCATAACATAAACACAATGTAAATGCAACCATAAAGGCATATTGCTCACAGTCTAGCCCGTAGCGCCAAATCGCGCCCTTTCCAGTGATTTGCACCCCCCTCAAACTTTCGATTTGCACCCCTTTCCCCCCCCCCCCCCCACCGACCTAAAACTTTCGATTTCCACCCCCCCTCGCAAATTTTTTCCAACCCACTTTGGCGCCCCCTAAGGTCGGCACCCGGGGACATATGCCCCCCCCCCCCCCATCGCAACGCCTCTCCTATAAAACCCCTAGCTTGTCCGCAAACCGACAGAATAATAATTAGAAAACAGTATAAATAATAGGCAGTATTTAAAATATCCGTGTTTTACCTACAATATTTCACTTTATCCATTCACGCATTTTTCTCCACTACTTTAAATTTTAAAAATTTACAATAGAGTTTCATAACTAAAACCATTGCGCACCTAATGAACGTGATGACGCGTCTATAATAGTGCTGAATAGTTGATTAAAAATTATAAGTAATAAACAGTAGGGCCTACATTCAGTGAATAAAATAAATAAAAGATTGCCTTTTATCAATCCATGCTAATTATAATTTTCTAACAATAATTTCCTCTTACACATCCGAATAATTTGCATTCACATGTTGCTAATTATATTATTGCAACACTAATTCCTTCTATGACGAACGTATATTTGCATTCACATTTTTTATTAGCGTGAGTTTAATGTATTTTTAAATTACCTCCTTTGTCAAAATTAGAAAAAAAGAGTTAAATTAATTTGATTTTTCTACCGTACTGTTATTATGTTATTAAAATATATCCACTTTTTCTAGGAATATTAACGAAAACTATATTTGACATTGATCCTTTTAATATGTTTTAGCAATGTGCGTGTATTTAATATTCTCTTTACGTTATGCAAAATTGTACAAACAGTGGAAATTATAAAATAGCTCTATGCCGCTATATAAACAAACCCTACTCTTATATTTGTAATAAGACACTGCGGTGCACTGAAAAGCACAGCATGGTGCGTAGTTTACTTTTATAGTCCCAAAATCTATAGCGATGACGGACGGACGGACGGACGGACGGAAGGAAGGAAGGACACGCTCAGCCCGCTTATATTATAGATATATGTATATATATATATATATATATATATATATATATATATATATATATATATATATATATATATATATATATAGGGCAACACTTACAACATGAACTGGATACTGAAGGGCAACACTCACAACATGACCTTAATGTTGAAGGGCAACACCACATATAACTCCTCGTTTTCCCCGTTTCCCAGAAGTACACACATTCAAAGTGTGACTGGTTATGTGTATACTGTGTACACAAATCTAATGACCATTTGTGTACTCCATTTTATGCACCCGTAATGTCAATATGCACACTCATTAATGTTCAGAATATACACTCATCATGTAACGTATCTGCCTTATCTAATGTCCGGATTTCACACAGCTAATGCCTAAGTCCAGCACCCTCTAATCTACGGTATAAAGCCCTAATGTCCATGACATGCACTTAATGATGTCTGCGACATTTGAAAGCCATTTGGTTTTAACTTCATTGATCACGAATCGCGAGATATTCTAGGCTGATGTAGGAATTAAACAGGTAGGCAGACATTTTGAAATGTGTAGCCAAGTTTAGTGGGTGCTACCTACTACTTGGACCTATGCTGCGAGCGGCAGATCTGACTAGGGTTTAGCTAAGTTAGGTTGTATTGGGTTTTAGCTAGTGGTGGCTGGAGCCAGCCCATCATGTGATGACGTCACACATCAAAAGGTTACGTGTGAACTACCTGGTGTTTGCCTCCGTCCTTCCGTTTTTAAACGCTGGCCATTAGCTAATTGATTTTTTACAGATAATTTGATAATTGAGGAATTAATGGCAAAAAGTTGAGGAAGATCTTTATAAGGTTTGTGTGGTTAGCCAATGTGTAATTGTGTGATTAGCCAATGTATGTTTGTGAGTGTGTGAGTCTGTCTTCGTGAGTTTGAATGTGCATGTGGTTTGAATGGGCTTTTAATTATACAACACATTTTAGGTTATATGTATCAGTAGAGTCTATGTTCCGATGGCTAAGAAGAAACCTGAGGATGATAAACATACTAGAAGGTTTATAACACGTATATCTGTAAGTGCTAGGTCAGTGGTCAGATTTATAACACGTCCATCTGTAAATGCTAGGTCAATAGTCAGATTTATAACAGGCTCATCTGTAGGTGCTAGGTCAATGGTCAGATTTATAACAGGTCCTTCTGTAAGTAGTCTAGACCTGACGAGTACAGTCTGTGTCCTCAGTTTCGTGTCTAAGACAAGTAGTCTGTGTCCTTGGCTTAGTAAAGGTTAAGCTTATGTAAGAAGGTGGACTCGCCATCGGTAATCTATTCGCGATACTCCGTAATCGTAATTCGATACTCTTTTTATCGGAACTCGATACACAGCGGATTTCTTGAGGCGACCGTCTAGATATTGATGGAAAGGCGGGTGGGTGTTTGTGGATAAGGGGATCAGTGGATAGGTGGGGTGGATGTTTGTGGATAAGGGGATCAGTGGATAAGTGGGTGGGTGTTTGTGGATACAGGGATCAGTGGATAGGTGGGGTGGGTGTATGTGGATATTTGGATCAGTGAGTTAACTTGAGAAATTTGAATAGGCTTAATTTTATTCATAAGCTAAGATCATATTCAATGCCGTTATAATTTACTTCATCAAATTTTTAAAAAGCGAAACTAACTTCGTATTCCCTTAAACCTTGCCCAATTTAACGGCACTTGCCCTTATAAATTAGCCCATTTAGCGGTTAATGAGTTTTTACCTTAGCCCTTTTAAACGGCCAATGCCCTTATAACTTATTTAACCTAACGATAAATGAATTTATAACTGAGCTCCCCTAACGGACAATGCCTTTATAAACTTGACAACTAAAACCCTGGCCATAAATCTGCTTTCACTGCGCCGTATCCGCCATTTACAAATGACGTCACATCCGTTTATTTGTTGTCCTCTGTATGTGATCTCTGCTTTTCTTTCACTGCATGTTCATATCACATTTCTGAACAACAATTCAACCAGCCATTCATGCCTCCCTGATGGCTAAATATAGCCTCGGCTTTGGGAAGAAAACAGCGGATATAATAGATTAGATTTGAGCATGCTAATTAATGATGTTGTATGTGCTTTCAGTTTCCCTACTCAATACTAGGGTCAACTTCAAGTTGGTAAAAGCTTTAATTATAATGTTTGTCGGCCTTTTTTTCGTGTCGGCCGTTATATTCTGGTGGTGGAAAGATCGGTTGGGGGGCGCTGTTTTCAATCATCTCTACTCTCATTATCGTGGTCGTTATCATTCATTTTTTTCTGATTTCTTCTTTTCTCTCTCTCTTACTCTTTCTCCCCCCCCCCCCCCCCACCCCACTCTATCAAAACTAAAACTCTTTCTCCTAGAATATTCAGTTCACAAATTGTTCACAAAGATTGTTTTTATTTCCCAAACTGTTCAGTTCACAAAGATTGTTTCTATTTCTCTGGGGAAAAAAACTTGGGGGTGGGGGCGAGGGAGTGGGCGAATACAAAACAACCACATCAACCGGATTAACTATTTTACCTACCAGACAATGTGACTCAGGGATATCCTGTTAAATCCACGGGTGTTAAACCTGATCCACGGGTGTTAAACCTGATCCACGGGTGTTAAACCTTAACCCTTGAGTCTAGTGTTAAACCTGACCCACGGGGGTTAAACTGACCCACGGGTGTTAAACCTTATGCCTTGAGTCAAGTGTTAAACCTTACCCACGGGTGTTAAACCTGACCTACGGGTGTTAAACCTTACCCCTTAAGTCTAGTATTAAACCTTACCCACAGGTGTTAAACCTTACCCACGGGTGTTAAACCTGACCTACGGGTGTTAAACCTTACCCCTTAAGTCTAGTGTTAAACCTGATCCACGGGTGTTAAACCTTACTCACGGGTGTTAAACCTTACCCCTTAAGTCTAGTATTAAACCTTACCCACAGGTGTTAAACCTTACCCACGGGTGTTAAACCTTACTCACGGGTGTTAAACCTGACCTACGGGTGTTAAACCTTACCCCTTAAGTCTAGTGTTAAACCTTACCCACGGGTGTTAAACCTGACCCACGGGTGTTAAACCTGACCCACGGGTGTTAAACCTTACCCCTTAAGTTTAGTATTAAACCTGACCCACGGGTGTTAAACCTGACCCACGGGTGTTAAACCTGACCCACGGGTGTTAAACCTTACCCCTTAAGTCTAGTATTAAACCTGACTCACGGGTGTTAAACCTGACCCACTGCTGTTAAACCTGACTCACGGGTCTAGAGCGACGCTGCACCTTGAACCTGAGTCACACTTTGAGTTAAACCATCACAAGCGAAGGCTTGCAGTAGTTTCTTTCCCACTGAGTTGCCGCCCCTTAACTGTAAACACTTGGTCACCAAGTTCACCAAGGCCCATAACTCCAGCCCCTGGCTAGCAGGAAGTGAGTAGACATTATTAAGTCAATTATCAGAGTTATCCCAACTTTCTGGTGTCGTCTGTCAAGTTCTCGCCCCTAGCACCAGCCCCCCCCCCCCCCACCCCCATCTACCCTAGTGCAGACTTAAGACCCAGAAGTTTCTAGAACTTTGCTTGCTAGGCCGTTGGTTTTCTCTAGCTAAAGGGCTTGAGATGCAACTAGGAGAGAAATTGACGTACGGTCGGTCTCTGTCAAAATCAAGTGGATGTGACTTAAGTTTGGTGGTAGTGGAGTGGATGTGACTTATGCTTAGTGGTAGTGTTAGGTGTGCCCAGCGGCGGAACTACCGTAAAGTCTGATCCAGGGGGAGGGGGGGGGGTGAGGTCAAGCAAACACTCCACTATACATAAAATTTAAAAAAGACTATCGACATGAAAACATATCAAACTTTTATTTGTAGCTTCAGTTTTTGTTCACACCTTGTGTGCAGTGTATAGACAAGGCAGTGCATCAATGTGCGTCAGTGAGTGATGCAAGACTCTGGTCCTAGTGTTCAGGTACCAGTTGGTGTTGTGAGGACCCCACCTTATATCCGCCTCCAGACAATGTACTCAGTAGACCCCCGCCAAGACACGTGACATGCACGTGATATCAGTGTGAACAGACGAGCGGTGCCGTGAGTTCTATCAGCTTCCAGAAGATATACGCTTAAAAAAGAAACTTAATATTACTGGAAAGAGAATACGGAAAACGTGTAGAAAATAATTGCCATCACTTTCGAATTGGAGACGCTCAGTCAAGAAAGAGGAGGTATAAACAGGAAACTTGTTTTAATTAAACTGACATTTCTCTGGGATTACTTTTTCTGGATCTTTCTCTACACGCTGGTCAAGTTTGTAAGTCTTATCATGTCCAATATGTGTGCAGTCTGATGGTACTCACGTACAACATGTGTGTCCGTCTGATGGTAGGTCCAACATGTGTGTCCGTCTTGCGCTGAGTCCACCGTGTATGTATGTTGCAGACACAAAACTCCACCGTGAAAATAACATCAACGCTAGAATACACACGACACTGAGAGCATGAACTTGTACACAAACTAGGAAGCTGACAAACACAAACACGTTGTCAGCTAAAGTTCCAGTCTCAGAAAGTGACAAGTCAATTACTCGGCTCGCCAAGACAGGGTCACTGTTTCTGGCATTCAATGTCCAGTTCCAGTGCAGAATACATCCAATCGTTTATTAAACGAGTTATCTCCCTTACTGATAAAACTCGGTTAAAAACTAAATTTTATTTTCAATAAAATGATGTAGTCGTGACATGTATCCTTAATATTTATCCTCTGCTGGTAGTTGTCGCATTCAGTCTATGGTCAATTTGGGCTAATGACATTCAGGCAAGGGTCGATTTGGGCTAATGACATTTGGACAATTGCCCGGTACCCATATGTACACCACAAAGCCTATTGTTTATCTTGTGCATTCACAAATTTATTGTCCATCAAATCCACAAATTAACTTTCACCAACCACATTGTCTGTCCACATACTGAAACAAACAGTTCTTTAGATGTCAGGTCATATGTCATCCAACTTTAGATGTCGGGTCATATGTCATCCAACTTTAGATGTCGGGTCATATGTCATCCACCTTTAGATGTCGGGTCATATGTCATCCACCTTTAGATGTCGGGTCATATGTCATCCACCTTTAGATGTCGGGTCATATGTCATCCAACTTTAGATGTCGGGTCATATGTCATCCAACTTTAGATGTCGGGTCATATGTCATCCACCTTTAGATGTCGGGTCATATGTCATCCACCTTTAGATGTCGGGTCATATGTCATCCACCTTTAGATGTCGGGTCATATGTCATCCACCTTTAGATGTCGGGTCATATGTCATCCAACTTTAGATGTCGGGTCATTTTAGCAATCAATTACGTGACCCCCCCCACCCCACCTCTCCCAACCTCAACAAAAAAAAAATTATTTCTTTTCATCGTTTCTTTTTACAATTTTCCTGAAATGAATCTCTGAGTTTTATTTAACCTTGAACTAAAATAACGAGTGAATTGTTTGAAAAAAATCTGTCTAGATGTGGTTGGAATTGTTCGCTGAAAATCCCCCTGCCTCTGTAAGGTGAGGATTTTTATGAAAATAATTTGCATTCGAAATGATCCCCTAGGTTTTATGTCTACAAAAACAAACGAATGTTCTGTTATTCATCACGATATTCGAGTACATTCAGCATTTTAAAACACTACTTTTGCCAGGGACAGAAGAGTTATTCTAGTGTTAATATCTTTCATTAGCTCCCTACATTAGCTCCCTACATTAGCTCCTACATTAGCTTCCTACATTAGCTCCCTACATTAGCTACCTACATTACCTCTCTGCATTATTTCCCCACATTAGCTCCCCACATTAGCTCCCCACATTAGCTCCCTACATAAGCTCCCTACATTAGCTCCCTACATTAGCTCCCTACATTAGCTCCCTACATTAGCTCCCTACATTAGTTCCTCACATTAGCTCCCTACATTAGCTACCTACATTAGCTCCCTACATTAGCTCCCTACATTATCTAACTACATTAGCTCCCTACATTAGCTCCCTACATTAGTTCCCCACATTAGTTCCCCACATTAGTTCCTTACATTAGCTCCCTACATTAGCCCTCTACATTAGCTCCCTACATTAGCTCCTACATCAGCTCCCTACATTAGCCCTCTACATTAGCTCCCTACATTAGCTCCTACATTAGCTCCCTACATTAGCTCCCTACATTAGCTCCCTACATTAGCTCCCTACATTAGCTCCCTACATTAGCCCTCTACATTAGCTCCCTACATTAGCTCCTACATTAGCTCCCTACAATAGCTCCCTACATTAGCTCCCTACATTAGCTCCCTACATTAGCTCCTACATTAGCTCCCTACATTAGCTCCCTACATTAGCTCCCTACATTAGTTCCCTACATTATCTAACTACATTAGCTCCCTACATTAGCTCCCTACATTAGTTCCCCACATTAGTTCCCCACATTAGTTCCTTACATTAGCTCCCTACATTAGCCCTCTACATTAGCTCCCTACATTAGCTCCCTACATTAGCTCCCTACATAGCTCCCTACATAGCTCCCTACATAGCTTTCTACATTAGCTCCCTACATTAGCCCTCTACATTAGCTCCCTACATTAGCCCTCTACATTAGCTCCTACATCAGCTCCCTACATTAGCTCCTACATTAGTTCCCTAAATTAGCTCTCTACATTAGCTCCCTACATAGCCCCCTACATAGCTCCCTACATAGCTCCCTACATAGCTTTCTACATTAGCCCTCTACATTAGCTCCCTACATTAGCTCCCTACATTAGCTCCCTACATAGCTCCCTACATTAGCTCCCTACATTAGCCCTCTACATTAGCTCCCTACATTAGCCCTCTACATTAGCTCCTACATCAGCTCCCTACATTAGCTCCCTACATAGCCCCCTACATAGCTCCCTACATAGCTCCCTACATAGCTTTCTACCTGTGCGAGACCTTTGATTATTATGTTGACTGATAGAAGACGTTTTGCATAGAGTGGTGACGCATGATTAGGCACCGTTAGACATAGCTCAGGGAGAAATGTAGAAACCAGGTAGATGGCCATTGGTCAACTAGCTCAGGTAGGAACCAACAGACCAATGAGATGTGAGATGGCCAGTCACACGTCACGGTAGTCGAGCAGAGACAGCGCTAGGAGAACCAGCCAACCGTGACAAGTCAGTCAAACGAAGATCCTTGATTAGTTAGAATGTTGTAATTGAGCGAAAATCATGGATTAGTTGGGAAGTTACAGTTGAGGAGTAAACCACTGTAAACCACAGTAAACCACAGTAAACCACAGTAAACCACAGTAAACCACAGTAAACCACTGTAAACCACAGTAAACCACAGTAAACCACAGTAAACCACAGTAAACCACTGTAAACCACTGTAAACCATTGTAAACCTCTGTAAACCTCTGTAAACCACTATAGTTGCAGGAACTTAGAGTCGGACAGTTGAAACAGCAGCAGTGGTGTAGGTTAGTAGATGTCAGCAGGGTTGGGGGCTAGTTGTTATTTGTGTATGGAGTAAAAATACTTTAATAATATTTGTACTTGGAGCCAGTGTCAACTGTTTTAATCTACCCATGAGATATTATACATGCTTCATAAGAGGAGGGGATCGATCCACCACAAATAATAAACTCCCCCAGCTCACTTAGTGCCCCCCCCCCCCCTTTTCAATCCTCGGCTACACTGTTGACCAGTAGAATAATTAACTGCAGCAACCGACTTTACACTGATAGTAGTAATGTTTGAGTTAGTTCATAATATAGGCCTACAAGGTGAACCTTGTTTTCCAATGGATAACGGTCTGATACCTTAAAAAAAGACAGATAAAAGCCAGCTGTAGGTCATTTAGGCTTCGTCTCCTGGATATACAAGTGTTATGATCGTATCATCGTTAGTGATTATCTCTCTCTCTCTCTCCATTTAAATATATATATATATATATATATATATATATATATAGGCTATATATATATAAATATATATATATATATATATATATATATATATATATATATATATATATATATATATATATATATATATATATATATATATATATATATACATATATATAATTGTGTGTGTGTGTTGGTCTGTCTGTCTTGTATATGTGTGTGCATGAGTATCCATGTGTGTGTGTATTTAATCAACTTTATCTGGGTAGGCTCAAGGCCTAAAACTTTTGATATACTACATCAACCACTTGACCGTTATGTCAACCCCCCCCCCCCCCTCTCCCCTCCACTACAGATTCAACACGACCTACAACCATTTAGCGACGCCATCTGTTTCTTAGCTAGCCTCCCATTCCAGCTTGGCAAACAGACTGCCAGTTCGCTCCCTTGATCCGCCTAAATAGCCGCGTGAAATTGTGTTAAGCTCTGGGACGGACCCACATAATTCCAGAACTTTCCCAATCTGGTTAGCCTCATGGATGAAATTATTTGGATATTAGGGGCTGGGGCTATACGGAGAGGTGAGGGTGAGGGAGGAGTGTGAATGGGGGTAGGGGGGATATTACAACAGAACGGGCACTCGTAGGCTCGTCTCGGTGTTTCTAGGTTACGTAATGGGGTCAGTGTAGCAGTCTTAGAGTGTCTTGGACGGCCAAATTAGGGTCATATTTTGGCCATAGGGTGTCATGGATGGCCAACATATTGTCAGGCCAGCAGCTATATAGTGTAAGGCATAGCCCTAGAGTAGCATGTGAGCGGAACTGGACCAGATGAGTAAAGTTAGCACCAGATTAGCACAAGGTTAGCACCACATTAATATTAGCACTAGACTAGCACCAGGCTAACACCAGATAAGCACCAGATTAGCACCAGATTAGCACCAGTCGAGCACCAGTCTAGCACCGTGCTGCACTGCTATTAGACGCCTGAACAATATGCTGTGCTTATATCTTTCTCTTGTAGCTTAATTTCATTCCATAATCTGCATGTTAAAAGAATATCTCATTAGCGCCGCATTAAAGAAATCAATGTTTTAATTAGGTCGGATTCTTGTTATCTAATCTAATCTGTTTTAATTAGAACTGATTTATATAATTTAAGCCGTTTTGATTAGGCTTAATCATTCTTGTTTAATCTAAGCCGTTTTAATTATGATTGATTAGTTATTTATAGGGCTTTCTTATATTTTCAAACGTGTACGAGGCTTACATCTTCAGATAGACAGAGGTAGATCTGTTTCTTACATCCATTCGTTGTCTGGAGAAATATGAAAAGAAAATCTGTTCGCTTTTGGATTAATTATTTTTATTTTATTTTCTAAAGGAAAATTCTTGACAATGTTAATGAAAATTAACTTTGTTAAACGTTAATACAAGGAGGTAGGACTGGGCTGTATTGTGCTGTACTGTGTTAGGGCTGTACTGGGCTGTACTGTATAAAAACGGCTGTACTGGGCTGTACTGTATAAAGACGGCTGTACTGTATAAAGACGGCTGTACTGGGCTGTACTGTATAAAGACGGCTGTACTGGGCTGTACTGTATAAAGACGGCTGTACTGGCCTGTTCTGTATTAGGAAGGCTGTACTTTGCAGTACTGGGCTGTACTGGGCTGTGCTGTATAAGGACGGCTGTACTGGGCTGTACTGTATTTCGTAGTGTCGACGTGGGCTGAAAGTTAAGCTCAGTGTCCCTGATGTCACGTGGTCATTTGTAAAACCAATCAATTAATTATGGACGGCCAATTAAAACCAAATTTAACTAACGACGAATCGACCTATCGTCAGCCGTCCCAAAAAAATATGGTAGAGGGTCTGCGCTGATCTCATGACCTCGGGCTATCAGAGACAAGGAACTCCAGGAAATATGTAGTGCCAGACCGGTCAGAACCCCGGGGGTGGGGGAGTTGGGTTAAGGTCAAATGGGCGCTATTGATCGGCTATTGATGGCAACACTAAAGGAACAATCAACGAAAATCTCGACTTTCGTTCGCATTGTCATGGTCACATTTCCAAGTGGTCACAGTACTGTGGTAGTGTGGTAGTGGGGAGGGGTAAAGGGAGGGGAATTTTCTTTTCACTATCTCCCTGTGGGCAGGAAGGACATATTTTTATCGTTTCTCCTTTGAGGTGGGGTTGTCCAATTACTGGAGGGTTGTAGCCCTTGGTTCAGGGGGGTCAGTCCATGGTCGACGTCACGTGGCTCTCTAGACGGTTCCGGGGAAAGCTCTCGATTAAAAGATGACTGACCTGAGGTAATGGGTCATTGTACCACTGTAGTTAGACCTGATGGTTCAGTGTAGTAGTGTGCTCTAGGCAGTGGCGTAGCGAGGTCGGGTGTCACCCGGTGCGGCACTTAATGGTGTCGCCCCCCCCCTAACACATAACCTTCATACACAAAAAAAAACAACCACACATCATAACCTGGTATACCACACAACCCCACACCACAAACGACATAAACCACACACGACTCAACTTCCATACCACACAACCCTACATCACACATTCGCACACCATACAACTCCATACGGCAAAACTCGCACAACACAGCATCCAACCACCACTGCTCACAAACGCACACCACCCAACCCCTCACCATCCCCCCAACACACAACACTGACCTGAACTAAAGCTCTAAACATGACCTATCACACCCCCCCCCCCCCACACACACACATACAACACTGACCTGAACTAAAGCTCTAAACATGACCTATCACACCCCCCCCACACACACACATACAACACTGACCTGAACTAAAGCTCTAAACATGACCTATCACATACCCCCCACCCACCCACACACACACACACTTTGACTAACAAAAGACGTCAAAAATGTTTTACAATTGTTAGTAGCAGTGGCACTCTCAAGACCATCCACCTGGTGCCATACAACATCATTACATATACTTTCCGCAACCACATCAAGGATTCTTGAAATCATTTAAAATGACCAATTAATAGTGAAACATAATGCAATATTATAAATTATTGCATTGTCTCTGCGATATATAGTTATAAGTGTAAACAATCGGTCCGAGAAACTTGAGACAAAGAAAATGACATTATCCTTACAAAGGAGGGGACTAAACACTAGTTTTATAACAAACGAGCCGGCCCGCGGCATAACATACGCCGCTATTTAGTTGTTTCTAATTTTCAATAATTCATAATTTGTGAATTCGACAGTACCAACGCTGACACTGAAAATATTTCTTTAAAACACTATAAGTAGCTCGTTAAGGACCATAACCCCCCCCCCTTCCTTTCCCCCCCCCCCCCCCCCTACGTTTAAAATCGTTGGCTCTGCTTGTAAACATTTAGAGTGAACACAGCTCACTAAAACCATGTAGGGGTGGGGAGGTAGGGAGAGCGTTTGCAGCTTGTTTTCTAACGGCTCGAAGAAGAGAATTATATATATAGATACGGTAACGAACTATCCATGTATGCTCAAGTTTAAACGGTAAACTGAAATGTTAAATCTGTTCAGTTATATCCTATACTGTCCCGTGCTGCTGAGTGTGGATGTTACGTGGCGCGCCATGTGTAGGGTCAGGTCACACATCTTCTTGAAATAGTCTAAGGAAAAAAATGTTTCTCAAACATACAAAGTGAATCAATTTGAGAATGTCTTCAGCTAAGAGGAAATGTTAAGGGGAGGTAAATGTGAAATATGTTGACCAACAACATTAAAAGTAGATTACCGCCCCTGGGTTAAAAAAAACCCGATTGTTAACATTTTGACTAATAAACCTACAATGCATCCATATCAACAGAGCTAATAACTTGAAGTCGGTGATTGTAATTTATTAAGTGTCATTAGGTTATTAAAATGTTTCCCAATATTTATTTTTTTACTTTTCCATCACTTCAAATGTTTGCTTGCCAGTTAACTGCACGAATCACATATACACCTACATTCACGTGACAAGCTAATATATCATAACTCTACACTCCTACACATCTACACACCCTCACACCTACATACCTACATTCACGTGAAAGTCCACACACCTTTGTCATCCAATGAACATCTCACCTCTGGCTTTTGATCTCTGACCTTACATAAAGGTCATTTATCTTATACATCCAAGTGATGACCTCTAGTTTTCTGTAGCTTATGTTTTGTTTTTTTTCCTTTTGTTTTTACACTTTTTTTATCTGCTTTAAAATTTCGTTATTTATTGTGTATTTTGAAGTTTGAAACATGTTTTCCTATTTTTTTTTATTTACCTCACTTGCTTTAGTAATTCTAAATTTTAAAAATAATGATTTAGTCGACACCTAATTTTACTAAAATATTTGTTTAAAAGCCTGCTATGTACTGAGCGATCTTAGCTAGATATAAACCATACTCAGCATCCCCCTCTCTTTTTAATTTTTAACATCCCTGGTCGGATCCCCCCCCCCTCCCCCAGGTGTTAAAAATTCCGTGAACACCTGCTCACCGCCGTAATGACGGTCGTTGTGATCTAAGTTTACGACTGTTATAGTAAGAGCACTTCATCACGGAGTTAGCTTCTATGATGGGCTGTCAAACCCAGGTTGGTGCCTGTGAGGGTGCGAAGGGATCTTTGTTTGAAGGTTCTTCTTGTTGCACCACTAGTTGTGAGGGTGGGGATTTTAGAAGGCGGAACGAATGAATCCAATAACACACAGTTCAAGTTCAACTATAATTGTTCTTTATTAAAATGATATATATGTTCAAGTTTCTACCTAGCTGATCTACACTGTACTATTTACTTCTACTACTGACTGTTCATACCACATGCTACCTACTACTACGCACTCCCATGACCAATCCTAACACTAACTGTTCTCTACATTCTACATATTACGACCGTCTCTGACCGCTTCCTAACACCTTCTACCTTCGCTAGCTAATCATCATCTCCTAACTATCCACATTCTCGGCCGCTACCTAACAACTGCCGGCCTATCTCTCTACTGACCCACGCCTCAGTGGTCAGCTGACCGTCCCACGTGACCGGTCAGCCCTGTGCGCCCATTGGCCTCTCTAACCAACCAACTAGGCCTATAGTCTGTTTCTGCTAACCTATATCTGCTAAACATGTCTGACGTAATCTTGCGTCATCACATATCTCCCTCCCTTTCTGTAGCTGACAAATTATATTTTTCAGCGTCTGCTACAAATCTAATACATCAACAACTATCTATCTTACTACTCTATTCTATCCCTAACATCAATCATATAAATCAAATAAAAAATGGGACAGCACAGTTTACAAAAACATAAACTCTTGTGTCTGTGTTCTTGAAGAAATGTCATTGTTCTAGTTCCTGAAATCTTGTGGTGTGACTGGTGTCTCTGCTTGATAAAGTATGTCTATGTTTCATGGTATGTGTGAATCCAATCATGTGTAACTCAGTTCTGGCTAGGTTGTCGTGTACTGGCCTTGAGCTAATCTTAGTAGAATGTGTAACTGGTTGAACGGGCTCTGCGAGCAGTGTAAGTGTATGTGTAAGTGTTATGTAATTACTGGCGTTCCTCGGTGGTGGGTAGGTTGTGGCAAGTTTTGATGTAAATTCCCGTGAGGCGGGTGTATGCGTAACTTCGTTGGTCAATGTGATGACGCAACAATCTCAACGCTGGTTGAGACGTCCACGTAGAGTGGTTATACGATGAACTGGAGCTGTCTGATGCGGTGGCGAACAATGACGTAACGTTCCGGCGCTGGGAACTTGGACGATGGGTCGTCTACCCTTTGTATGTGCCGACGTAGGTGTACGTAGCTGGCGGTCTGTTATTCAATCCCAGTGCGGGGGCGAAGCGGTGGCGATGCGTCCGCTGTCTTGACCAGGGCAATTCTCTGTTCGGCAGGGCTGTTCGCTGTCCAGGTAATTCAACGTAATCAGGGTTTCAGGTGGCGGCACTCTTTGAAGTGTCGGCTTCATCTCGTCTCATTCTGAATAGCGCTGGTGGGTCTGAAATTGTATTACGAGACCATGAGCAATGGTTTTACGTGACCATTTTAGTGCCCGCGCAGACAAGTATTCAGACAGAGGTACCTTCCATTAAAAAAAACTCAATCCCAAATTTATACGTGCTGAACATTTGTCTGGCGGCATAAAAAACATAAAAAAATAACATTACAACATAACCAAATAAAAAATCAGTACACTCTAATCTAACAACAATCTGTAAAGCCTAATAAACTCAATAGACGTAAACACTACTAGAGCATAGAAATAGCTTCACAAAAAGAATAGACATGTGAGTGTATACCGTCATATAGTGGAGCAGCTCTCACTATCTGACTTTTGACGACTTAAACTGGCTTGCTTGACTTAATGACTGACTTCACTTATGACTTCAGTAACTTGACTGACTTCAGTAACTTTGACTAATTTCACTTTGACTTCAGTAACTTGACTGACTTCAATTTAACGACTGACTTCACTTTAACGACTGATTTCCTTTGACGACTGACTTAATTAGACCTCTCTGACTGACTTCGACGACATCACTTTGACGACTAATTTCACTTTAACGACTGATTCCACTTTGACGACTTCAACTTGACGACTAACTTCACTTTGAAGACTAACTTGACCTCGACGACTTCACTTCAATTCAACTTAAAAGACTTCACTGACCGACTTAAACTTCGACGACTTAAACGTCTTCACTTTGACTTCAAAGACTTCAATATGACTTCAAAGACTTCACTTTGACTTCAACAATTTCAATATGACTTCAAAGACTTTAACTTTGACTTCAACGACTTCAATATGACTTCAAAGACTTCACTTTGACTTCAACAACTTCAATATGACTTCAAAGACTTCACTTTGACTTCAACAACTTCAATATGACTTCAAAGACTTCAACGACATCACTTTGACTTCAAAGACTTCACTATAACTTCGACGATTTCACTTCTTCACTATGACCTCAACGACTTTATTATAACGTCAAAGACTTTTCTTTGACTGCAACATGACTTCAACTACGTCACTTATGACCTCAACTACGACTTCAACAACTTATTGACTGACTTGACTGACTTCAAATAACTTCTTTGACTTCAGTTCTGACTTATACTTCACTGACTTCAATAACACTATTGACTTCAGATTGACTACACTGACTTCGACTTCAACTATATCGACTTCACGCCGATTTTTTCGACTACTTAGATTAACACAAAAATACTCGACTTGACTTCACAATTATGTCCGTTGTTCAAAATCATTTATGGAGGCGGTCCGGGTCACATTCTTGGTCATGGGGTTGATGTTCTAGGGCAGTTGCGTGTTATCTATTTGTTTCTCCGATTCACTAGTTGTAACGCTAACTCTGCTTTTGTTCTTGACATTTCTTACTATCTTGACTATCTTGTTTTCTAACCTACTCTCTAAAGATGTTTCAAATTCTTCTTCTTTCTTGTCTAATGGTATGCCCTGTTTATAGCATTGAAACTCTGCCTCCATGGTTGTGTATGTGTATGTGTGTGTGTAGAGGAAAGTCAACAAAACTAAGGCAACAGGGCGTAACATAAGAATGTATAAGGCAGAAAAACCGCTGGCACAAGCTATCCAGCACGGCTCTAAACCCTAACGTTTAAAAAAAAATTTTGGAAGGTACTTATCTTTGTGAACATGGTGACAGTTCCCTTGTGTTGTTAATCCAAACTCGTTCCGGCTGAAGGAACCCGCTGTTGTGATGAGTTAGAGAAAGCAGTACACCAGTCGTACTCCGTCATGAGTAAACCGATATACGTTCTTTCCCGTCGTCGATCTGCGGTTCGTCCCGAGCTCCGCCAGTTGTGAGGGTACGGGTGTTTTTTTAAGATGCGGAACGAATGAATCCAATAACACACAGTTCAAGTTCAACTATAATTGTTCTTTATTAAAATGATATATATGTTCAAGTTTCTACCTAGCTGATCTACACTGTACTATTTACTTCTACTACTGACTGTTCATACCACATGCTACCTACTACTACGCACTCCCATGACCAATCCTAACACTAACTGTTCTCTACATTCTACATATTACGACCGTCTCTGACCGCTTCCTAACACCTTCTACCTTCGCTAGCTAATCATCATCTCCTAACTATCCACATTCTCGGCCGCTACCTAACAACTGCCGGCCTATCTCTCTACTGACCCACGCCTCAGTGGTCAGCTGACCGTCCCACGTGACCGGTCAGCCCTGTGCGCCCATTGGCCTCTCTAACCAACCAACTAGGCCTATAGTCTGTTTCTGCTAACCTATATCTGCTAAACATGTCTGACGTAATCTTGCGTCGTCACAGTGCCTCATATCAGAGGGTGTTTCAGACAAGTGTAGACTGGGATCAGACAACAAACCAGGTATAATTTTCTTCAATTGTAGACATTCAGCTTCAAACTTCTACTATCTCATAGCCTCTATACCAGGTATTTCGTAAACAAAAATGAAAATAGAAACCTTGTCAAAAATGTCTTCATGTAACAAGAAAATTTTTAAAAATCGTGTAAAAATGTTTAGAATTATTTAGATGCTAAAAAATTGTAAAAGTTATTAAATACTTTTTATTCACAACAAAAATAGAGCCAGAATATTTTACAACAATATCAATATCCATTGGCAATCACAAAATTTTTACAACAACATCAAATGTTCAGTGCAAACACGCAATTTAATCCCACTATCAAGGGTAAAGTATGGATACCCTTTCAAACCTGATGGTCCATAGGGGCGGATGAAGTAGAGTTCACGTGTTTCTCTGACCTAGCCTGCCATATAAACGCATAGTGTGGTCAGCATAAAGACCAGTCACATCTTCTTTCCCTAATGTGATTCCGGTACCCATTTTAGCTGGGTGGACTCGGTGAGTCAGGTACCCATTTTAGCTGGGTGGACTCGGTGAGTCAGGTACCCATTTTAGCTGGGTGGACTCGGTGAGTCAGGTACCCATTTTAGCTGGGTGGACTCAGTGAGTCAGGTACCCATTTTAGCTGGGTGGACTCGGTGAGTCAGGTACCCATTTTAGCTGGGTGAACTCAGTGAGTCAGGTACCCATTTTAGCTGGGTGGACTCACTAACGTCCTGTGAACTCGAGTTAGGGATTTGAACTCTAGACTTTGGTGTTAGCTGTCATCCGCTCTACTATTGAACCATGTCTTCGCATATCAAAAGGTTATTAATAAATTACATACATTTTCAAAAACATTTGAATGCATTATTACACATGAAATCATGTTATGTTATATATTTAAACGTTAACAATTAGATGTAATTAATTAATCAATTTGTTCAATGAAACATACATCTTGTCAATATAAAAATAATATATTACATAATTGTCTTCAGTTCAATGAAACATACATCATGTCAATATAAAAAAATATATATTACACAATTATCTTCAGTTCAGTGAGACAAATAGTCCATGTCAACAAACATTAACTCCTGCATTTATAATGCAGTTACAAACATTGAAATACTGATCAAACACGTTTAAATACTGATAAGTTTAACACATTAGTCTGACGCGTGTAAAGTTGTCTCTCTGGTTTTAAGCAGTTGTTGACACGTGACCCAATTCCCATGGAGTGATCCAAGAGTGACATATTCTATGTTCACACATCACATAGTGAAACTGATGTGTCAATGAGAGGCCATGTAGTAACCATAGCAACCAGAACTGACAAGAGTTCAGAACGTAGAATTGGCTGTGGAGATTTTAAAGCTCTTCAGCCTTGTTGATGGTCTCAAGTGAATGCAGCAATTGGCTATTTGTAAAGTATTTGAAGGTTTGTCTACACTCGGTATTGAAAGCAGTTGCCATGACGTAATTCTCACATATTGACTATATAAGGTAAGAGTATTCAGTAAATTGTGTTTATATAAAACAAGAACATAGTTTTTCTTCAAAGGAAGGTAAAATGACTGTCTTATACCTTTACTGCTAAACACGGAAATCGCGATTGAGTTATGAAAATAAACACCGAAATCATGATTATCGTATTAAGCTACACACGGAAATCAAGATTGTCCCTGGCAGTAATAAATGTTTGGGGTTGGGTATAGCTAATCACGTGACACCATTCAAACCTAGACAGCTGCCACGACCGGTACCACACCCCCACCCCCACAACCCTCACAGTGTGTCACGTGTGTGGGGAGTGGGGAGCGTTGAGTTACTCAGTCAATAAGGAACCAAATTCTCAGGTCCCGGGTCACGGGCTGCCTCAGGTACTCTAGGGTTAAATAGGTAGCACATGTAGAGTCTGACCTCAGGTAGCCCTAGACTCTAGGGTTACAGGTAGCACATGTAGAGTCTGACCTCAGGTAGCCCTAGACTCTAGGGTTACAGGTAGCACATGTAGAGTCTGACCTCAGGTAGCCCTAGACTCTAGGGTTACAGGTAGCACATGTAGAGTCTGACCTCAGGTAGCCCTAGACTCTAGGGTTACAGGTAGCACATGTAGAGTCTGACCTCAGGTAGCCCTAGACTCTAGGGTTACAGGTAGCACATGTAGAGTCTGACCTCAGGTAGCCCTAGACTCTAGGATTTAACAGGTAGCACATGTAGAGTCTGACCTCAGGTAGCCCTAGACTCTAGGGTAAAACAGGTAGCACATGTAGAGTCTGACCTCAGGTAGCCCTAGACTCTAGGGTAAAACAGGTAGCACATGTAGAGTCTGACCTCAGGTAGCCCTAGACTCTAGGGTAAAACAGGTAGCACATGCAGAGTCTGACCTCAGGTAGCCCTAGACTCTAGGGTAAAACAGGTAGCACATGTAGAGTCTGACCTCAGGTAGCCCTAGACTCTAGGGTAAAACAAGTAGCACATGTAGAGTCTGACCTCAGGTAGCCCTAGACTCTAGGGTAAAACAGGTAGCACATGTAGAGTCTGACCTCAGGTAGCCCTAGACTCTAGGGTAAAACAGGTAGCACGGTGAGAACACGTCACATGTAGAGTCTGACCTCAGGTGAATCTAACTCATGACATAAGCCCCAGAGAAGGACTAGTCCACCTTATATGTAGAATGTGACCTCAGCCGAATCTAACTCACAACACAAGTTCAAGGCCCCAGAGAAAGACGTCCACCTATAGTTGAAGGTTGTTTGAGAAAAAAACTGGCTATTTACATTCAATCCATAGAGTCAGATTTTTTTGTTATTTAATACAAGCGCCACCTAGAACTGCGCCATTTGTATTTAAACTTTCGCCTAGTACTTCACCATTTGTATCTGAACTTTAAACTAGTACAGCGCCATTTGTATCTGAACTTTCGCTTAGTACTGCGCCATTTTTATCTGAACTTTCGCCTAGAACTGCGCCATTTGTATCTGAACTTTCGCCTAGTACTGCGCCATTTGTATCTGAACTTTCGCCTAGTACTGCGCCATTTGTATCTGAACTTTCGCCTAGTACTGCGCCATTTGTATTTGAACTTACGCCTAGTACTGCGCCATTTGTATCTGAACTTTCGCCTAGTACTGCGCCATTTGTATCTGAACTTTCGCCTAGTACTGCGCCATTTGTATCTGAACTTTCGCCTAGTACTGCGCCATTTGTATCTGAACTTTCGCCTAGTACTGCGCCATTTGTATTTGAACTTACGCCTAGTACTGCGCCATTTGTATCTGAACTTTCGCCTAGTACTGCGCCATTTGTATCTGAACTTTCGCCTAGTACTGCGCCATTTGTATCTGAACTTTCGCCTAGTACTGCGCCATTTCTTTTCGCTGTATTTATCTTATTTTACGCTCAGCTCTGCGCTGTTTTTCTAACTTCAACAACAGCCAGTACTATGTGACGTCACTGGGCCATCAACACGTCGTCTCCTTGGTGATGTAACAAGACGGCCTATGCAGATAGTGATGGCTGTAGTTGTAACCGTTGATCTGATTGGTCGCCTGTTTGGGCAGGCAGTACTGCTGGCAGAAGGTCCGCTTGAAGGTGGCCCAGAACTTCTCGGAGAACCAGCAGTAGAGGATAAAGTTGCAGGAAGACTTGAGTGCCAGCAGAGAGTGGCAGACGTTACGGAACCACTTGTAGGACGACTCATTCGTCATACTTGGGTTCTCCTTGGGGTCATAGCTGCTCAGTGCTGTTATAAAGCTGTGGGGAGTTATAAATTGATGTTATAAAGCTGCGGGGAGTTATAAATTGATGGTTATAAATTGATGTTATAAAGCTGTGGGGAAGATATAAATTAATGTTAAAAAGCTGCGGGGGTTATAAATTAATGGTTATAAATTAATGTTATAAAGCTGCGGGGGTTATAAAATAATGTTATATAGATATAGGGAGTTGTAAATTAAAGGCTATAAACCTGTGGTCAGTTATAAATAGACGAGTATCTTAATTCCAAACTGTATCCAGGTATTAAATTCATTTTTCAAGGGGACCTACAGACTACAGATTTAACTTGTGATCTAAAGACCTACTGACCTTTAGGCGTAAGGACCTACTAACTTGTAGATTATCTTAGGTAAAGGATAAGGACCTGTGAACTTGACCTAATGACCTGTACAGCATGTAGGAAGTATGACATGATGACCTACTGACCTGTAGACCATGTAAGGCGAGTGGCAGACGAAGAAAGCGACGCTGACCTACTGACCTATAAACCTAATGTCCTACTGACCTGTAAACCATGTAGGGTGTGTGGCAGATGAAGAAAGCGACGCTGACCTACTGACCTATAAACCTAATGACCTAATGACCTACTGACCTGTAGACCATGTAGGGCGTGTGGCAGACGAAGAAAGCGATGATGACGCTGACCAGCATCATGGTGATCTTTAGCTCCTCCCTGGACACGACTGACCTGACCCTCAGGTCCCCACCCAGGTGGTACTGCAGGTACCTGGAGGAGCGCCGGATCTCCAGGATCAGACGGATGTTCAGTGCCATCAAGGTGCACAAAGGTAGGATCGTCATGATCACACCTGCCGATAGAAAACAATGACGTCATGATCACACCTGTTGACAGAAAACAATGACGTCATGATCACACCTGCCGATAGAAAACAATGACGTCATGATCACACCTGCCGACAGAAAACAATGACGTCATGATCACACCTGCCGATAGAAAACAATGACGTCATGATCACACCTGCCGACAGAAAACAATGACGTCATGATCACACCTGCCGATAGAAAACAATGACGTCATGATCACACCTGCCAATAGAAAACAATGACGTCATGATCACACCTGTTGACAGAAAACTATGACGTCATGATCACACCTGCCGATAAAATACAATGACGTCATGATCACACCTGCCGATAAAATACAATGACGTCATGATCACGCCTGCCGATAGAAAACTTCTTGTATGCTAATTGGCACCTGCAACACAAGTATGGAAGGTCAAACAAAGATTTAATGTCAGACTATACAAGCTATTTTACCAGTTCAAATCAGACTCTACAAGCTATTTTACGAGTTCAAAACCAAATGGAACATTTCAGGGTTTTATTGTGTTTGTTAAGGTTTATAGTATAAACCACATTCATAAAATAACGTAATGTCAATAAGGGTAAGAGTTAGGGGACAGGGGTCAAGGATCAGGGAGACAGGGTTAAGAGTTAAGTAGTATTAATGGTTTTAATCAGAGCAAATATGAAATAGACACCCCTAAAAGCCTTAATTTAACCACAGGCTAGACACCCCTAAAAGCCTTAATTTAACCACAGGCTAGACACCCCTAAAAGCCTTAATTTAACCACAGGCTAGACACCCCTAAAAGCCTTAATTTAACCACAGGCTAGACACCCCTAAAAGCCTTAATTTAACCACAGGCTAGACACCCCTAAAAGCCTTAATTTAACCACAGGCTAGACACCCCTAAAAGCCTTAATTTAACCACAGGCTAGACACCCCTAAAAGCCTTAATTTAACCACAGGCTAGACACCCCTAAAAGCCTTAATTTAACCACGGGCTAGACACCCCTATGTTAGACAAGGCCGTGACCTGACCTTGAACTTTATCCAGAAATCAGAGACCTTTCATTTCAATTCTTGGCTAGAAGGAAGTTAGGCCCACCTATGAGGTCAGACCGACCTGACAACGTACACAATCTCTCAACCTGATCATGTGACCACTTTGCGTCATAGCTTTGATGTGCTGTGTCACATGATACCGTCATCTGTCTTTGATAAACCGAGGCATTGTGGAGGGCGCACTTGTTTCTGAGAGAATGTGTGTGGGGGGGGGGGGGGCTGACTGTAAATATGTCTAACCTAGAGTACATTTGTCGTGCAGCAAGTATTTTGTGTCTTATGGCAAATTGGATCTCACAGGAAACATTTTGTCTGCCATCTCAGTTGTTTTCACGGAAAAGAGTAGCATTTGCTGATGAGTAGGTTGTTTAACTGTTTAACAGTGTACGTCCCACTTACTACTGTCGTCCTACTAACGGCTGACGTCCCACTAACGACTGACTCCCACTATCAACAGACGTCCATACTTACTTACTGACGTCCACCCTAACAACTGACGTCCCATTAGTAATTGACGTCCACACCAACAACTGATGTCCCACCAACAACTGACGTCCATACCAACAACTGACGTCCCACCAACGACTGACGTCCCACCAACGACTAACGTCCGTACATACGTTGACGTTGCTACTTACCAGTGACGATGTAAGTGTAGGCCCTGTCATCATAGACGTAGACCCAGGAGACGACGAGCTTTGTCTCGCCGTTAGTGAGTGGCGTGTAGCTGTACCTCAACTCAAAGAACTTGGGCGACCTCAGGACGAAGGCCACGAAGGTTAGGACACAGATGATGATCCGGGCACGCTTCACCTGCAGAAGGTAGGTCAAGGTCGTGACAGGGACAGGTGTCTCACAAAACATCAGCACAGATCTACATCTTTTGTCTTCGTCTAGAATCTAGTCTAGATATCTTGATCCACATGCTTATTGCGTACCATTCTAGACTAGATTCATCAAAGAAAAGTATCAACTTGTACAAAAAGATGAAACATGACTCTAACGACCTACCGTACAAATGTTCATAGCTCTCATGGGATGGCAAATGGCGATGTAGCGCTCTATGGCCAACATCACGGTCACGCCCACTGTCAGATACTGGAAGATGTCCATGAAGATAACTGGGGGGAGAGAGGAAACATGGTAGGGGTGGGGGTGTAATGGGGAGGGTGATGTGAGGGGAGAGAGGAAACTTGGTAGGGGCGGGGGTGTAATGGGGAGGGTGATGTGAGGGGAGAGAGGAAACATGGTAGGGGCGGGGGTGTAATGGGGGGGGGGAGAGGAAACATGGTAGGGGCGGGGGTGTAATGGGGGGGGGTGGTGGGGGGGAGAGAGGAAACATGGTTGGGGCAGGGGTGTAATGGGGGGGGGAGAGGAAACATGGTAGGGGCGGGGGTGTAATGGAGGGGGTGGGGGGGAGAGAGGAAACATGGTTGGGGCAGGGGTGTAATGGGGGGGGGGAGAGGAAACATGGTAGGGGCGGGGGTGTAATGGGGGGGAGAGGAAACATGGTAGGGGCGGGGGTGTAAGGGGGGAGGATACATGGTAGGGGCGGGGGTGTAATGGGGGGGGGTGCTGTTGGGGGAGAGGGGTAACATGGTTGGGGCGGGGGTGTAATGGGGGGGAGAGGAAACATGGTAGGGGCGGGGGTGTAATGGGGGAGGGTGATTGATGTGGGGGGGGGAGAGGAAACATGGTAGGGGCAGGGGTGTAATGGGGGGGATGTGAGGGGAGAGGGGAAACATGGTTGGGGCTGGGGTGTAATGGGGGGGGGAGAGGAAACATGGTAGGGGCAGGGGTGTAATGGGGGGGGGGTGATGTGGGGGGAGAGAGGAAACATGGTTGGAGCTGGGGTGTAATGGGGGGGGAGAGGAAACATGGTAGGGGCAGGGGTGTAATGGGGGGGGGGTGATGTGGGGGGAGAGGGGAAACATGGTTGGGGCTGGGGTGTAATGGGGGGGGGGGAGGAAACATGGTAGGGGCAGGGGTGTAATGGGGGGGGGGTGATGTGGGGGGAGAGGGGAAACATGGTTGGGGCTGGGGTGTAATGGGGGGGGGGGGGAGAGGAAACATGGTAGGGGCAGGGGTGTAATGGGGGGGTGATGTGGGGGGAGAGAGGAAACATGGTTGGTGCTGGGGTGTAATAGGGGGGAGCGGAAACATGGTAGGGGCAGGGGTGTAATGATGGGGGGAGAGGAAACATGGTAGGGGAGGGGGTGTAATGGGGGGGGGAGGAAACATGGTAGGGGCAGGGGTGTAATGGGGGGGGATGATGTGAGGTGAGGCACATGTTAGAGGCAGGGTGGGTGTGTGGGTGGGGTGTGGTAACTGAAGATGATAACTGTGAGAGACAGGAGGGTAGATAGTGTGGGTAGCTGGCATTAAAAGAAACAAGGTGCTGTGATGAAATACAGGGACTGTGTTTCTTCCAGAGTTTTTTCTCCGGGGGGTGGGGGGCAATTGATATTTTCGGGGTCGCGATTTTTCGGAGGGGGTGAACACTGGTAAAAGTATATATATTCTATATAAATTTCCATTTCGTTCGGGGGGAGGGGGACGTAGCCCCCCCCCCCCCCCCCCACTCCCCGAAGAAATGCTTGGAAGAGACACTGTACAGGGAAAACCCCAGCCTAGCGGGGGAGGGGTGGGGCGTACAAGGTGGAATGATAAGCCTAATGGGAAACTGAGAAATCGAACACTTTTCCACTTAAGAAAATCATTGGGATATCACCGACCCCCGGGGGGGGGGGGGGGGGGAGGGGGGGGATTAAGTCAATCAAAATCTGTCCGTATTTATCTTTCTGCACTTGTCTGCCTGAGTTCGTCATACACACGATGAATACCTCGATGTATTATTTACAGCAAATCTAGCCAAAATGATGGGAAAGTAAACTATACGCACTAGCCACATTGCCACTCGATATATTGCCGTAGTTTCATTTGCCATCGTTCAACTAACTTTTCTTTCTATTACTTTGTAATCTGATCATGTATTTTATTCTGTAAGCAGAAACTAAGTTTAATTAATTGAATTCTCACACCCAACAATCTGTGTAAACTTAGAAATGAAGTGGTATGTCGAAATATGTAAGCTTTATGTCGAAATGTGTTAGCTATATAATGTAGCTTTAACATCAAAATTTGTACGCTTGTATTATGAGCTCCATGCGTTATTTTTGAAGAGCAATGAGCTGTGATACTTCTGTTTAAAACGTGCTAAATTCTAGTGGTCTAAATAAAATGACGTTCTGCTTGTTTACTGAAGTTTACTAGAGTGATTTGTAGTTTTAAGGGCAGGGCAATATCATACCAAGAGTTAGACACTCTACTATGTTGATTTGACAAAAACTAAATCTTCCCTATAGTTTGTCAGTAACATCAGTGCTATAAAAACACAAGGACTAGGGTTCGAATCCTCCATTAGTTTGTCAGTAACTTAATTGCTATAAAAAAACAAGGCTAGGGTTCGAATCCCCCCTTTAGTTTGTCAGTAACATCAGTGTAATAAAAAACAAGGGCTAGGGTTCGAATCCTCCCTTACTTGAGTACTCTATGAAGATGGCGTTCTCGCTCCCCTGATAGAAGTGGCAGTCTGCTAACATCTCGACCAGGATGCGGGAGGAGAGAATGAGCAGGAAGAGCAGGTCAGCCACGGCCAAGGCCGTCAGGTAGCAGTTGGTGGACGTGCACATGGTCTTGCGGCTGAGCACTATCATGGTCAGCGTGATGCCAAGGATGCCACAGCAGCAGATGGTTGGCTCCAGGATGCTCTTCAGGAACCCGTTGGGTTTCTGGGTGGACAAAAGGTGGACATTAACTTTATGGGTGGACAAAATGTGGACATTTACTTTATGGGTGGACAAAAGGTGGACATTTACTTTGTGGGTGGACAAAAGGTGGACATTTACTTTGTGGGTGGACAAAAGGTGGACATTAACTTTCTAGGTGGACAAAAGGTGGACATTGACGTTCCAATTTGACAAAAGATGGACATTAACATGGTGTAAGGTGTGAACATGTCTAGACGATCTTAACCCAGACAAGTCATGCCTAGGTAGGTCAGGTTATAAACAAGTTACATCACTCCAGTCAACACCATCTGTCACTGACAGCTGTCACTGCCATCTAACATGCGTGACTGGCTAGAGAATGTCACAAACACATACTGAACATCACATATGCATATTTTAGCATAGATTAGTGCCGTTAACAGTGGTGTTAATTAAATCAGAGGCGGGAATGTCTCTCAGGGTTATCGAGGTCAAGGTCACTATTGTCAAGGTCACAATTGTTGTGAATGGAGTTGAAGCTTTAGTTGTGGGCTCTAACTAGGAAACATTTCATTTTCAGGCCAAAATTCCCACGGAGCAGATGCAGTAGATTTGATCAGTTTATCTGACCTCAGTCAATGGAGAGACAGTGCAATTAGCACTTTGTCTAATCAGTCTTACTTTCACCAACTGTAGCCAGGTACCCAACAGAGCTGGGGGGGGGGGGGGGGGGGAGGATCCATTACGTCATACGCACTGGAGCCCATCAGCCGAACTCGAGACATTCAGATTGGCAATCGTGCGCTGTTGCTCGACCACGAGCAGCTTACCAATGTCTCGTATGAGAAGGTCGGGAGTATCAAGGTCACGTATGTGAAGGTCGCCTGTTTCAAGGTCACATATGTTGTAGTTACGAGTGTCAAGGTCACGTATTTGAAGGTTGCCGGTGACAAGGTCACGTATATGAAGGTTGTCAGTGCCAATGTCACATGTGAAGGTCGCATGTGTCAAGGTCACGTATGTTAAGGTCGTCAGTGTGAAGGTCACGTATGTGAAGGTCGCTAGTGTCAAGGTCACGTGAAGCCCTCACCTCCATCTTGGCACATGAGTACCTAAACCAGGCCTCGCTGCTCATGTTTCCGACCTCGTCGTAGTCCACGTCCAGCAGCGAGTCCGTCATGACGTCACGCCCACCCGTGGGGGTGACGTCCTCCCCTGGGTCGCCGGGGTTCGAACCCAGGCCCGCCAAGAGTGAAGCTCCGGCGAAGGTTGTCGTCTCGTAACGGGAAACCCCGTTAGCCATCATGGTACTGTCTTGTTAGATCTCTTGGCCGTCTGATGCTGGGCGGCTGGACGACTGATGATGGACGACTGATGATGGACGACTGGTGATGGACGACTGGTGATGGACGACTGGTGATGGTGTACTGATGTTGGATGACTGATGTTGGTTGAATGGGGCTGAAAAGACAAAGGTTAATGATGTATGGATAAAGAAAGATGTTGGGTATTGTAACTTGGAAATACTTTATATGGAAAAATTATATAAATGCTTGAATTTTTTTTAAAAGTTCTCTAACAGAGGGCATTCTATAGGGAGACTACTATATAGGAAGGGCATCATACAGTTAGGGCATTATATTGGGACTGATAAGGATATATTGTTTGTCTAAATATCCTTAAAACTCTATGATTTCAGTTCAACGCCTTCTAGTTATCTTAGTCAAACTACGACCAGGAATATTCTCATGAAGATTTAAAAACAAATATTTGACAACTTCAGAAAAACTGTTTATCTCATGAAGATTTAAAAACAAATATTTGACAGCTTAAATTGTCTTGACCTTTCGACCTTTCGAACAGCTAAATTTTCAAATTGTATCCGAGCAATTTGTCTCCGTTTTTTGTTTATTAGCTTGTTGCCATGGTGATCTTGAGCAGACGTCTAGTTGTCAATTTTATTCATCAAAATTTGTCCAGTGGTTCTGCTTCAGAGAGGTCAACCGGTACAATTGTTAAATCGGTTCATATTTTTGTCAGGTCTAAAGAAACTGGATTTACGTTCTTTCTGTTTTTTTTTTGGGGGGGGGGGGATTATATGGTTTGAGGGGGGGGGGTATATGGTTTGAGGGGGGGGGGAGTTAAGTGAGGGGGGGGGGATTATATGGTTTGAGGGGGGGCGAGTTAAGTGAGGGGGGGGGGATTATATGGTTTGAGGGGGGGGGGTCGAGTTAAGTGAGGGTTGTTTTGTTGGGACGTGTATCTACCTGGTGCCAAACAAACCCCAGCAATAATTGAATTATATCGCAGAATTATGGGGCTGTTGATGTAAGCTTCAAAACACCATAACAATTTTTTTTATGAAAAACTTAGAGATGTTTACTATAAATACAGGTTTTCTGTTGGCGATACTGAATTATATTTATGCAATGTCGATACCAATATACTCATGTTATGTCGATACCAATATACTCATGTTATGTCGAGACCAATATACTCATATGATGTCGAGACCAATATACTCATATGATGTCGAGACCAATATACTCATATGATGTCGAGACCAATATACTCATATGATGTCGATACCAATATACTTATTTGATGTCGATACCAATGTACTCATATGATGTCGATACCAATGTACTCATATAATGTTGTTACCAATATACTCATATGATGTCGATACCAATATACTCATATGATGTCGATACAAATGTACTCATATGATGTCGATACCAATATACTCATATGATGTCGATACCAATGTACTCATATGATGTCGATACCAATGTACTCATATGATGTCAATACCAATATACTCATATGATGTCGATACCAATGTACTCATATGATGTCGATACCAATATACTTATATGATGTCAATACCAATGTACTCATATGATGTCGATACCAATGTACTTATATGATGTCAATACCAATGTACTCATATGATGTCGATACCAATGTACTTATATGATGTCGATACCAATGTACTCATATGATGTCGATACCAATGTACTCATGTTCTCTTCACCTCAGTGCCAGTCGTACACCAAATTCTAGATCGCCCACAACGGCGCATCTGAACATCATGCTGTTGTGGTGAGGTGAATTGTGTAAAAAGTGTGTAGGGGACATTGTATTGTAGAAGTGTGTGGAACGTGTGTGGAACATTGTATTGTAGTAGTGTGTGTCGCGTGTTAGTTGTACAGTTAGGTCATGTGATGTCCAGGTATGCTGATGTGTATTTTGATGTTAATGTTTATGCTGTACGGAGTGAAAGAGGAAGCGACTGTGCTGCGTGGAGTGGGGTGGAGTGGGTGGTGTGGGTGTTCAATGGAGTGGGGTGGGTGTTGAGTGGAGTGGGTTGGGTTGGTTTAAGTGTTCAATGGAGTGGGGTGGGGTGGGTGAGGAGTGAAGTGGAGTGGTGTGGGGTTTGCGTGGAGTGGGGTGGAGTGGAGTGGAGTGGAGTGGGGTGGGTGTAGAGTGGAGTGGAGTGGAGTGGAGTGGGGTGGAGTGGTGTGGGTGTAGAGTGGAGTGGGGTGGAGTGGTGTGGGTGTAGAGTGGAGTGGGGTGGAGTGGGGTGGAGTGGAGTGGAGTGGAGTGGGGTGGGTGTAGAGTGGAGTGGAGTGGAGTGGGGTGGAGTGGAGTGGGTGTACAGTGGAGTGGAGTGGAGTGGAGTGGAGTGGAGTGGTGTGGGTGTAGAGTGGAGTGGAGTGGAGTGGGGTGAGTGGAGTGGGGTGGAGTGGAGTGGGGTGGAGTGGGGTGGAGTGGTGTGGTGTGGGTGTAGAGTGGAGTGGATGTTGCGTGGATTGGGTTGCGTGTTGAGTGGAGTGGGTAAGTTGGGGTGTTGCTTGGAGTGGGGTTGGGTGGGTTTTGCATGGAGTGGGGTGTGATGGTGTGGGTGTTGAAAAGAGTAGGTGAGAGTGGTCTATGGGGTGGTCAGATGGTGTACGTAGTGTATACTTTAAGCAAGATGGAATAAGATGAAATCGATTAAACACACGCTGTATCACTTCAATGACGTGTTAACTCCTGTACAGGCCCTTGAAATCCTCCCTCACAGTTGCTTTATTTAGAAATCTAATTTTATTTTTTATTGATTTCATAATTATTGATCCACCAGTTGTATGAGTTCAAAAGTTGTTTGGATGTCACAATAGGCACGAAAAGCTGGTTCCAAATTTTTGATGCCAGAAAGCATATTTTTCAACAAATTATTTGAACTGATAAAATAATTCTAAACGGCTTTTCAACCGCTTATATTCAATACAAAATATGAAAATGAGTGTAATCGATGGTTCCCAAAAAGCTTTAAGGTTTTAAAATGTAACTATAATTTTATCGCTTGCCATATTTTTAAAAAGATTTTTTTAAATTAGTATTATTACATAGACTTTTCATTACTTTTGTATTTATCCACCAGTTTTATGAGTTTTATGGATGCCTCAGTTCCATAGACAGTGAAACATTTTAGTTATAGAGGACAATCGCACTACTGTATAAAAACCACCATAGAGTTCGGTTAAAACAAGCACCCTAAGGTTTAATTTCAAAAACACCCTAGTCAGGTCCAAAAACCACTCTTCTGGCTGTAACAAAAACCACCTTCAGAGTGGAACAAAACCACCCACATCCCGAGGCCTGTCTATGACATCTACAATATTCTAGACCGTGTTCAACGATTGCAGCCGGTAATTATATCAAGGCAAGATTTGAACGCTACCATTCGTGGGGGTGTTCGTCTTAATGGGCGAGCCTAATTTGGGCTGGAGGAGAGGGGAGATAACGCGATTGCTTTCCTTGGGCTATGCGTCAAACTGTCAGATAACGGAAATGGTACGATGTCCAGAAATGATGGATGTCGCCAGTTCATCGGGATGTCATTTCCGGTGTCATGCTGCGCAAGGTTGTATGGGCAAATGAAAACAGGCAGCGGCCGTGCGACCACTATTTTCGGCCTTGGTTAACTTTCCAATCCAGTTTGGCTAAATTACTCACGTCTGCCATTTACATAAGTGTCTGAGACAAAAATTCCAGAGAAATCAAATACAGGAGACAAGCAAAGCTGCGGGACCAGGAAGTTCCATTAATGGCAGGGCCATTAAAATCTTTAGATGAATGCATAACATTTCAGATAAAATTAATGCCCGAATTTAAAACTCAAGAATACACTACATAGATATAATAGAAATCTTAGATTTAGACTCTCTATAGCACTTTATTTTACACCTCATTTTAACACCTCTAATTAGGACTCTTTCATGACTTCTAATTAGGACATTTAACACCTCTAATTAGGACATGTTCATGACTTCTAATTAGGACATTTAACACCTCTAATTAGGACACTTTCATGACTTCTAATTAGTACATTTAACACCTCTAATTAGGACATGTTCATGACTTCTAATTAGGACATTTAACACCTCTAATTAGGACACTTTCATGACTTCTAATTAGGACATTTAACACTTCTAATTAGGACATGTTCATGACTTCTAATTAGGACATTTAACACCTCTAATTAGGACATGTTCATGACTTCTAATTAGGAAATTTAACACCTCTAATTAGAACATGTTCATGACTTCTAATTAGGACATTTAACACTTCTAATTAGGACATGTTCATGACTTCTAATTAGGACATTTAACACCTCTAATTAGGACATGTTCATGACTTCTAATTAGGAAATTTAACACCTCTAATTAGAACATGTTCATGACTTCTAATTAGGACATTTAACACCTGTAATTAAGACACTTTTCATGACTTCTAATAGGACATCTTTTTCACCTCTAAAGGACACAGTTGTGAATAGTCGCGAATTTTTTCGAATGGTGTATAAAATAATTTGAAAATCGTGTGGTGTATTGTAAAAATAAATGTGGTTATATAAACTTTATTGAGGGGTTTAAGTTGGACTTTACTAAAGATGTATTTGGTGTTTGTCTTACGTAAGTGAAACTTTAGGTTATAAGTTAATCTTGATGAAAATAAATAGAAATGTAGCCTTTCTCTGGATTATATATATATATATATATATATATATATATATATATATATATATATATATATATATATATATATATATATATATATATATATATATATATATATTATATTGTTTGTCTGTTCGTTACATGAGAGCATCTGCATTATGTGTAAAAGTGTAAGTTACGTATTTACGTAGAGAATAAAGTTCTTTTTTTCTCAAAATATTATTTACAAAGTTATTTCAATAAGATAATTAAATTATTTATATATTCCATTACAAAACACCCTTTTAATTATACAAGTTCAGAACAAATACCTTATTTACTTATTTTCACAACAAACATAGCGGCTTCCGTGGTAAACCATGTTGCCCATTCAAAATTTTTACGCATTATAAAGCTAAATTTTCTGTCGGCTTTAGCTTTATCGACACTTCAGTTTGCTATTTTTATTAGGCTCCAACACTATTATAAATTTTCAATACAATATTCTTGGCAGTTCTTCTAATTTGAATATACAATAAATTTATCTTAATTTATGAACCCCGAAAAACACTATTATCCAAGGATAACGGGTAGTCTAGTTGATTTTAAAAATATTAAATTCATGAATTCCTGTAGGATTTTTTTTACGACCGATCCATATCAACAGTAATGATCGAACCCTGCTCGTCAAACTTGGCCCCTACATAATGCACTACAAGCCATCGATAAAATGTAAAACTAAATGTTCTACACTACAAAAAGTCTTACAAAACCTTCAATAAAATGTTATAACCTATCAAACAAATGTCCTCCGAAATTTCAAAGAAATCTCCAAGAAAATGACCTACATAATTTTTAACAAAATCTCTAACTAAATATCTAACAAAATCCCCGACAAAATCCCCAACAAAATCCCCAACAAAATCCCCAACAAAATCCCCAACAAAATTTCCAGAGTAAAAAAAAAAAGAAAACTCATCAGCTGTATTGAGATTTAGACGCAATTCTCTAATTAAAAACTCCCCCCCCCCCCCCACACACACACACACGCCCAGCATCCATCGGTGGTGAGAGAATTCCTTCTCCTGATCCTATTTACATGGAGAGAAAAGGCGTTACGTTAAATCAACATTTTAACCTCAGCATTTCCAGCGAGATAAATAATCCTCGCTCACCTCCAGAGATGAATAATCCTCCAATTAATCCACTCAGGCGGAGTAAACAGAAGGGAAAATTTATACAAGAGGGAGGAAGGGGTTACACAAGGACAAAATGTGTACAAGCAAAGGGGGGGGGGTTACGCTAGGACATAATGTGTACAAGCGGAGGGTAGTTTACACTAAGACATAATGTGTACAAGCAAAGGGGGGGGGGGGGTAACAGAAGGGCATATCATGTACAGGAGGGGGGTGTTAAAACAACGTCATATCTAAAGCTTTAATTTCCTTGACAGAGTTCATCAACCCAAAAACTTTAGCCCCCACCCCAACCTCGCCCACCCTCTATAATGTGAACACCTCCTGCGTGGCCTAGAGGGGTCAAGGTCAAGGTGAAGTCCAGTGTAGAAAATATTGGAGCAGCCCAGGCGTCCGGGGACATGGACGCCATCTTTAAATGGACGCCGTGATGTTAGGCAAATAGATTGATTAGGACGTGGGGGGGGGTAAGGACATATGGGTGGATTGGGGTATGTGTGGTGTGAGGGTGATTAGGTTGAAAGGACAGATGGTATGTGATGGTAGTTGAGTTATAATGGTAAGGCAGATAGGAGAATGATAATAGAGTAAAGGTATATAAAACGATATACGACTGTTGTGAGGGCAGATATTGTTGCGAAAGGGCATATGTAGGGCACTGTGATGACGCGGTAATTACCTTACGTGGGCTTAAAGCTGACACAAATAGTTTTAACGAGGTAGGCGTGAACTGCTTGCCACTGCCAGGAAAATATTTCTTCCCCAGAGAAAATTATTGGTCTTTAAATAATCATCAGAGTCGTGGAAATAAATAACTTAAGACTTACGTAATACCAAATGGTTTTGAAGTTTGAATAATGGGAAAATGTTTTAATTCGGTTGTTTACGACCTAACGGATTACGTAGAAAGTAAATTAATTGGAAATTAGGAAATAAATGGACACATTTTTGAACAATTGGGACAAAAATGGACACATCTTTGAACCCTTTTCTGAGACGTGCTGTACTTTATTGTGGAGACGCTACCCAAAAAGGGGAGTCTAAAAATAGCCCAGGACTGTAACGTCATCAGAAGGGGACAACTCGAGACCTCCGTGGAGAGACAACTGTTAATTTCTAACCGGCAAGTCTAATCAGTTCCGGTCGTATTGCCGGGATGTGGCCAGTCACAGAATATTACATTTATCCCGGCCACTTTTAGCAGGGTACACGCTGGGTTGTCGTCCTTTTCTTTACAAGCTCGGTTGCCGTCCCTTTCTCTACAAACTGGGTAGTCACCCCTTTCTCTACAAACTGGGTAGTCGCCCCTTTCTCTACAAACTGGGTACTCGCCCTTTTCTCTACAAACTGGGCAGTCCCCCCCCCCCTTTCTCTACAAACTGGGTGGTCGCCCCTCTCTCTCTACAAACTGGGTAGTCGCCCCTTTCTCTACAATTTGAGTAGTCCCCCCTCCCTCTCTACAATTTGGGTAGTCGCCCCTTTCTCTACAAACTGGGTAGTCCCCCCTCCCTCTCTACAATTTGAGTAGTCGCCTCTTTCTCTACAAACTGGGTAGTCCCCCCTCCCTCTCTACAATTTGAGTAGTCGCCCCTTTCTCTACAAACTGGGTAGTCGCCCCTTTCTCTAAAAACTGGGTAGTCGCCCCTTTCTCTACAAACTGGGTAGTCGCCCCTTTCTCTACAAACTGGGTAGTCGCCCCTTTCTCTACAAACTGGGTAGTCCTCCCCCCCCCCCCCCCCCTTTCGCTACAAACTGGGCAGTCGCCCTGTTTCTCTATCCTTCTCCTTTTCACGTCATTCCCTTATTTTCTTTGACAACAACAAGAAAAAAAAATTCCCTCGCACTTTCTTCCGTGTGAAAATAAACAAAAAAAAATTAAAGATAGCACCCACTTTTTACTTTCTCGTATATACGAAGTATAGAGAAAGTATTGTAATCGTGCAAAAAAAAAAATCGAGATTTTTACAAATCTCGACGTTTTACACCTCACTGATACGGAAAAACATAATTTTGCAATCTTGTCCGTATGTCTGTGTGTGTGTGTGTCTGTCTGTGTGTGTGTCCGTGTGTAAACACGATAACTTGAGTACCGTTACAGCTAGGTTGATGAAATTTCATATATAAGTATTTTATCAAAATCGTAGATCCGTATCAACTTTTGAGCGATTTCCGATAACCGGAAGTGGTACTTTTCCTACTTTGAATTTTTTAAAAGCCTATAACTTGAGTACTATTTCAGATAGATAAATGAAATTTCACATGTAAGTAAAAGATCTAATTCTCTACCTTCTGTTAAATTTTGAGTAATTTCCGTTGACTGGAAGTAGTAATTTACGCTACTTCCGATTTCTCAAAAAACTAATGTAAATTTTAAAAGTACTAATAATATTGCGCACTATTATGCGCTTTTTTTATTTGCGTTCACTTGGTGTGCAATTAATTTGTCTACGAGATTTTATTCTATTTTTAAAACTTTAAGTATTTAAAATGGATTAAAAATCATGTCTATAGCCCGAGTTTCCATTCCCTGTTATTTTATATAAGAATATTCGAGAAAGTTTAGGGGAGATCACTCCCGGTTTATTTTTTAAACAGACACAAATGATCAAATTTAAACTCCCCTAAAATTTGAAAACGATTATTTTTAGGTGACAGTTTTGCATCTAAATTGTAGATATAGATGCAATGTTTCTTTAAGACATTTTTCTCGGGGAGATGCTCTTGAAATTTCGGGGGCGAGGGGGGGGGGGGGGGGGGGGCGAGCAATAGTTAAAGACTAGTCAGGTAGACGAAATTTCATGTATGAAATGTGAAAGTAATCCAAACATAAAATCTTACACAGTGAAATTTTAGAGTCATAGAGTTCCAACACAAATAAAATAGTAATTACCGGTTACCGGAAATAGTTGAAAAGTTTATGGAAACCTGCGCAGATCATTTAATACTATTAATTGAAATTTCCTCCACCTAACATAGTGGTACGTATGTTATTTTGAGAAACCGGAAGTAGAGTAAGTGCCATTACCGGCTACCGGAAATCACTCACAGTTGTTAGAAAACAACAGATTGGATACTATAATTTTATATGAAATATTGTCAACCTAACTAAAACGGTACTTTATTTATCGTATTCACATACACAGAAACAGACAGATACAGGGAGGTGTAAAACGATTTTCGCACGACTACAGTACTTCCTCTATTTCCGTATACGAGAAGTTAAAAAGTTTTGTTTTTGTAGCTCGCCGTGTTGATTCTGACCACTCTGCTGCCTGAGGCCTCTGGCCGGCTATGTAATCTATTATTGGCAGGATTAGTCCGCCTTTGTCTGTCAAGAAACTTAGTATTCCAGCCCGGACGGGGCGAAATTTGGCTCAATTAAGGATATCGATTACACTGGTCGATCATCGCGTGCGAAGACAATCAGAGCTGCCAGATAAATATGTTGAAAAGTCGCCAGAGAGACTGTCTGAAAGATACCAGATATATCTTGTTGAGAGGTCGCTAGAGAGGATATCTAAAAGCTGCCAGATAAATATATTGAGAAGAAGCCACACATAATATTTAAAAAGTTTGCCTGATAAATATGTTGAAAAGTCGAGAAAGATGACAGATAAAAGTTGCCAGATAAATATTTTAAAAGGTCGCCAGAAAAATATACCTAAATGTTGGTAGAATAATACATTCAAAGTCGTCAGAGATTTCTAAAAGAAGCCAAAATCCAGTCATCTCTAACGCTCAACTGATCAACTCATAAGTCATCTCTATCGCTTAAATAATAAACTCATAAGTCATCTATAACGGTCAAATAATAAACTCATAAGTCATCTCTATCACTCAAATAATAAACTCATAAGTCATCTCTATCGCTCAAAAAATAAACTAATAAGTCATCTCTAACGCTAACAGGTCATTAACCCAAACAGTTTCATAAAGTTTCTCTCACTGTTTAAAGTGTCAGCTGACATCCGTTTTAAAATTGCATTAAACGTGTCATTATCTGAACCAAAGTTTTCTTTATCTAAATTAAACTTCTCATTATCTGAACCAAAGTTTTCTTTATCTAAATTAAACTTGTCATTATCTGTGAACCAAAGTTTTCTTTATCTAAATTAAACTTCTCATTATCTGTGAACCAAAGTTTTCTTTATCTAAATCAAACTTCTCATTATCTGAACCAAAGTTTTCTTTATCTGAATTAAACTTGTCATCATCTGAATTAAAATTCTCATTATCTGAAGTAATTTTGTGATTATCTGAAATGAATGTGTACATATCTGAATTAAACTTCTCATTATCTGAACCAAAGTTTTCTTTATCTAAATCAAACTTCTCATTGTCTGAACCAAAGTTTTCTTTATCTAAATCAAACTTCTCATTATCTGAACCAAAGTTTTCTTTATCTAAATCAAACTTCTCATTATCTGAACCAAAGTTTTCTTTATCTAAATCAAACTTCTCATTATCTGAACCAAAGTTTTCTTTATCTAAATCAAACTTCTCATTATCTGAACCAAAGTTTTCTTTATCTAAATCAAACTTCTCATTATCTGAACCAAAGTTTTCTTTATCTAAATCAAACTTCTCATTATCTGAACCAAAGTTTTCTTTATCTAAATCAAACTTCTCATTATCTGAACCAAAGTTTTCTTTATCTAAATCAAACTTCTCATTATCTGAACCAAAGTTTTCTTTATCTAAATCAAACTTCTCATTATCTGAACCAAAGTTTTCTTTATCTAAATCAAACTTCTCATTATCTGAACCAAAGTTTTCTTTATCTAAATCAAACTTCTCATTATCTGAACCAAAGTTTTCTTTATCTAAATCAAACTTCTCATTATCTGAACCAAAGTTTTCTTTATCTAAATCAAACTTCTCATTATCTGAACCAAAGTTTTCTTTATCTAAATCAAACTTCTCATTATCTGAACCAAAGTTTTCTTTATCTAAATCAAACTTCTCATTATCTGAACCAAAGTTTTCTTTATCTAAATCAAACTTCTCATTATCTGAACCAAAGTTTTCTTTATCTAAATCAAACTTCTCATTATCTGAACCAAAGTTTTCTTTATCTAAATCAAACTTCTCATTATCTGAACCAAAGTTTTCTTTATCTAAATCAAACTTCTCATTATCTGAACCAAAGTTTTCTTTATCTAAATCAAACTTCTCATTATCTGAACCAAAGTTTTCTTTATCTAAATCAAACTTCTCATTATCTGAACCAAAGTTTTCTTTATCTAAATCAAACTTCTCATTATCTGAACCAAAGTTTTCTTTATCTAAATCAAACTTCTCATTATCTGAACCAAAGTTTTCTTTATCTAAATCAAACTTCTCATTATCTGAACCAAAGTTTTCTTTATCTAAATCAAACTTCTCATTATCTGAACCAAAGTTTTCTTTATCTAAATCAAACTTCTCATTATCTGAACCAAAGTTTTCTTTATCTAAATCAAACTTCTCATTATCTGAACCAAAGTTTTCTTTATCTAAATTAAACTTCTCATTGTCTGAATCAAACTTGTCACTATATGAATAACCGTGCGGTTATCTGAATTAAGCTTGTCATCATCTGAAGTAAACTTCTTATTATATGAAGTAATTTTGTACATTTCGGAATCAAACGTGTCATTATCTGAATTAAACTTGTCATTATCTGAACAACGTTTGGGGGAAAAGTGATGTTAACACTTTAAATATATGTAGTGTATTTCGGGATCTGTATAGAAAAAATTGTTACATTGGAGTATTAAGACACTATATGCCTCCCCCACCTGTAGGTCCCCCCTCCCCCTCCATAGCTCCTACCCACCCCTTCACCTAAATCAAGTCTCTTTCCTTAAATAAATAGTTAGCCTTGATATAGAATACACAGTTTTTTTTGTTTCGATTAAATCTTTAACGTCCATGACCAACGTGCACCCTATTATTTATAGTTGATGAATATGATACCAATGTAATTTAATACTTTTAAAAACGATTTTAACAATATCACGTCTCATATTATAATCCTCATTCAAAATAACTTACTGTTTCGTTGAATGGTCATTTTAAGTTTTAATCGGTTTAATCAGGTTAAATTGGTTTAATTAATATTGATTTATGTTTTCGCGTCACAATTTTGTTTTTATCCATCGCGCATTTGCCGTTCCGCATGACTAATCGCGTCAACGATGACTGACTAACATATGTTGCCAGTATACACCTTTCCCTCCGCCTTCTGCTACACACATCACAACATATGGTATGCACATATAATATGTAGTGCTACACACATCATAATATATAGTCTACACTACACACATTACAACACATGGTATGCACATATCATAATATATGGTCTACACATATCATAATATGTAGTGCAAGATACACCATAATATATGGTGCTACACATCAAAATATATGGTGCTACACATCCCAATACATGGTGTTAAAGAATCAGGTTTATTTAAAGATCTGATTGACAAGTTTGTCTAATTATAGCCACCACATAGCCTGCATCAACTTGTAGACCATTATAAAAACGTTGCAAACAAAATATTTCAAGGATGTTTATAAAAATAAAATCGATTTTAATTTATAAGTATTCAAGTAACAGAATTAATGATAGTTTAACTAAGATATTATTTACTAGTCTGTTGAACAATAAAAACAGATTTTAGTTACTTCTTAGTTCTAGCTAGCTGCTAAAACTTGTATCTTAGCTCTAGCTAGCTACTAAAACTTGTATCTTAGCTCTAGCTAGCTGCTAAAACGTGTATCTTAGCTCTAGCTAGCTACTAAAACTTGTATCTTAGCTCTAGCTAGCTGCTAAAACTTTTATCTTAGCTCTAGCTAGCTGCTAAAACTTGTATCTTAGCTCTAGCTAGCTACTAAAACATGTATCTTAGCTCTAGCTAGCTGCTGAAACTTGTATCTTAGCTCTAGCTAGCTGCTAAAACTTGTATCTTAGCTCTAGCTAGCTACTAAAACTTGTATCTTAGCTGTAGCTAGCTACTAAAACTTGTATCTTAGCTCTAGCTAGCTGCTAAAATTTGTATCTTAGCTCTAGCTAACTGCTAAAACTTGTATCTTAGCTCTAGCTAACTACTAAAACTTGTATCTTAGCTCTAGCTATCTACTAAAACTTGTATCTTAGCTCTATCTAACTACTAAAACTTGTATCTAAGCTGTAGCTAGCTACTAAAACGTGCATCTTAGCGCTAGCTAGTTACTAAAACTTGTATCTTAGCTCTAGCTAGTTACTAAAACTTGTATCTTAGCTCTAGCTAGTTACTAAAACTTGTATCTTAGCTCTAGCTAGTTACTAAAACTTGTATCTTAGCTCTAGCTAGCTGCTAAAACTTTTATCTTAGCTCTAGCTAGCTGCTAAAACTTGTATCTTAGCTCTAGCTAGCTGCTAAAACTTGTATCTTAGCTTTAGCTAGCTGCTGAAACTTGTATCTTAGCTCTAGCTAGCTGCTAAAACTTGTATCTTAGCTCTAGCTAGCTACTAAAACTTGTATCTTAGCTCTAGCTAGCTACTAAAACTTGTATCTTAGCTCTAGCTAGCTGCTAAAATTTGTATTTTAGCTCTAGCTAACTGCTAAAACTTGTATCTTAGCTCTAGCTAGCTGCTAAAACTTGTATCTTAGCTCTAGCTAACTACTAAAACTTGTATCTTAGCTCTAGCTAGCAACTAAAACTTGTATCTTAGCTTGATAAAAATTTTAAAATGTCAACACAGATACATTAATATTAGGACACATTAAAGCTACGCACGCCAACGTTACGACACACATAGATCAGGACACACCAGGATCAGTACGCACCGACAAACTAAGCTAGGACACACGGAAATAACGACACACTGAAAGCAGGACACACGAAGTTCAAGGCACACCAAGATAAGAACATACCAAGGACAGGACACACGAAGGTCAAACGAAGGTCAGGACACACGAAGGTCAGGACACACCAAGGTCAGGACGCACTAAGATAAGCACATACCCCACACTAATTACGCTTACCCCAAAACACGCACCAACCTCACAACCCACACCATAATAAGAACAGGACACACCAAGAACAGGACACACGAAGGCTCACATAAGAACGATCGTAGATAAAGCATTAGAGAAGGAAGATGTTCCAAAAAAAAACAATACGGATTATCAAAATCAAGAATAAAAATTAACAAAAAAAAAAAGAAAAATTAACAAATTAACAAATGAAATTAACAAATGACAGTTCTCGGCCATCTTTTACAAATGTCCCTAGATTTGTGCAACATTTTGAATGCCCTTAACGCTGTGATTGTTGTTGGACATTTTGAATGCCATGGAGGCTGTTGTTCTCGCCAAACTGAATGTCCTAACATTTGGTGTTGTGTTTAAACGCGACCGAATGAATTGTTAGCCGCATGTCAAGACATCAACACAACAGAGGAAAAATCACCCTGTCCCGTTACCCCCCCCCCCCCCCCCCATTCCGTCTTAGGTCTGCTGAAGTGTGTTCTCCGTCTGCTGACAAGAACGTCTTGAGCTGATACAAGGCGCCATCTTTCTCCCCGCGCCCATTCTGTTCATGTCGAGTTTTTCTTCAATTAATTTTTTGTCTCTTCCTCAATGATTGTGGATAAATTAATTTTTTATTGATGGTCTCTTCACTTAATGATCGTGTACATTTCTAGAGTTCAAGCTTCAAGTTTTATGGGCAACACTTAAAAAATAATTGTCGAATCAGACACATGAGTTTATTTTTATGCTGATCTGTGTCCAAAAATAGCCTGGTGTCATTGAGTTCACTCGGATGTTAATGTTTTTTTTTTCCTATGATGATGCTACCCTATTTTAGCTCTAAAACACATGCAAATTTATTTTTATCCTATAAATCAACATGGATGTAATAGTGTGATATTTCCACGAACTTATTTCTTGAACTCGAAATTGGAAGAACATTCCATGAGTGATGTGAAAAATTGAAAAATTTAAGCGTGACAACAGATAGAAAACAATTTACTCTGGTTGACACGCTCAAGTTACTGAGAATTATAAACTTAAGAGAAACATTTTTAAAGTTGACTGTCACGCGTGTTTATGTAATATTTAGTCAAAAAAAAAATTGCGATTCGAGGTTTAATCGCTTTGAATTATGAGCCGTAATTCCGGTTACAAACTAACTTCTCTTTGGCTAAAAATATCCGAAACGACCTGAAAAATTGGACCATGCGCACTTTTATAAATTGGCGTTTTGTTTTTGTATTTTAGATTACAGAAAAGTCAAGCAGAGTTTCGCAAAAGCTATTTTTGCGTGCCGATAAACGAAGCTAAAGCCGTAACTCAATTAGAAGTGACTTACTTTTGGCCAGATTTTCAAGAATTCTGCGACTAAAATGATTTGAAGCATAATCCACAGCGGGTGTGACAGAGTTGCTCAGCCGTTAAATATAAGCAACCTAGTTTATATTCGTCAGATGTCGGCAAACTTTGCCGTCTGCCGGCTCGTATTGACTTGTTTTCATGGCGGAAACTGAAAGTGGGAATAATGAGGGGAAGTAATTCTTGTAACAGCTTGTACTTGATTATAGGCCTTGCTGGGAGTGGCTCCATTTTGGGTTGAAAGTCAGGGAACTGATCAATATGAGACCAAATATTTCGACCTCGGTGTTTGTTATTTGGTTATAATCACAATTAAATTAATTAAATTGGCGGGGTCACACGTTTTAAATTGTGTTCGTATAAGGATGGGAGGGGTGGGAAGGGAGGGAGGGAGTGGGGTTGTAAATAAAGTGAAGAATGCGAACAGATGTCAATGTTTTAAGTGTCGATCGTTAACAACAAAGTGTTGTGCTTGATAAATACACTGTGGTATGTGGGCGCAGGGAGGGGGAGGGCTGTCGGAAGCCTATTACTGGGTTGTCACATAGCCTTACACGGTTGTCACTTAGCCTAAGACCACACAACCCACACAACCCACACAACCCACACCAACCACACAACCCACACCACACCAACCACACAACCCACACCACACCAACCACACAACCCTCTCTAACCACACTCACCAAACTAACCACACAACCCACACAACCCACACCACACCAACCACACAACCCTCTCTAACCACACTCACCAAACTAACCACACAACCCACTTTAACCACACTAACCCCACAACCCACACTCACCGAACTAACCACACAACCCACACTAACCCCACACCTATTATTGAGCTTAGACAGTCTTGTAAATGTTTTAGCTTTAGCTGCCGAGAGCTGATTTGGTGACGTCATTAGCAGTTAGGACAGGGGCGATAACTACCGTCTGCTCCCCCCCTGCCTGGGTCAAACATCTGGACTTTCTCACAGCGTCCTTTACCCGGGTTATATGGAGTTATGTCCCCTTTTTCGGTTTTGTCCCCATGTTTGGGTTCTGTTGAGTTATGTCCCCGTGTTTGGGTTCTGTGGAGTTATGTCCCCGTGTTTGAGTGTTGTTGAGTTATGTCCCCGTGTTTGGGTTCTGTGGAGTTATGTCCCCGTGTTTGAGTGTTGTTGAGTTATGTCCCCGTGTTTGGGTTCTGTGGAGTTAAGTCCCCGTGTTTGGGTTCTGTGGAGTTATGTCCCCGTGTTTGGGTTCTGTGGAATTATGTCCCCGTGTTTGGGTTCTGTGGAGTTATGTCCCCGTGTTTGGGTTCTGTGGAGTTATGTCCCCGTGTTTGGGTTCTGTAGAGTTATGTCCCTGTGTTTGGGTTCTGTTGAGTTATGTCCCCGTGTTTGGGTTCTGTGGAGTTATGTCCCCGTGTTTGGGTTCTGTGGAGTTATGTCCCCGTGTTTGGGTTCTGTGGAGTTATGTCCCCGTGTTTGGGTTCTGTGGAGTTATGTCCCCGTGTTTGGGTTCTGTGGAGTTATGTCCCCGTGTTTGGGTTCTGTGGAGTTATGTCCCCGTGTTTAGGTTCTGTGGAGTTAAGTCCCCGTGTTTGGGTTCTGTGGAGTTATTTCCCCGTGTTTGGGTTCTGTGGAGTTATGTCCCCATGTTTAGGTACTGTGGAGTTATGTCCCCGTGTTTGGGTTCTGTGGAGTTATGTCCCCGTGTTTGGGTTCTGTGGAGTTATGTCCCCGTGTTAAGGCTATGTGGAGTTATGTCCCCGTGTTTAGGTTCTGTGGAGTTATGTCCCCGTGTTTGGGTTCTGTGGAGTTATGTCCCCGTGTTTGGGTTCTGTGGAGTTATGTCCCCGTGTTTAGGTTCTGTGGAGTTATGTCCCCGTGTTTGGGTTCTATGAAGTATCAAAACTTGAGTGTTTTATAAACGACCCTCGGCTTCCCGTCCCCACCCTGTGGTCTAGCATCGTGTACAGGACAACACCAGTGATGTACTCACCTTGAGGTAACAACAGGTTTCTGTCAGTCACGTGACCAGATAAACCAGGGGCTACACCCAGGTGTAGGGTCGAGGCGTGTGCAGGGAAAAGTTTTTTTATGTATTAATTTTATCAGCTGCCTTCCTTTTTCTCAAAGCCCACAAAATGTCAAGCTCTGTTCACCTAAGGTTTTTTTTTTTTGTGTATCTGCGTTACGCCGATTAAACGCAGTCAACTCAAATCAATCAGAAATGTTAAAGCTACTAAAACCCGATGACAATTTAAAATACCATTGAGCCAAGACAGAGCTTAATCATTTATCGATCACGATTTCGCAGACGTGAGCAAAATATGACCACCTTACTGCTATCCTTCCTGTCAGTATTTTTCTCACACGACCTTTACGTTACGTGTCTGGCACCACAAGCAACGGTTACTCCTGGAATCAGCCGGACAGACTGACCCAGGACTGGAGAGATAATTGTTGGACGGTCACCGTACACCACGTATGACGTAAACAGCAGACGTGATGACGCTAAATAAAACAGACACTGTGAGGGGACGGCCCAGAGAGGTCGAAGAAATATCCATGTGGTAAGGAAAACATTAGGTAATTAAATGACACGTAATTCCCCATTGTTGATGGTTTCACTTCGTAGCTTTTGAGTAGTGACTGGTATTTATTATAACATAGGGGACTTAGGTTAAATTGTAGTTAAATTGACCTCATAATACATGCCAGTTTACTGAAAATATTCATGGAAGTGAGACCACTCCCCTGTCAAACCCCCTGTCCTACTCCCATGTCCCACCCCTGTCCCAACCCCTGTCCCACCCTCTGTCCACCCCTGTCTACGCCTCTGATACATTCATGTCTATTTATATCCATGTGTATCTGTGTGTTCTGGTAGTTTCTGTGTCACGTGTCAACCTGATGAGTGACGTCCATTAATTAGCCATGCGCAGATTGCTGCATTAACACATGTTAATTAGTGAGCGGCGGAGGGTAGATACATTCATGCATAATTGACCAGATTTGGGGGAACAACAGGGGTACATTCACACAAATAACAAACTAGTGAGTGATATTCACACAAATAACAACCTAGTGAGTGATATTCACACAAATAACAACCTAAAGATATTCACACAAATAACAACTTAGTGAGTGATATTCACACAAATAACAACTTAGTGAGTGATATTCACACAAATAACAACCTAGTGAGTGATATTCACACAAATAACAACCTAAAGATATTCACACAAATAACAATCTAGTGAGTGATATTCATTCAAATAACAACCTGGTGTGTGATATTCACACAATAACAACCTTGTGAGTGATATTCACACAACTAATGGTACACACACTCAGGAAACGTGGCATCAACGAAAGGGGAAAGAAAGGGAGTGAAATCAAGACAGTGACAACCTTTGACCTTTAATGCCTTCCCGAGTAAAAATAAAACCGATTAAATTAGGTGGGACACGTTTTACATATATATCTAAGTATTAAGTTTCAATCAACTTTTTATCGATTTCTGTAAACCGGAAGTGATATACGGTGTATATCTGGCTTCTCAAAAACCGATAACTTGAGTACACTTTCAGATAGGTTTACACAAAAGGCCTGAAAGTCTATGTAATCATACTAATTTTTTTTTAAATCTAACAATTATTTTATCAATTCAAATATTTTCAAACCTGCCCTTAACCTCTCCTTGAAGTCAACCGGAATGGCCAGGGAGAGTAAAAAGGAGTAAAACAAAAAAAGCTAGAACAACTGTTTTCCATGACAACAATACACAATAGTTATCTAAGCTGAATAGCGTAGTAATGTGCTTATATTAAAGAATATAACATCCCCAATCACCACAACACCCTGACTCCACTTATCCAAATTAAAAATAAAAGAGTTAGCTAAATTACTATTGTATTACTAGTAATTAAATATTTGACTGTTTCTAGCCTTAATGAAACCGGACGTAATTTTATACTTATTACACAAATGTTATAAAATATTAAAATTTGGTTTAAAAAAATATCTGACAAAAAAAAATTGAGATCCATTTGGAACCAACTTTTCAAGTCTATTCTACATATAAGTGATTCAAAATATTAGGTCGTACTATTGGTTAAGTTTTTGAGCGATTTCTAGTAACCGGAAGTGGTATTCTAACCAGTGTTAACACGATAACGGCCCGGGGGTCGGGGTACCTCATGGTTGCTAAACCGAAGAGTTGGTAGATGAGACCCGATAGCTGGTCACAGCATCCCACATTGGAGAGACAAATCCAACATCAAACTATTGCTGGCTCGTAGGTTGGATAAAGGATATGGAAGTAAATCGAGAAAGAAAAGCATGCTGAGTTAATGGCCTATATTGGGTATGACAAGTTGACAGCTGATCTCCTTGGATATTACTTTTTTTATAATTGGATATTACAATTAAGAGCACACAAGAAACAGTGCGATGACCACCTCTACACAGCTAGATGTAACGCAGTTATAATATATACAACGAGCCGACCCGCTGCGTATCATACGCCGCTATTTAGTTTTATTTTCTACTTTTCAGTAATTCATAATTTGTGAATTCGACAGTACCAATGCTGCCACTGAAAAAAATTGCTTTAAAACACTAAGACTCTCCTTTCCCCCCACCCCGTAAAAGCAGCCACCTCTTAGTTACACTCTATCCCCCACCCAAGTTTAAAATAGTTTCTAACTAAATTATCTGCCCCTTATAGGCGTCACTAAACCCGGCTCTACGATTGTAAACAATTAGCGTGAACTACAGCTCACCAGACCAAGTGGGGTGAGGGTGGTTGCGATATGCATAGAGAGGAAGAGAGGGGACTGCTAGGCGCGCTTACAGCTTGTTTTCTAACGTCTCCAAGAAGAGAATTATATATATAAATTGTCCAGCCGTAAACTGCAATAGATTTTATCCGCCTTTTTATCCACATGATTTGAGCAAACCAGCTGTGAACACCAGCTTAAGTGACTAATCATGCGATTGCTACAACTCTTGTTATCGCCCTTTCTAAAATCAAATGGTAATCTTTCAATTAAAATTTCATGACTAATTTAATATCTAAATAGATTTTTTTAATAGTAGGCTATATATTCTTGGAAAATCTGAAAAATATAAAAAGAACACGCTCCACTTAAAATGGGTTAAAAATTAGGGGGCAAGATTTACCCCCCCCCCCCCCCATTTCTCTCCCCCAACCTACCGACAAAGAGCAGGCTAAAAGCTTGTAACTGTCAATTTTATAATCTGTCTGCTTACTAACACGTGAGCTAATTTTTTGGTTGAGGGACGGAGCCTCTTTTATATTGTGATTTTGTTCCCAAAGTTTTTGTTTAACAAAAAAAATGTACTTCTTGGGGGGACGGGGAAGGTTTCTGGAATAAACCCTGGGCGGGGGGATATCAGCAACAGGCTAGAACTACTTCCGTCTCTCACAACATGCCATCAGCACTTTATTCAATGTCCTGCCATCAGCACTTTATTTAATGTCCTACCGTCCTGCCATCAGCACTATATTCAATGTCCTGCCGTCATGCCATCAGCACTTTATTCAATGTCCTACCGTCCTGCCATCAGCACTTTATTCAATGTCCTACCGTCCTGCCATCAGCACTTTATTCAATGTCCTGCCGTCAGCACTTTATTCAATGTCCTGCCGTCAGCACTTTATTCAATGTCCTGCCATCAGCACTTTATTCAATGTCATGCCATCAGCACTTTATTCAATGTCCTGCCGTCACCTCTCGTCTGCCCCTGCTGACCATCATTATTATGTCATTAATTTGCTGATAATCGCCATGACGTCAATACCCGATTAGAGAATATTTATTTAATTTTTTCTCCAAACGATACTTGTAGAATCGATACCTGCATTATTCACGTCATACAACACCACACAAACAAAAGTATCGAATGTCTAATGCGTTGGCAGGTAATCGGGGCCGCGATCATCTAGCTCTGCCCATGAGGCGATTAAGTTGAGCTGTTTTAGGGCTGATGGGCTGAAAACGAGACCAGGACGGTCCCCACGGGACAAGTGTCTGTGGTCTCATGCTGTCGTGTCCTGCTAGTGTGTCTCATGCTAGTCTTGTCGTGTCCTCCTAGTGTGTCTCATGCTAGTCCTGTCGTGTCCTGCTAGTTTGTCTCATGTTAGTCCTGTCGTGTCCTGCTAGTGTGTCTCATGTTAGTCCTGTCTTGTCCTGCTAGTGTGTCTCATGCTAGTCCTGTCGTGTCCTGCTAGTGTGTCTCATGCTGTCGTGTCCTGCTAGTGTGTCTCATGCTGTCGTGTCCTGCTAGTGTGTCTCATGTTGTCGTGTCCTGCTAGTGTGTCTCATGCTATTCCTGTCGTGTCCTGCTAGTGTGTCTCATGTCGTGTCCTGCTAGTGTGTCTCATGCTGTCGTGTCCTGCTAGTGTGTCTCATGCTAGTCCTGTCGTGTCCTGCTAGTGTGTCTCATGCTGTCATGTCCTGCTAGTGTGTCTCATGTCGTGTCCTGCTAGTGTGTCTCATGCTGTCGTGTCCTGCTAGTGTGTCTCATGCTAGTCCTGTCTAGTCCTGCAAGTGTGTCTCATGCTAGTCCTGTCGTGTCCTGCTAGTGTGTCTCATGCTAGTCCTGTCATGTCCTGCTAGTGTGTCTCATGTCGTGTCCTGCTAGTGTGTCTAATGCTAGTCCTGTCGTGTCCTGCTAGTGTGTCTCATGCTGTCGTGTCCTGCTAGTGTGTCTCATGCTAGTCCTGTCGTGTCCTGCTAGTGTGTCTCATGCTGTCGTGTCCTGCTAGTGTGTCTCATGCTGTCGTGTCCTGCTAGTGTGTCTCATGCTGTCGTGTCCTGCTAGTGTGTCTCATGCTAGTCCTGTCGTGTCCTGCTAGTGTGTCTCATGCTAGTCCTGTCGTGTCCTGCTAGTTTGTCTCATGTTAGTCCTGTCGTGTCCTGCTAGTGTGTCTCATGTTAGTCCTGTCGTGTCCTGCTAGTGTGTCTCATGCTAGTCCTGTCGTGTCCTGCTAGTGTGTCTCATGCTAGTCCTGTCATGTCCTGCTAGTGTGTCTCATGCTAGTCCTGTCGTGTCCTGCTAGTTTGTCTCATGTTAGTCCTGTCGTGTCCTGCTAGTGTGTCTCATGTTAGTCCTGTCGTGTCCTGCTAGTGTGTCTCATGCTAGTCCTGTCATGTCCTGCTAGTGTGTCTCATGCTAGTCCTGTCGTGTCCTGCTAGTGTGTCTCATGCTGGCGTGTCCTGCTAGTGTGTCTCATGCTAGTCCTGTCGTGTCCTGCTAGTGTGTCTCATGCTGTCGTGTCCTGCTAGTGTGTCTCATGCTGTCGTGTCCTGCTAGTGTGTCTCATGCTAGTCCTGTCATGTCCTGCTAGTGTGTCTCATGTTAGTCCTGTCGTGTCCTGCTAGTGTGTCTCATGCTAGTCCTGTCGTGTCCTGCTAGTGTGTCTCATGTCGTGTCCTGCTAGTGTGTCTCATGTTAGTCCTGTCGTGTCCTGCTAGTGTGTCTCATGCTAGTCCTGTCGTGTCCTGCTAGTGTGTCTCATGTCGTGTCCTGCTAGTGTGTCTCATGCTAGTCCTGTCGTGTCCTGCTAGTGTGTCTCATGCTGTCGTGTCCTGCTAGTGTGTCTCATGCTGTCGTGTCCTGCTAGTGTGTCTCATGCTGTCGTGTCCTGCTAGTGTGTCTCATGCTAGTCCTGTCGTGTCCTGCTAGTGTGTCTCATGCTAGTCCTGTCGTGTCCTGCTAGTTTGTCTCATGTTAGTCCTGTCGTGTCCTGCTAGTGTGTCTCATGTTAGTCCTGTCGTGTCCTGCTAGTGTGTCTCATGCTAGTCCTGTCGTGTCCTGCTAGTGTGTCTCATGCTAGTCCTGTCATGTCCTGCTAGTGTGTCTCATGCTAGTCCTGTCGTGTCCTGCTAGTGTGTCTCATGCTAGTCCTGTCATGTCCTGCTAGTGTGTCTCATGCTGTCGTGTCCTGCTAGTGTGTCTCATGTTAGTCCTGTCGTGTCCTGCTAGTGTGTCTCATGCTAGTCCTGTCGTGTCCTGCTAGTGTGTCTCATGCTAGTCCTGTCGTGTCCTGCTAGTGTGTCTCATGTCGTGTCCTGCTAGTGTGTCTCATGCTAGTCCTGTCATGTCCTGCTAGTGTGTCTCATGCTAGTCCTGTCATGTCCTGCTAGTGTGTCTCATGCTAGTCCTGTCATGTCCTGCTAGTGTGTCTCATGTCGTGTCCCGCTAGTGTGTCTCATGCTAGTCCTGTCGTGTCCTGCTAGTGTGTCTCATGCTGTCGTGTCCTGCTAGTGTGTCTCATGCTAGTCCTGTCGTGTCCTGCTAGTGTGTCTCATGCTAGTCCTGTCGTGTCCTGCTAGTGTGTCTCATGCTAGTCCTGTCGTGTCCTGCTAGTGTGTCTCATGCTAGTCCTGCCGTGTCCTGCTAGTGTGTCTCATGCTAGTCCTGTCGTGTCCTGCTAGTGTGTCTCATGCTGTCGTGTCCTGCTAGTGTGTCTCATGCTAGTCCTGTCGTGTCCTGCTAGTGTGTCTCATGCTGTCGTGTCCTGCTAGTGTGTCTCATGCTAGTCCTGTCGTGTCCTGCTAGTGTGTCTCATGCTGTCGTGTCCTGCTAGTGTGTCTCATGCTAGTCCTGTCGTGTCCTGCTAGTGTGTCTCATGCTAGTCCTGTCGTGTCCTGCTAGTGTGTCTCATGCTGTCGTGTCCTGCTAGTGTGTCTCATGCTAGTCCTGTCGTGTCCTGCTAGTGTGTCTCATGCTGTCGTGTCCTGCTAGTGTGTCTCATGCTGTCGTGTCCTGCTAGTGTGTCTCATGCTAGTCCTGTCGTGTCCTGCTAGTGTGTCTCATGCTGTCGTGTCCTGCTAGTGTGTCTCATGCTGTCGTGTCCTGCTAGTGTGTCTCATGCTGTCGTGTCCTGCTAGTGTGTCTCATGCTGTCGTGTCCTGCTAGTGTGTCTCATGCTGTCGTGTCCTGCTAGTGTGTCTCATGCTAGTCCTGTCGTGTCCTGCTAGTGTGTCTCATGCTGTCGTGTCCTGCTAGTGTGTCTCATGTCGTGTCCTGCTAGTGTGTCTCATGCTAGTCCTGTCTTGTCCTGCTAGTGTGTCTCATGCTGTCGTGTCGTGTCCTGCTAGTGTGTCTCATGCTAGTCCTGTCGTGTCCTGCTAGTGTGTCTCATGCTAGTCCTGTCGTGTCCTGCTAGTGTGTCTCATGCTGTCGTGTCCTGCTAGTGTGTCTCATGCTAGTCCTGTCGTGTCCTGCTAGTGTGTCTCATGCTGTCATGTCCTGCTAGTGTGTCTCATACTGTCGTGTCCTGCTAGTGTGTCTCATGCTAGTCATGTCGTGTCCTGCTAGTGTGTCTCATGCTGTCGTGTCCTGCTAGTGTGTCTCATGTTGTCGTGTCCTGCTAGTGTGTCTCATGCTAGTCATGTCGTGTCCTGCTAGTGTGTCTCATGCTGTCGTGTCCTGCTAGTGTGTCTCATGCTGTCGTGTCCTGCTAGTGTGTCTCATGCTAGTCCTGTCGTGTCCTGCTAGTGTGTCTCATGCTAGTCCTGTCGTGTCCTGCTAGTGTGTCTCATGCTAGTCCTGTCGTGTCCTGCTAGTGTGTCTCATGCTGTCGTGTCCTGCTAGTGTGTCTCATGCTGTCATGTCCTGCTAGTGTGTCTCATGCTGTCGTGTCCTGCTAGTGTGTCTCATGCTGTCGTGTCCTACTAGTGTGTCTCATGCTAGTCCTGTCATGTCCTACTAGTGTGTCTCATGCTAGTCCTGTCGTGTCCTGCTAGTGTGTCTCATGTTAGTCCTGTCATGTCCTGCTAGTGTGTCTCATGTTGTCGTGTCCTGCTAGTGTGTCTCATGCTAGTCCTGTCGTGTCCTGCTAGTGTGTCTCATGCTGTCGTGTCCTGCTAGTGTGTCTCATGCTGTCGTGTCCTGCTAGTGTGTCTCATGCTAGTCCTGTCCTACCAAATTCTGTACAGTGTCGTGTTCTTCAAGATTTCAATAACTGGCATTTGAAATTTAATTTTATCTTCCTCTCACAGCACATCACATTATGACACACATTTTTAGATATTTAATTAGCAATAAAAAAATAAAGATATTTAATTAGCAATCAAAAATGAAGATATTTAATTAGCAACCAGAAGTTTAAAAAAAAAACATTACACGTTATTACAAACCCAGAGTTAAACCCTACGTTAAACCCAGAGTTAAACCCTACGTTAAACCCAACCCTTCTCCCGACACATTGTATGGACGGATTAACCTCAATACTAGCCACACTTGTATCAGATGGCCCACTGGCTCAACAGACCTACTTTCACTTTATTATACTTGACTTAAGCGATCTTCGATTTAGCTAAAGCGGATAAAAAATCAATTTGCAAAAAAAAAAAAAATTAATAAAAATAAAATTAACATTTATTTAGATTTATAGGACCTTAGATTTATAGGACTTGATATTTATAGGACCTGAGATTTATTGGACCTGATATTTATGGGACCTGAGATTTATGGGACCTGAGATTTATGGGACCTGAGATTTATGGGCCCTACATTTGAGGGACCTGAGATTTATGGGACCTGAGATTTATGGGACCTGAGATTTATGGGACCTGATATTTATGGGACCTGAGATTTATGGGACCTGAGATTTATGGGACCTGAGATTTATGGGACCTGAGATTTATGGGACCTGAGATTTATGGGACCTGAGATTTATGGGACCTGAGATTTATGGGACCTGAGATTTGTGGGACCTAAGATTTATGGGACCTGAGATTTGAGGGACCTGAGATTTATGGGACTAAGATTTATGGGACCTGAGATTTATGGGACTGAGCTTTATGGGACTGAGATTTATGGGACCTGGGAACGAGATTTCAGTTGGGATAAAACACAAGTCCCATTTATTGGGGTTTAAACACCACTGGTCTGATTAATTGAGGATTAAACACCAGTCTCTTCTACCAACCAGGCTAGATAGTGTTAACTTCTCAATCAAGTTAGTCCCAATTTCATCTCCTTCTGAATGTCGATTGTTGGAAGTAAGGGAAGAAACGTGTGACGGGGTACATCACATCTAGAGCAACTTGTGGGTGATAGACTCTGGGAGTGTGGGCGGCGCTAGAGAATGTTCTGGAGTTAAAGCACTGTTATTTAAATATAAGCCGCGTTTCCTGGTCGTTGAACTTTTGCCTCAATTTGCCTAATCTTGCGGAAGACGTGTGGTTTACATTTGTCGCATATATTTGGCGGTGTGTCGCGTATATTTGGTGGTGTGTCGCATATATTTGCTGGGGTGTCGCATATATTTGGTGGTGTGTCGTATATATATATATATATATATATATATATATATATATATATATATATATATATATATATATACATATATATATATATATATATTGTCGTATATCCGGTGCTGTGTGTCGCATATATTTGGTGGTGTGTCACGTATATTTGGTGGTGTGTTGCATATATTCGTTGCAGTGTGTCATATATTTAAGTATTGTGTCGCATAGTTTTAGCGATGTGTCGCATCAATTGGGTCCTGTGTCGCATTGATTTGTTTAATGAATTTCCGGTTACAAGTGTCTGAAAATACTTTTAGCAATGTATCGAAATATCGGAGTCTAAATATACTAGAAATCAAATTTTCGAACTCATTTTTATTGGTCTCGTCGTTATTCCAAATGAGAGGGCGTTCACTAGCAGTTACGTAACCTATGATTGGCCTCAGGTTAGGTAACCTATGTTTTGTCTCAGTAATAGTATATTAAAATTTACTTATTACAATCATGTAGAAATATACACGGCAACATTCAACTAGAATAGATTGGACGAGTTTCGGTGGAGTATAAAAATGTTCAAATTGTTTCCATTCACTGCTTGGACAACCGGTCTAGACGCGTTTGATGAATGTTGAGATTTAGAAGCAACAGACCATGAAACATGAGCTCACACTCCGGAACAGCTGTGGTTCAACTTGGCTGCTCAATTTACAGTTGTCTGGTCATATCACATGACCTGAGGTCACGTGACAACTCCCAATATAAGTCCATGCTATCACTTACACAAATCATTGGTGTATTGTGAAAGTATAAAGCTATTGTGGTTTTGTATTGTGTTCTTTATGTGAGGTAACAACGAAGTATTAAAATTGTATTGTATTGAAGAATAATTTCTTCCTTTACATTCAGTTTGTGTTAAATCATGGCTAGGGATATCATTTGACGTATTCTAAATCTTTAAATGATGATACATAGGCTTAGGTAATAATTGAAACTCATTTAATTATCATTAAAGAATCTAAAATAATTAAATAATATTAAACTGTATGTAGGTATTTAAATATGTAAAATATAGCTCAATACATATTTAAAATATAATCACCATATAAATTACTCACCTTTAAAGCTGGCCAATAGATGTATGAGAAGTTTTTGATTAGATCACGGACGAAAGCACAGGTCTATTGATGATGTGTTTAAGTAAGTCACGTGTGAAAGCATACTTCAATTGATGAGCTCACTTGAGAGACGTATAAAAGCATACTTCAACAGCTGATTTGTTTAATTAAGTCACGGATGAAAGCACAGCGCAATGGATGATCGCAAACAAGAAAATCAACAAACCAAGGACCGTAACTGCGGGATGAAAAAAACCAGACCAGCGCGCAACATTCGCGCGTGCGAGATGACGTCGGTTGATGGGAGCAGACGAGACTGTATCCTCCACGCCTGCTACTCACATGAACAGGCGTGAACCTCGTCAAGACCGGTCTTCTGCCGGCAATACGGCTTTTGATGACGTCATTTCTGACCTCAGTGACACCAGGAAGTCATGCTTACAGCGATCGAAATTCAGTGGCTGAACATAATAATAATAACTTCAATAAATAACAATACGGAATACATGAAAATAATAAATTACTTCTAATAATAATGATGATAATGATGATGATGGTAATGATGAAGATAGTAAAACTAATACAATCATTAATAACAATAATTCGTTATTGATATACACAATACTTACATTGATAAAAGCCATGCGTTGATTCTCTGTGTAATTATAACTTAAGGACCGTATATCATCAAAATGTGCTGACTACTCAAGCTACTGTGTATCTATTATAATCCATAGCTTATTGAGGGTCGTCTTATCCTGATGTCTTGCTTATTACCCAATCTTCATTGACGGATTTTGGTTTTGATGCTTTTTTCAAGTTTCGACATCATGTTTTTTCGATATCAAGTTTTTTATTGGAAGATTTTTAAAAAGTTTTATTTTATGACCCGCTTATGTTTTAGTTATCCGACATTTTTGAACACGTGACAGTTTGGTCCTGATTGGAGGAGGGGGGGGGGGTAGATGAAGGGAGGCACAATGACCTTAAGACAAGCTGATATTTTTTGCTGTAATTCTGATTTTGAATTATTGTAATGCTAAAAATAGTTGATTAATTAATCTCTAATTGGCAGCCGAAATATTTAAAATTAAAAAGTTTTTCAGAAATGATGCATTTCGACTTGACGCATGCTCAAGTATAAAATGTGGAACTGAATTTTTTTAAGCTCAACAAACTGGAGATAATGTCACTGACAAATTGTTCATGACAGTTGTGTCATCTCTGACAACCAAATTCTGACGGCCATGTTGTTCATGATTAATGTCAGCTTGAAATACAGTAATTGACACTGACAGTATCTTTTTGATTGACATTGACAGTGTTGTTTTGATAACATGGCACTGTCCCTGCTTTAACAAAGACTGCCCCTGCAAAACCAATAAAATCGAACATCTTCAACCTTGTAAATCAAAATGAGTTTTTTCCCTTTATTTTCCCTTCAGTAAACGTGAGGGCTTATCAGGTTATGTGGCCAAATTTCGCTCGATTTATATCTTAGCCTTGGCCAGATGGAGAATGGCGTCCCCTCCCCCGGGCCTCACCCCCACCCTGGTCTCAGCCTTCACCCAGCGGTTCGTGCTTGCTTTGATTAACCCAAACAGAGGAGGCCGGAAGGAGAAATGTTCGTACTTTGTGCAAATATTTCTCCCTATTGTTGCAGCACGGCCTGTTGGTGTGAAGTTCATCAAAAACTGGGATCGGATTAAAAAAACGGAACTATTTATCTGCTGGTTGTTCCAGAGTGCTTGAGTAAAATTAAATGAGGAGAAACCACGTGATGTGATGTCAACTCTCCAGGTTGGTGTGGAGACGCTCGGTGGGAGAGGGGTGGGGGAGAAGCGGGGGGGGGGGGGTTCTAAATTAAAGTCTTAACACAAGAACATCCTACGTGCTATCTCGTTTTGTCTTTGTTATGGTTAAAACTGTTTAATTAACGGTTTAATTAATGTTAAAAATAATCCAGGCACCATTGTCACATCACGTACTAGTTATAAAATTGTGTTGTTGAGGCTGTGTTCTGTTGATACGTGTGTCTGTCGTCAACATTTGTGGGGGGTTTATTTGTTCTACTTGAGTTGGATCAGGGCACGTCTTCTGCTTTGTTAATTGTAATATGGAAGGAGATTGTGTGTCGACATCATATTCTCCATATATTCTGTTGACTCCCACTTCAGTCTGCTTTTTCTTTCTGGATTTGCTTCCAAAGCCATTGACCACATCTACAAGACAGCGATTGTTTGCTTTTAGCGTTTTGTCTCTAAGTTTGCTTGTTATACATTAACAACGAGCCCCACCTGCCCAGGTGTCCAAACTTGGGACTTTTGGAGTTAGCTCCACCCTACCACCCTACCACCAAAGAGTTGATATGGCTCCGTGTAGACTTTGTTCTGTCTAAGTAGAGTTGATATGGCTCCGTGTAGACTTTGTTCTAAGCTGAGTTGATATGGCTCCGTGTAGACTTTGTTCTAAGCTGAGTTGATATGGCTCCGTGTAGACTTTGTTCTAAGTAGAGTTGATATGGCTCCCTGTAGACTTGACTTTAGTTCCCTGGCAGACGATATTTGAGAACAGACGTCAAGCAGACGCAACAATGTAGGTCAACTTTCGAAGCAAACGGGTCAACGCATAGACTCTCCTATTACAGAAAATTAGATAAACGGAATGAGAATTGGGCTGAATTAATTACACTGCAGCAGCAGGAGTTAGTTTGACGTAAAGAGCTTAATATGTTAATCTTAACGACAATGTGCATGTGTTAAGTCTGGCTCTCATTAATGAAAACTGAACATACGTCTTAAAGTGACCCTATCAATGAACTCCCGATGAAAGGGAATATATCAACATACGTGAGCACCAAGGCTTTTATTAGTAACCAACCCAGAATGTAGCTTTAGTAAGGTTACACTCAATTAAATTTATTTTTTACTTTTTAGTACATTTTTGTGTCGTTTTGGTTTTTAACGATTTGTGAATATAATAAAAGCCTTTTTCTTTTGAATTTAGATTGGTTACCGAAAATACTAAAAACACCTATCATATCCAATCTTAAGTGAAGTCCAACAAATATCAAACCATATTTATTCAAATAAAATCGTGCATGATTTTAAAAAAATTTAATGGGCCATTCGAATAATGTGCCCATTAGATTAAAAAGTGGGACTTTAAGAAACTTTCGGAGATATTTACTCACCCACTTCTGCTACATTTCTCCCCACACTCCCACCTCTTCTCTTATCCTTCCCTGCACTGTGCTCTCCCACACTCTCTATCACTTTGTCCACACACTTTTCCCACACCCTCTTCCCAACACCACCAACCCTAACATCGTTCACCCCACAATGATGTCCCTTAAACCCTTCCCTTAAACCCTTTCCTTAAATCCTTCCCTTACACTCTCCCCATCACACTCTCCCCATCACATTCTCCCTATCTCACTCACCCCATCACCCCCACCCAATCTACCCCTCCAACAGTCAGAAGTCATATGTCGCAGAGACAACGGCCAATTAGTCTGTGTGGCTGACGTGTCTTAGTGTATCTCTCACCGCCCCACCCCTTCCGGCCTTCACCGCCATTTAATACAACGTGTACGTGTCCGGTCGTCTGTAAGACGTGGTCAGCTACAGACGTGGTCCGCTACAGACGTGGTCAGCTACAGACGTGGTCAGCTACAGACGTGGTCAGCTACAGACGTGGTCAGCTACAGACGTGGTCAGCTACAGACGTGGTCAGCTAAAGACGTGGTCAGCTACAGACATGGTCAGACGTGGTCAGCTACAGACGTGGTCAGCTACAGACGTGGACAGCTACAGACGTGGTCAGCGACAGACGTGGTCAGACGTGGTCAGCTACAGACGTGGTCAGCTACAGACGTGGTCAGACGTGGTCAGCTACAGACGTGGTCAGCTACAGACGTGGTCAGCTACAGACGTGGTCAGCTACAGACGTGGTCAGCTACAGACGTGGTCAGCTACAGACGTGGTCAGCTACAGACGTGGTCAGCTACAGACGTGGTCAGCTACAGACGTGGTCAGACGTGGTCAGCTACAGACGTGGTCAGCTACAGACGTGGTCAGCTACAGACGTGGTCAGCTACAGACGTGGTCAGCTACAGACGTGGTCAGCTACAGACAGACGTGGTCAGCTACAGACGTGGTCAGCTAAAGACGTGGTCAGCTACAGACGTGGTCACCTACAGACGTGGTCAGCTAAAGACGTGGTCAGCTACAGACGTGGTCAGCTACAGACGTGGTCAGCTATAGACGTGGTCAGCTACAGACGTGGTCAGCTACAGACGTGGTCAGCTACAGACGTGGTCAGACGTGGTCAGCTACAGACGTGGTCAGCTACAGACGTGGTCAGACGTGGTCAGTTACAGACGTGGTCAGTTACAGACGTGGTCAGCTACAGACGTGGTCAGTTACAGACGTGGTCAGCTACAGACGTGGTCAGCTACAGACGTGGTCAGCTACAGACGTGGTCAGACGTGGTCAGTTACAGACGTGGTCAGTTACAGACGTGGTCAGCTACAGACGTGGTCAGCTACAGACGTGGTCAGTTACAGACGTGGTCAGTTACAGACGTGGTCAGCTACAGACGTGGTCAGCTACAGACGTGGTCATCTACAGACGTGGTCAGCTACAGACGTGGTCAGTTACAGACGTGGTCAGCTACAGACGTGGTCAGCTACAGACGTGGTCAGCTACAGACGTGGTCAGCTACAGACAGACGTGGTCAGCTACAGACGTGGTCAGCTAAAGACGTGGTCAGCTACAGACGTGGTCACCTACAGACGTGGTCAGCTAAAGACGTGGTCAGCTACAGACGTGGTCAGTTACAGACGTGGTCAGATGTGGTCAGCTACAGACGTGGTCAGCTACAGACGTGGTCAGCTACAGACGTGGTCAGCTACAGACAGACGTGGTCACCTACAGACGTGGTCAGCTAAAGACGTGGTCAGCTACAGACGTGGTCAGTTACAGACGTGGTCAGATGTGGTCAGCTACAGACGTGGTCAGCTACAGACGTGGTCAGCTACAGACGTGGTCAGTTACAGACGTGGTCAGATGTGGTCAGCTACAGACGTGGTCAGTTACAGACGTGGTCAGATGTGGTCAGCTACAGACGTGGTCAGCTACAGACGTGGTCAGCTACAGACGTGGTCAGCTACAGACGTGGTCAGCTACAGACGTGGTCAGCTACAGAGGTGGTCAGCTACAGACGTGGTCAGACGTGGTCAGCTACAGACAGACGTGGTCAGCTACAGACGTGGTCAGTTACAGACGTGGTCAGCTACAGACGTGGTCAGCTACAGACGTGGACAGCTAAAGACGTGGTCAGCTACAGACGTGGTCAGTTACAGACGTGGTCAGCTACAGACGTGGTCAGACGTGGTCAGCTACAGACGTGGTCAGCTACAGACGTGGTCAGCTACAGACAGACGTGGTCAGCTACAGACGTGGTCAGCTACAGACAGACGTGGTCAGCTACAGACGTGGTCAGCTAAAGACGTGGTCAGTTACAGACGTGGTCAGACGTGGTCAGTTACAGACGTGGTCAGTTACAGACGTGGTCAGCTACAGACGTGGTCAGACGTGGTCAGCTACAGACGTGGTCAGCTACAGACGTGGTCAGCTACAGACGTGGTCAGCTACAGACAGACGTGGTAGGCTACAGACGTGGTCAGTTACAGGCGTGGTCAGTTACAGACGTGGTCAGCTACAGACGTGGTCAGCTAAAGACGTGGCCAGTTACAGACGTGGTCAGTTACAGACGTGGTCAGTTACAGGCGTGGTCAGACGTGGTCAGTTACAGACGTGGTCAGTTACAGACGTGGTCAGTTACAGACATGGTCAGCTACAGATAGACGTGGTCAGCTACAGACGTGGTCAGCTACAGACGTGGTCAGCTAAAGACGTGGTCAGTTACAGACGTGGTTAGCTACAGACGTGGTCAGCTACAGACGTGGTCAGCTACAGACGTGGTCAGTTACAGACGTTGTCAACTACAGACGTGTTCAGCTACAGACGTGGTCAGCTAAAGACGTGGTCAGCTACAGACGTGGTCAGCTAAAGACGTGGTCAGCTACAGACGTGGTCAGCTACAGACGTGGTCAGTTACAGACGTGGTCAGCTACTGACGTGGCCAGCTACAGACGTGGTCAGACGTGGTCAGTTACAGACGTGGTCAGCTACAGACGTTTTCAGACGTGGTCAGTTACAGACGTGGTCAGTTACAGACGTGGTCAGCTACAGACGTGGTCAGCTACAGACGTGGTCAGCTACAGACGTGGTCAGCTACAGACGTGGTCAGCTACAGACGTGGTCAGCTACAGACGTGGTCAGCTACAGACGTGGTCAGACGTGGTCAGCTACAGACGTGGTCAGCTACAGACGTGGTCAGCTACAGACGTGGTCAGACGTGGTCAGCTACAGACGTGGTCAGCTACAGACGTGGTCAGCTACAGACGTGGTCAGCTACAGACGTGGTCAGCTACAGACGTGGTCAGCTACAGACGTGGTCAGACGTGGTCAGCTACAGACGTGGTTAGACGTGGTCAGCTACAGACAGACGTGGTCAGCTACAGACGTGGTCAGTTACAGACGTGGTCAGCTACAGACGTGGTCAGACGTGGTCAGCTACGGACAGACGTGGTCAGCTACAGACGTGGTCAGATACAGACGTCGTGAGCTAAAGACGTGGTCAACTACAGACGTGGTCAGTTACAGACGTGGTCAGCTACAGACGTGGTCAGACGTGGTCAGCTACAGACGTGGTCAGCTACAGACGTGGTCAGCTACAGACAGACGTGGTCAGCTACAGACGTGGTCAGCTAAAGACGTGGTCAGTTACAGACGTGGTCAGTTACAGACGTGGTCAGTTACAGACGTGGTCAGACGTGGTCAGTTACAGACGTGGTCAGTTACAGACGTGGTCAGTTAAAGGCGTGGTCAGACGTGGTCAGTTACAGACGTGGTCAGTTACAGACGTGGTCAGCTACAGACGTGGTCAGTTACAGACGTGGTCAGTTACAGGCGTGGTCAGACGTGGTCAGTTACAGACGTGGTCAGTTACAGACGTGGTCAGTTACAGACGTGGTCAGTTACAGACGTGGTCAGTTACAGACGTGGTCAGTTACAGACGTGGTCAGCTACAGACAGACGTGGTCACCTACAGACGTGGTCAGCTAAAGACGTGGTCAGCTACAGACGTGGTCAGACGTGGTCAGCTACAGACGTGGTCAGCTACAGACGTGGTCAGTTACAGACGTGGTCAGATGTGGTCAGCTACAGACGTGGTCAGCTACAGACGTGGTCAGCTACAGACGTGGTCAGCTACAGACGTGGTCAGCTACAGACGTGGTCAGCTACAGACGTGGTCAGACGTGGTCAGCTACAGACAGACGTGGTCAGCTACAGACGTGGTCAGTTACAGACGTGGTCAGCTACAGACGTGGTCAGCTACAGACGTGGACAGCTAAAGACGTGGTCAGCTACAGTCGTGGTCAGTTACAGACGTGGTCAGCTACAGACGTGGTCAGACGTGGTCAGCTAAAGACGTGGTCAGCTACAGACGTGGTCAGCTACAGACGTGGTCAGTTACAGACGTGGTCAGCTACTGACGTGGCCAGCTACAGACGTGGTCAGACGTGGTCAGTTACAGACGTGGTCAGCTACAGACGTTTTCAGACGTGGTCAGTTACAGACGTGGTCAGTTACAGACGTGGTCAGCTACAGACGTGGTCAGCTACAGACGTGGTCAGCTACAGACGTGGTCAGCTACATACGTGGTCAGCTACAGACGTGGTCAGCTACAGACGTGGTCAGTTACAGACGTGGTCAGCTACAGACGTGGTCAGCTACAGACGTGGTCAGCTACAGACGTGGTCAGCTACAGACGTGGTCAGCTACAGACGTGGTCAGACGTGGTCAGCTACAGACGTGGTCAGCTACAGACGTGGTCAGTTACAGACGTGATCAGCTACAGACGTGGTCAGCTACAGACGTGGTCAGCTACAGACGTGGTCAGAGGTGGTCAGCTACAGACGTGGTTAGACGTGGTCAGCTACAGACAGACGTGGTCAGCTACAGACGTGGTCAGTTACAGACGTGGTCAGCTACAGACGTGGTCAGACGTGGTCAGCTACGGACAGACGTGGTCAGCTACAGACGTGGTCAGATACAGACGTCGTGAGCTAAAGACGTGGTCAGCTACAGACGTGGTCAGTTACAGACGTGGTCAGCTACAGACGTGGTCAGACGTGGTCAGCTACAGACGTGGTCAGCTACAGACGTGGTCAGCTACAGACAGACGTGGTCAGCTACAGACGTGTTCATCTAAAGACGTGGTCAGTTACAGACGTGGTCTGTTACAGACGTGGTCAGTTACAGACGTGGTCAGACGTGGTCAGTTACAGACGTGGTCAGTTACAGACGTGGTCAGCGACAGGCGTGGTCAGACGTGGTCAGTTACAGACGTGGTCAGTTACAGACGTGGTCAGCTACAGACGTGGTCAGTTACAGACGTGGTCAGTTACAGACGTGGTCAGCTACAGACGTGGTCAGTTACAGACGTGGTCAGTTACAGACGTGGTCAGTTACACACGTGGTCAGTTACAGACGTGGTCAGTTACAGACGTGGTCAGTTACAGACGTGGTCAGCTACAGACAAACGTGGTCAGCTACAGACGTGGTCAGCTACAGACGTGGTCAGCTAAAGACGTGGTCAGTTACAGACGTGGTTAGCTACAGACGTGGTCAGCTACAGACAGACGTGGTCAGCTACAGACGTGGTCAGCTAAAGACGTGGTCAGTAACAGACGTGGTCAGTTACAGACGTGGTCAGTTACAGACGTGGTCAGACGTGGTCAGTTACAGACGTGGTCAGTTACAGACGTGGTCAGTTACGAGCGTGGTCAGACGTGGTCAGCTACAGACGTGGTCAGCTACAGATGTGGTCAGCTACAGACAGACGTGGTCAGTTACAGACGTGGTCAGTTACAGACGTGGTCAGACGTCGTCAGTTACAGACGTAGTCAGTTACAGACGTGGTCAGCTACAGACGTGGTCAGCTACAGACGTGGTCAGTTACAGACGTGGTCAGTTACAGACGTGGTCAGCTACAGACAGACGTGGTCAGCTACAGACGTGGTTAGCTACAGACGTGGTCAGCTAAAGACGTGGTCAGTTACAGACGTGGTTAGCTACAGACGTGGTCAGCTACAGACGTGGTCAGCTACAGACGTGGTCAGTTACAGACGTGGTCAGCTACAGACGTGGTCAGCTACAGACGTGGTCAGCTAAAGACGTGGTCAGCTACAGACGTGGTCAGCTACAGACGTGGTCAGCTAAAGACGTAGTCAGCTACAGACGTGGTCAGCTACAGACGTGGTCAGTTACAGACGTGGTCAGTTACATACGTGGTCAGCTACAGACGTGGTCAGACGTGGTCAGTTACAGACGTGGTCAGCTACAGACGTGGTCAGCTACAGACGTGGTCAGCTACAGACGTGGTCAGACGTGGTCAGTTACAGACGTGGTCAGCTACAGACGTGGTCAGACGTGGTCAGCTACAGACGTGGTCAGCTACAGACGTGGTCAGCTACAGACGTGATCAGACGTGGTCAGCTACAGACGTGGTCAGCTACAGACGTGGTCAGCTACAGACGTGGTCAGCTACAGACGTGGTCAGCTACAGACGTGGTCAGCTACAGACGTGGTCAGACGTGGTCAGCTAGAGACGTGGTCAGCTACAGACGTGGTCAGCTACAGAAGTGGTCAGTTACAGACGTGGTCAGCTACAGACGTGGTCAGCTACAGACGTGGTCAGACGTGGTCAGCTACAGACGTGGTCAGCTACAGACGTGGTTAGCTACAGACGTGGTCAGCTACAGACGTGGTCAGACGTGGTCATCTACAGACGTGGTCAGCTACAGACGTGGTCAGCTACAGACGTGGTCAGCTACAGACGTGGTCAGTTACAGACGTGGTCAGCTACAGACGTGGTCAGCTACAGACGTGGTCAGCTACAGACGTGGTCAGACGTGGTCATCTACAGACGTGGTCAGACGTGGTCAGCTACAGACGTGGTCAGCTACAGACGTGGTCAGCTACAGACGTGGTCAGCTACAGACGTGGTCAGCTACAGACGTGGTCAGCTACAGACGTGGTCAGCTACAGACGTGGTCAGCTACAGACGTGGTCAGCTACAGACGTGGTCAGTTACAGACGTGGTCAGCTACAGACGTGGTCAGCTACAGACGTGGTCAGCTACAGACGTGGTCAGCTACAGACGTGGTCAGCTACAGACGTGGTCAGCTACAGACGTGGTCAGACGTGGTCAGCTACAGACGTGGTCAGCTACAGACGTGGTCAGCTACAGACGTGGTCAGACGTCGTCAGCTACAGACGTGGCCAGCTACAGACAGACGTGGTCAGCTACAGACGTGGTCAGCTACAGACAGACGTGGTCAGCTACAGACGTGGTCAGCTACAGACGTGGTCAGCTACAGACGTGGCCAGCTACAGACGTGGTCAGACGTGGTCAGCTACAGACGTGGTCAGACGTGGTCAGCTACAGACGTGGTCAGCTACAGACGTGGTCAGACGTGGTCAGCTACAGACAGACGTGGTCAGCTACAGACGTGGTAAGCTACAGACGTGGTCAGCTACAGACGTGGTCAGACGTGGTCAGCTACAGACGTGGTCAGACGTGGTCAGCTACGGACAGACGTGGTCAGCTACAGACGTGGTCAGTTACAGACGTGGTCAGTTACAGACGTGGTCAGCTACAGACGTGGTCAGCTACAGACGTGGTCAGCTACAGACGTGGTCAGCTACAGACAGACGTGGTCAGCTAAAGACGTGGTCAGCTACAGACGTGGTCAGACGTGGTCAGCTACAGACGTGGTCAGCTACAGACCTGGTCAGCTACAGACGTGGTCAGCTAAAGACGTGGTCAGCTACAGACGTGGTCAGCTACAGACGTGGTCAGCTACAGACGTGGCCAGCTACAGACCTCGTCAGACGTGGTCAGCTACAGACGTGGTCAGCTACAGACGTGGTCAGCTACAGACGTGGTCAGCTACAGACGTGGTCAGCTACAGACGTGGTCAGCTACAGACGTGGTCAGCTACAGACGTGGTCAGCTACAGACGTGGTCAGCTACAGACGTGGTCAGCTACAGACGTGGTCAGCTACAGACGTGGCCAGCTACAGACGTGGTCAGACGTGGTCAGCTACAGACGTGGTCAGCTACAGACGTGGTCAGTTACAGACGTGGTCAGCTACAGACGTGGTCAGCTACAGACGTGGTCAGTTACAGACGTGGTCAGCTACGGACGTGGTCAGCTACAGACGTGGTCAGCTACAGACGTGGTCAGTTACAGACGTGGTCAGCTACGGACGTGGTCAGCAACAGACGTGGTCAGCTACAGACATGGTCAGTTACAGACGTGGTCAGCTACAGACGTGGTCAGACGTGGTCAGCTACAGACGTGGTAAGCTACAGACGTGGTCAGTTACAGACGTGGTCAGCTACTAGCTGCCCCTTCACGCCCACATCTACACACATTATGTAGCTGGCACTTCTACAAAGAGCAGCTAAGATGCTTACCTTGTAAGAATGGTGTCAACGTGTCCTTTTGGTCTAAAACTTGTTTTAGTGGAGATTAAAACGATTTACTTATTGAGCCGAAATAAAACTATCATAAAGGGAGATGATTGAAGGAAAACCCCAATCAATCTGTCGATTTTCACTTAAATCTACTAAGATCAAAACGGTTTTCTTAAATGTTAACTTCAGAGATGTGTGTGCTGTATTCTAGGTAAAAGTTAAATGATGTACTTTGAGATATCAAGATTTTCTTAAAGAGGCCGATCAAAGGGAATTAATACAGTTTATAACTGGGAACAGTGACGTCACTGATTGGAAAACTGCCTTTGTTGCCGACTAGAGAAAAATGAGAGACATTTGAAGATGCTGTAGAGACTTTTACCTTGCTCAGCATTACAATTGGTGCACTATTGAAACAAAAGAAAAATGAGATATATCTGAATACGCTGTAGAGGTTTTACCTTGTTCAGCATTACAGTCCGTGCACTATTGAACTCTTCCTCTCAATAGTACCACTAAACTTTATAGCTCAAGTACCTGTCCAATATACCTCACAATGATACCTACCAACTGTACCTGTCAAATGTACGTCACACTTATCCCTATCAACTGTACTTGTAGACCACCTGTGGACAAAATGTCTACCTCAACAAGCTCAGCGACAGGGGTTACACATATCACCAATCTACCAACCTACGTTTCACCAATCTACCAACCTACGTCTCACCAATCTACCAACCTACGTCTCACCAATCTACCTACCTACGTCTCACCAATCTCTCACCAGTCTACCAACCTACGTCTCACCAATCTAACAACCTACGTCTCACCAATCTAGCAACCTACGTCTCACCAATCCACCAACCTACGTCTCACCAATCTACCAACCTACGTCTCACCAATCTACCAACCTACGTCTCACCAATCTACCAATCTACGTCTCACCAATCTACCAACCTACGTCTCACCAATCTACCAACCTACGTCTCACCAATCTACCAACCTACGTCTCACCAATCTACCAACCTACGTCTCACCAATCCATCTCCGTCTCACCAATCTACCAACCTACGTCTCACCAATCTACCAACCTACGTCTCACCAATCCACCAACGTCTCACCAATTCACAATGATAGTCTCGCCTGGCCAGTGTCACAACTGACATATAACAATGTTGTTGATTTTGTCATGTTGTAGCCTCAAGTTTACACGCGGTGTGTGCTGTATTACCGTGTCTAATTCGCGGAGTGTGTGTTGTATTACCGTATCTGACACGTTGCGTGTTTTCTTGTATTACGTTTAAACTTTCTGGTGTTTTTTTCAGCTGAAACTTCCGGCAATTTTCGGGAATATTTTCGGGAGATCAATAGCTAAGGGGCACAACTGTGAAGTTAAAAAACAAGGGAGAGAATCTGTTTCGTGTCTATGAAAAGATGGCATATTGCTGGCGGCTACTGCTTAAATCGGAAGCAGAAAAAAAAATAATAGTTTTGTTTTAGTTACATACGTGTTTGTGAATGTTAAATAAATACGGTGGGAGGTTATGTAAATGTTGATTTTTGTTTCTTAGTCGGCCATGTAACAGGAAGGTTTTAGAATTACAAGACAGTTTCTTATGAGCACAAAGTACTCAAAAAGTTTGCGCTGATCACATGGTTCCTGTAAGGTTGCTGAATGCGGAAGTTTGCACTAAATACACTTGCCGAGAGGACCTTTTCCCGAAATGGAACAAATGGCCGAAAATATTTTGAGAATCCAAACTGATGTGTACATAGCTAGAAACTAAATAGAATTTTGTTTTGTGGTGAACGAAAAAAAAAAGTTAAAAATCTATCTACTTAATTTTTTACGTTGCCGCCTTCTTCTTGTTTAAAGTAATCACCAAACAAGATTTAACCAGCTAGATTTAACCAGCTAATTCAAACGAAAGCGACTGTGTTTAATTTTAGAAGACTTCGCCTACGTTCTGCTGTAAATGTGGTGCACTTGAATTGTTTGATCCGAGTGAATAAATCAAAACGTTACGTCCACCATTAATGGCAAGTGTCGATGTTAATTGATGTATGAATTTACACAGCATGTTCTTGAAGCCCATGTTAAGTAATGTTCACTATCACGGTTACGTCGTAGATCTTGATGTGTCAACACGTGTGTAATCCTCTACACACCTGTGTGTTGTTGTTACACAAATAAACTTCTGCTACACACGTGTCATGATAACACACCCAGACTAATTAACACATCACGTAGCTCTGCCAAAACTGAGCAGGGTTTCTTTCAAATGTTTTGAATCCGGGGAAGGGGCGCATGAAACTTCCGTGTGTGGGGGGGGGGGGGTGGGGGGTGCTGGTTATCACAAATATGTTTTAAGAGTGTATTTTCTAAACAATTTAATATATTTTTTTCTATTTTGTCGGGGTGGGGCAGTGGTTGGGCGGTGGAGGACTACCCCCCCCCCCCACCCACACCCCCCCCCCCCCCACACCCATGGAGAGATGCCTGAAAAAACACGGCGTTTGACCTTTTGATTCCACAACAATTGAGCTGCCCCTCCCCACGAACAATTGAGCTGCCCCTCCCCACGAACAATTCATTTAATTGCCGTTCCTTTCTTCCTCTCGCCATTTTTACCTCGCTGTTTAAAAACGCTGCAAAACATTCATGCGGTTTCATTTTTTACTGCCTTCTATTCCAAACTTTTTACTGCATCCTATTCCAACCTTTTTACTGCGTTCATTTTTTGCCCCTTGTGCTGTGCTTAAAGATTTGACAGCCCTAACATTTGATTGGATAATCATTGTTTACATCATCGTTTATCTCAGCCGGTTTTTACGGCATTCAAAAAGCTGAACACAATGCACATTTTCTCTTAACGTAAAGCGGCATAAAGTATAGTGTTAAAGTTGGACTTTAAGGCGAGCAATAGGACAATTTCAGGACAATATCAGGACAATATTAGGACAATATCAGGACAATTTTAGGACAATATCAGGACAATATTAGGACAATATCAGGACAATATTAGGACAATATCAGGACAATATTAGGACAATATCAGGACAATTTTAGGACAATATCAGGACAATATTAGGACAATATCAGGACAATATCAGGACAATATCAGGACAATATCAGGACACTATCAGGACAATATCGGGACAATATCAGGACAATATCAGGACAATATCGGGACAATATCATAACAATATCAGGACAATATCAGGACAATATCAGGACAATATCAGGACAATATCAGGACAATATCAGGACAATATTAGTGATGTGGAAAAACATCTTGACGGGGGGTGGGGGGGGGGTGAGGCAAGGAGACGCGATGCTCCCACGTTAAGATCTCTAAATAGTAAATGGTCCCTAATATTGCATCCCAGCCCTACACAGTCCCTCCCCTCTCAATCCTCACTTCCAACCCATTTCACTCACAACCCATTTCTCTCACAACCCTTTCTTCTGCACTTTCTACAGAAATCGACACTTTTATTTAAATTGTTAGCTTAAAAGTTACAATCGCTTTCTATAATCTATATCAAGCAATAGAGAGGAGTACGGGGCAGTTCAATTAAAATATTCATACAATAACATTTATTACATTATAGACAACCAAATCTATAAATATCACAGAAGTAGCATGACGTCTTTATAGCATTAACTCGTATTTCTGTACACAGTGACGTCATGTTTGTTCGAGTTTTTTTACATGACGTCACCCTTGACCTAATAGCGTGAAGTGACGTCATCTTGGTCCATATTTTTGTAGATTTATCATTCGGCTACTTGTGGTATCTAGAAAAAAGCAGGACATTGTAAATACATACACTAATACATACATACATACATAGATACAGTCTACATATGTACAGCTACTTCTTTGTTTTGAAATATAACTTCACTTGAGTAACCGTGGTAAACAGGATAAAAAAGTGTTATTGTTGTTGTAGCAAATAATGTTGTTGTTATGTAGACAACACATACCAAAGCAGTGGATAAATGGTGTGGAGTCAGCACAAAGTAGTGGACATATGATGTGGGGACGACACATACCAAAGTAATGGACAAATGATGTGGGGACGACACATACCAAAGTAGTGGACATATGATGTTGTAGTGTGGGCAGCACATTCGTACCAAAGTAATGGACATATGATGTGGGGACGACACATACCAAAGTAGTGGACATATGATGTGGGGACGACACATACCAAAGTATTGGACAAATGATGTTGTGGTTTGGGCAGCACATTCGTACCAAAGTAATGACCGCAGGTCGGGAAGTTTTCCGGTGGACTCGGCCACTGGCTGTAGGACTCGTTCAACAGCGCCACCATGCCGTCGGTCATGTGGAGCTCAAGGTGGCAGTGGATTAACCATAATCCCGGATTATCGGCCTGCAACAGATAGATATTAGTCTAGAATCATTAAACTTAAAACAAAAATTAGTCTTAGATAAAATCTCATGGTATTCTGTAACCATTACCATATACCTGGCTGTAAACATTTTGTCAAAGTCTTATTGTCCTAAATTATTGTTTATGTCAGATAGTAAGGCGCCAACCTTGAACCTGATGACGACATATCCTCCAGAGGGCACCACGACCGTGTCCTTTATCGGGGCCCGCTCCAGCTCCACCCCCGGGACAGCGCCCGATTCCCAGGATGTGTTGGCCCACCTGGCAGAGTTGCAGAAGCTTGGCATGCCTTGTGTGCCGGGGCCGCAGTCAATGTCCGGATTCTCCGCAACAAATTGTCCGGTGCTGCTGTTGTAGGTTGGGTAGCCCATCTTGACTACCTGATGACGTGGGTGGTGATGGTGGTGATGATGGTGGTGGTGGTAGTGGTGATGGTGATGATAATGGTGGTGGTAGTGATGGTAGTGGTTCAGGTAATGGTGTTGGAGGTGGTTGTGGTTGTGGTGGTTATGGTGGTGATGGTTTTGGTAATGTTTGTGGTGGTGGTTGTTGTTGTTGTTACTGGTGGTGATTATGGTAGAAGAAATAGTTCAACATCTCCTAACATGCTGGTTCGTCCACCCACACAACCAGCAAGCAACTCTACCCCCTATAGAAATACCCTCACACCACACTCACCAGTAGGCCAGTCACCTCAGACTCGACGTTTTCAACAGCCTATCCATCTATCCATTTAACTACATCCTAGTCAGTCTCCCTACTACTCAACCACCTCCTGACCTACTTCCCAATTTTCTGACCTACTCCAACCTAACCTTCTGACACACCCACCTGATCTACTGACCTACTATCAGAGTCACTCACCCACCTGACATACTGACCGATCCACCTGACCTACTGACCCACCTACCTGACCTACTGACCCCCTGACCTACTGACCCACCTACCTGACCTACCTGAAACGAGTGCCCGTGCATGTGCATTGGATGGTCCCAGTCTCTGCCCACCCTGACCCCCTGACCTACTGACCCACCTGAAACGAGTGTCCGTGCATGTGCACCGGATGGTCCCAGCCTCTGCCCACCCACCTACCTGACCTACTCACCCACCCCTGACCCCCTGACCCCCTGACCTACTAACCCACCTGAAACGAGTGTCCGTGCATGTGCACCGGATGGTCCCAGCCTCTGCCCACCCACCTACCTGACCTACTCACCCACCCCTGAACCCCTGACCCCCTGACCTACTAACCCACCTGAAACGAGTGTCCGTGCATGTGCACCGGATGGTCCCAGCCTCTGCCACCCACCTACCTGACCTACTGACCCCCTGACCTACTGACCCCCTGACCCACCTGAAACGAGTGCCCGTGCATGTGCACCGGATGGTCCCAGCCGCTGCCCACCCACCTACCTGACCTACTGACCCCCTGACCTACTGACCCCCGGACCTACTGACCTACCGACCCACCTGAAACGAGTGCCCGTGCATGTGCACCGGATGGTCCCAGCCGCTGCCCACCCACCTACCTGACCTACTGACCCCCTGACCCCCTGACCCCCTGACCTACTGACCCCCTGACCCACCTGAAACGAGTGCCCGTGCATGTGCACCGGATGGTCCCAGCCGCTGCCCTGGCCCATGTTGAGCAGCACCAGCTGCACCAGGTCACCCTGAGAGTAGGTCACGTGATAGGGGCAGTGGCAGACCTTGTTGTTCCCACAATCCTCTCTGTCGCAGGTCTTCAGGGGGTGGTTGCTCTGGAGAGGGAGGGGAGAGGTGGCGTCAAAATACATCAACATACACCACATTACCACACACACAAATATAAACATTATGTGCCCGTGTAGAGAGCTATGAGTGAATTTTGTCCCAATATTAACATCTCAGCTGATGTACTTCACTCATACATGAAATCACATGAAAGATTTGTACATAAGTCTATCTCTGTAACTATCTCACAACCTCACCATCTATCTCACCATCTCACTATCTATCTCACCTTGGCCAAAGGGTTCACCACCTGGCTGACGAAGGTCCTCCCGTTGACTGAGGACTCACTATCTATCTCACTATCTCACTATCTATCTCACCTTGGCTAAAGGGTTCACCACCTGGCTAACGAAGGCCCTCCCGTTGACCGAGGAATCACTATCTCACTATCTATCTCACCATCTATCTCACCATCTATCTCACCATCTATCTCACCATCTATCTCACTATCTATCTCACTATCTCACTATCTATCTCACTATCTCACCATCTATCTCTCTATCTCACCTTGGCCAAAGGGTTCACCACCTGACTGACGAAGGCCCTCCCGTTGACCGAGGACGGAGTCTCGTGGTGCCCAGGAAAGCCAAAGTTGAGGAAAAATTCAACGACACCCCGGTCTTTTTCAGGCTGGGGGGGATAAAGTACGTAGATTGGTTCCTGGTCACATAGCTGGCTGCAGCGATTGATGCTACCTGCTGTAGCTACACCTACTGCTATCTGATGTCGCTTTACCTAGTGCTACTAGCTATAACTAAAAACAGCACTTCTAGTCCTACCTACATCCACTATTAGCTATAGCTTAACCTTCTACTTTTAGCTGTAACTAAACCCACTATTCCTAGCCGTAGCTGAACGGTTTATTTATTGCTATAGCTAAATCCCGTCGTGCTACCTTTTGCAGCTACTGCTACTGCTACCACCTGTAGATATACCACCTGTAGCTACCCTGCTACCACCTGCAGCTACACCTACTGCTACCTTCTGTAGCTACCCTGCTACACCTGTGACTACCCTGCTACCTCCTGTATCTACCCTGCTACCAGATGTAGTTACACCCACTGCTACCAGATGTAGCTACAGCCCCTGCTACCTGCTATAGCTACCCAGCTACCTCCTGTATGTACCCTGCTACCAGATGTAGCTACAGCCCCTGCTACCTGCTATAGCTACCCTGCTACCTGCTATAGCTACCCTGCTACCACCTGTAGCTACCCTGCTACCTGTAAAAGTCTAGCCTCCGCAGCCTGCATCTTGTCGACGTTGAGACACATCGTGTGAGCACCAGAGGGGTAGAACATGAAGGGACAGTTTAACACCCGACACGGCTCGTCCGGGGAGCAGGCCCAGTCCGTGGTCGTGGGTTCGAATCCTTCTGGCGCCCCCTGGTAGTGAAGTATAGCTTCAGCTGTGTGGTTTACGTTGATCTGAAATGTCAAGTTCTACAGGTGACATCATGGTTTCATGTGATGGAACTGTGATGTATCACTGTCACTATTGGGTTAAAACATATACTTCATTCCAGCTAACCTATTCATAATGTGTTATTTATATAAGAAATATAATAATCATCACAAGTACATTTGTAATACAACAGCAACATTGTCAAAGAATCGAATTCTAAGCAGTTATTACAACGTATTTTATCGATCTCTATGCCATCTTGATGAGCGACTATATTTGAATGTTAATATGTGCATTGTGATGTGTTTTAGGGGGCTGCTGTTTTGCATCCAGTTTTAAAATTTCTCATCACACGCACACCCACACGCACATACACACAATCACACATACTTGTGTATGTGTTAAAATAAATTGATAACCCCCCTCACCTCTAGTGTGACCCCCCCCCCCCTAATCCAGTAGTTCACTGATAACCCCCTCACCTCCAATGTGACCCCCCTAATCCAGTAGTTCACTGATAACCCCCTCACCTCCAATGTGACCCCCCCTAATCCAGTATTTCACTGATAACCCCCTCACCTCCAATGCGACCCCCCTAATCCAGTAGTTCACTGATAACCCCCTCACCTCCAATGCGACCCCCCTAATCCAGTAGTTCACTGATAACCCCCTCACCTCCAATGCGACCCCCCTAATCCAGTAGTTCACTGATAACCCCCTCACCTCCAATGCGACCCCCCTAATCCAGTAGTTCACTGATAACCCCCCTTACCACCAGTGTGACCCCCCCCCCCCCCTAATCCAGTAGTTCACTGATAACCCCCTTTACCTCCAGTGTGACCCCCCTAATCCAGTAGTTGCTCACGGGCTGGGAAGCCTCTATGATGACGTCAAATCTTTCTCCTGGGTGGATGATGATGGACTGGACCGAGACCGGGATGACGTCATTGCCGTCTGTTGACGTCACGAGCAGACGATGGGAGTCTACAGACACGCGGAACGGGTAGATGTCGCTTGGGTTAAACAGTCTAAACCTGTGGGGTTAGCGTTAAACAGTCTAAACCTGTGGGGTTAAACAGTCTAAACCTGTGGGGTTAGGGTTAACATTTTCTACACTGCCAAGATTAAGACAACAGTTTGGGTTAGGGCTAAAACGGTTAGCGTTAGTCGAAGTCCAGCTCTCAGCTCGTAACTAGGGCGGGATTATTTACTGACATCCACCATTGTTTTGTACAACAAGACCCTTTCACTTCCCGTAAGTATTTTGATTCGCGGCATTTGAAAATGTTTTAAAGCATCACGCTTTTCCTGCTGTAAAACTTGTTATTAAAATCCATACTTTAGTTTGTATGTTTTTGGCTTTTATTTGATTTATACAACCGAACGTCAAACTTTTTGTTTTTATTATCGTGACACGTGCGGCAAGGGCAACAAATCAATTTTAACTTACTTTTTAGTTGCCTAAAATAGTAATAACAACAAAGTCATCGAATATTTACAAAAATCAAAGCCCCCCCCCCCCCCCCACAATCAAGTCTTTATGGACGTTGTAAAATACTACATAAATAGTCTTGATATTTTTTTCTCATCTTTGAAAAAATTTCAAACCGATGTTATTATTTAAGCTACATCCACTCCATTTAGCTACATCTAATACTGCTAGTTGTAGTTACACACACTGCTACCTGATGTAGCTACATCCACTGTTGCCTGCTTTAGCTACACCTACTTCTACCTGCTGTAGCTACTGTAGCTACACCCACTGCTACCTGATGTAGCTACACCTTTGCTACCTGATGTAGTTACACTAACGTCAAGATAGCCAAAATGTTCGGTTAAATGATGCGCATTAGAGGGTAAACATCTTGATTACTAATTAACCTGGATTCATTAAGACAGGTAATGAAAAAGTACTTCTTACCTGTATTTTTTCCCTGATGTTACATTAAAAGCTGACAAAGGAGCGTTGTTATGGTTACCATCAACGCTGTAAAAACGCCCTCTGCCGTTAATGAGGCCGGAGTGAAAGGGGAAACCACTGTATTATATGGGAAGATAAGATTTGTTTGGGTTATGGTTCCTGGCCTGGTAATAAAAATGAAAACATTAAGAACTCGCAGAACTGATACACGGAGCATATGTTTGTAGGGCGTTGAAGGGCTGTTTTTATGTGTGGGTGTGAAGATAGGTTTGTGTGTGGTTCGAAGGTAGGGCTGTGTGTGGGTCGGAGGTAGGGCTGTGTGTGTGGGTCGGAGGTAGGTGTGCGTGTGTGGGTCGGAGGTAGGTGTGCGTGTGTGGGTCGGAGGTAGGTGTGTGTGTGGGTCGGAGGTAGGGCTGTGTGTGGGTCGGAGGTAGGTGTGCGTGTGTGGGTCGGAGGTAGGTGTGTGTGTGGGTCGGAGGTAGGTAGGTGTGTGTGGGTCGGAGGTAGGTGTGCGTGTGTGGGTCGGAGGTAGGTAGGTGTGTGTGGGTCGGAGGTAGGTGTGCGTGTGTGGGTCGGAGGTAGGTGTGTGTGTGGGTCGGAGGTAGGGCTGTGTGTGGGTCGGAGGTAGGTGTGCGTGTGTGGGTCGGAGGTAGGTGTGTGTGTGGGTCGGAGGTAGGTAGGTGTGTGTGGGTCGGAGGTAGGTGTGCGTGTGTGGGTCGGAGGTAGGGCTGTGTGTGGGTCGGAGGTAGGGCTGTGTGTGGGTCGGAGGTAGGTGTGCGTGTGTGGGTCGGAGGTAGGGCTGTGTGTGGGTCGGAGGTAGGTGTGCGTGTGTGGGTCGGAGGTAGGTGTGTGTGTGTGGGTCGGAGGTAGGTGTGTGTGTGGGTCGGAGGTAGGGGTGTGTGGGAGTCGGAGGTAGGTTTGTGTGTGTCGGAGGTAGGTGTGTGTGTGGGTCGGAGGTAGGTGTGTGTGTGTGTGTCGGAGGTAGGGGTGTGTGGGAGTCGGAGGTAGGTTTGTGTGTGTCGGAGGTAGGTGTGTGTGTGGGTCGGAGGTAGGTAGGTGTGTGTGTGTGTGTCGGAGGTAGAGGTGTGTGGGAGTCGGAGGTAGGTTTGTGTGTGTCGGAGGTAGGTGTGTGTGTGTCGGAGGTAGGTGTGTGTGTGTGTCGGAGGTAGGTGTGTGTGTGTGTGTCGGAGGTAGGTGTGTGTGTGTGGGGGTCGGAGGTAGGTAGGTGTGTGTGTGTCGTAGGTATGTGTGTGTGTGTGTGTCGGAGGTAGGTAGGTGTGTGTGTGTCGTAGGTATGTGTGTGTGTGTGTGGGTCGGAGGTAGGTAGGTGTGTGTGTGTGTGTGTCGGAGGTAGAGGTGTGTGGGAGTCGGAAGTAGGTTTGTGTGTGGGTCGGAGGTAGGTAGGTGTGTGTGGGTCGGAGGTAGGTGTGTGTGTGGGTCGGAGGTAGGGGTGTGTGTGGGTCGGAGGTAGGTAGGTGTGTGTGGGTCGGAGGTAGGGGTGTGTGTGGGTCGGAGGTAGGTAGGTGTGTGTGGGTCGGAGGTAGGGGTGTGTGTGGGTCGGAGGTAGGTGTGTGTGGGTCGGAGGTAGGTAGGTGTGTGTGGGTCGGAGGTAGGTGTGTGTGTGGGTCGGAGGTAGGTAGGTGTGTGTGGGTCGGAGGTAGGGGTGTGTGTGGGTCGGAGGTAGGGGTGTGTGTGGGTCGGAGGTAGGTGTGTGTGGGTCGGAGGTAGGTAGGTGTGTATGGGTCGGAGGTAGGGGTGTGTGTGTGTGTCTTGTGTAGGGGTGCCTGGCTAAGGTTTTAAGTTATATGTATATGTTGTAAAAGGTTGATGAGAAAGAAAGAAATGTAGCGATAACCAGCAACCCACGAGCTTTGATTTACGTCACATTCAACTAATTAATTAATTTAACAGTGCTAAAGAGCTATGGCCATTAAAGGAATCCAGGTACATTCCCCACCACACCACCCTTACCACACCACACCACACCACCCTTACCACACCACACCACACCACCCTTACCACACCACACCACACCACCCTTACCACACCACACCACACCACCCTTACCACACCACACTACCCACACATAAACTAAACCACTTTGAATATTTGTCCCTCAGTACATTGCCAAGCGTCATAGCTACATTTAGTCAACAGATACATCAGATAAACTGTTAGTTCACTCAAAGTTCAGGAGATGCAATACGAAAGATAATGATAACTGACACTTAAATATTTATACCTATCTACATAAATATCATGATGTAAATATTATATATATATACATATATATATATATATATATATATATATGTATATATATATATATATATATATATATATATATATATATATATATATATATATATATATATATATATATATATATATATATATGTCTGTTCTAGTCCAGGTCACAGTGACATAAGTAAAAGTATCACGTGACATGGACGTATGATGAGATAAACATTCGAGATCAACCATAGCTGAGGTTTTATAGTTCTACACATCACCTGGTTGCTTTAATCAGTTGTGTTCCAAGATTGTACTGTTGTCATGACAATACACGTCACATCAAAATTCACAAATCTATGGTCTACACCAGGGGTCTCCAAGCTTTTCAGTCCGAGGGCCGCATTAACTATCAAATTTCAGTTAGGGGGCCAGTTTCTTCCAGACATGTGATTTTTCTGGGCAAATTTCCTCAGCCATCACCAAGAAACGTTTTTTTCCTTGGACAAAAGATCTCAGCGGGCCGGATGAGAGGACTTCGCGGGCCGCATACGGCCCGCGGGCCGTAGTTTGGAGACCCCTGGTCTACACAGACAAAGACACACACAGAGACACGACACACAGACATACATATATATGTATACATAATGTATAGGCTATAGTATACGAGAAGGTCCATCCTAGAGTCAATAGAGAGGTGGGGAGAGAGGGTAAAAGGAAAACTAATTTAGTCGTACTTCATTGGGTGATTTATAATTAAACGTATTACGTTGTAGTAGTGCATAGAATACTTGAGCTAGACGGTTGTGAACTTTATATTGGACGTCACTACGTCACCAGAACTTACGTAAGTCTTGTATAACCTCAGTGTAAACCAGAATCTACGTGTTTAATTGACTTCACTGTGTCACAGATCTTACGATGGTCAGTATGACGTCACTGTGTGACCCAGAACGTGAGTAAACCTGCATGACGTCACTAGGTAACCCACTTCACTTCTTTATGACGTCACTGGGTAATTGGGGTCAGTGTGAGCAAGACACTGGACACATTATGCCACCTTTGAAGCAACCATTTTTTTTCTATTTTGTTAAGGGAAATAAAATCGTTTTACTATATTTCGGCAACACACTTTTTGTTCTATAACATTTTTTAGCGGGGAAAATTGCTGTTATCTTATTAGTTACATTTGCAAGCAATGTATGTAAGTATATACTCTTTATCTTGATGAGCTGCCAAAATGTACCTGTATTTTAAACAGACTATGACAGCAGAGAATTTACCTGTATTTTAGACAGACTATGACTACATAGAATTTACCTGTATCTGACCCCAGCGTGAGTCATTGTACTCTTGTATTTCTGCCCGCCCGAAAATATGCCGAACCTCATCTTGGCTGTCATGAGGTTCGAATCCCAGTCATGATTCCAGTCCTGGACCATCAGGATGTGTTCGTCCATCTCCACGGCCGGCAGCTGGGTGGCACTGGTCGCAGACCCCTGACTCACCCTGGCAGACATTACATGCACATGGTCAAAAGTGTACTCACCAGGCAATCATAGGTAAATATAGCAAGGACTATTTATAAATAGAATTGTGAATGTGCGATGCTTATCATTAAATATTGTCAGCGGTATCTATGTCGAATTAAAACAGCTGATTTAAAGTGATCGTTATTGATGAATTAATTTGATTTGCATCAGACCATTACATATGTTGTTTATGTAAATAGATTGGTGTCTTATTAAAATCATATCTGTCACGTGATTTTGGTCACCGCAATTACTTGTGACTTGTGGTTGAAGTCTAAAAGATCAACATGCCTTTAAAACAGAATAATTTTCTATGATTGTGTTCAAAAGCTTCATACCATCATGTTAGCGCCATACCCTCAATAAAATATCACGATACCGTCTTTATACCATCATCACACCATTATAATACTATCTTGATAATATTATGATGTTGATACCATCATGGTACAATTTAGATACCATCTGTATACCACCATAATATGTGTATACCATCATGATACTACATATCAAGATACCACCATGATAACACTACGATATCAAGATACCATCACGATACCATCATGATACAATCATGATACCATGATACTAACGGTCAAGCTGGACATGACATACACCTGACCTGGGATGGACGATGAAGGCTCCGTACAGTCCGTTGGTCATCTGGGGACCGCTGTGGGAGTGGTAGAAGAATGACCCCTGGGGGTCGGCTCTGGGGAAGGTTCATTAACATCAATATGGCGGAGAGATTAATTAACATCAATATGGAGGAGAGATTAATTAGCATCAATATGGAGGAGAGATTCATTAACATCAATATGGCGGAGAGATTAATTAACATCAATATGGCGGAGAGATTCATTAACCACAATATGGCAGATAGATTCATTAGTATTAGCTTTTAGTAGCATCAATGTGAAGGAAAGATTAATTAGTAAGGCGTATCAACATTTAGAAGCTCTGATTCAAGAATCACTCGATTAGTAACATGAGAAGTGCCCCACACACAGTCAGCCACGTGACATGAAGTACTCACACGAACACCTGCTCGAAGATTTGTCCAGGTAAGATAGGACACTGTGTGACGTAAGGCACCCCGTCACTAAACGGTGTCCCTCGTTGGTATTGGCCGTGTATGTGGACGGACGTCGTCTCCTGGGGGTGGGGGGGGGGGGGAACAAGGCATTACTGGTATTTGTGGTCTTTCACACAGCGGAAAACAAATCATAACTATCACGTGTGTTCTTTCAAAGAACGTGATTCAAGCTATTACTGACAAAAAGTGTTCTTTTGAAGTGAAGTAAGTCATTACTATCACTTGTGGTTTTTACTTCGGGAAACAAGTCATTACTGGTATGTGTGGTCTTTCAAAAAGCGTGATACAAGTCATTATTAGTACTTGTGGTCTGTCATAGATCGTGAGAAAATATATTATTAGTTCGAGGTTTTTTGCTTCTGAATGCTAAACTATTAAGTTAGTGGCTATAAATAGACACAGGAGCAGTGCACAGTTGGAAAACACACAATTCCGGCTTAAACTCACGTGCATCATGTTGTTGTGTACCCTGAGCCTGACCACCTGACCACTGGTCACGTGCAGGGCGGGGCCTGGTATGGTCCCGTTAAACGTCATCACAAACCGCGGCTCGTCGTAGCCATCAGCCGTGATGACGTCATCAAGGGGAATCTCCGTTTCTTGTGACGTATTCGTGACGTCGAACCTGCGGAGTAATAATAGAAACAAGAGGACAGTAGAGTGGGAGAGGACCTTGGAGAAGGACTTAAAAGAGTATGACAAACAGGACAGTAGGGTATGACCTAAGAGGACATTAGGGTAGTACCTAAGGGGACAGAATGGTAGGACCTAAGAGGACAGTAGGGTAAGACCTAAGTGGACTGTAGGGTAGGACCTAAAAGGACAGTAGGGTAGGACCTAAAAGGACAGTAGGGTAGGACCTAAAAGGACAGTAGGGTAGGACCTAAGAGGACAGTAGGGTAGGTCCTAATAGGACAGTAGGGTAGGACCTAAGAGGACAGTAGGGTAGGACCTAAGAGGATAGTAGGGTAGGACCTAAGAGGACAGTAGGGTAGGGCCTAAGAGGACAGTAGGGTAGGACCTAACAGGACAGCTAAGAGTAACCTACAGGTAGAGATGTCCATCGATGACCTTGGCCAGCTTTGACCTCCACATCAAGGTCAAGCCGTAGTCGACGACCAGATCGAAGCTACACTCGTGGTCATCAGACGGGCACCAGACCTCTTGCATGCCAGACACCTGTCCTACAGACACCAGCCACGGCACACACAGCAGGATCACCAGGAGAAGATACATGGCATAGAGGCAGCGTTCTGGAACATTCGTTGGCTCTTATTGGTATATATATATATATATATATATATATATATATATATATATATATATATATATATATATATATATATATATATGTATACTTATATATAATATGTATATATATATACATATTATATTCATACATATAGAAAGTGTGTGTGAAGTGCCTGTTGTGCTACTCACTTCTGTGAAACAATACAGCTGTTGAATGAATCAATATGATGTGATGTCATAGTCAAAGTTGTGGGCGTGCGCAGGTTTTTTTTTGGGGGGGGGGGGAGGGAGCGGTGAGTGCACATACAGGTGTCAGCTTATCTATCTGTATATGTGTGTGGCTGTGTGTGTGTGTACAGGTGTGTTACAGGTGTGTACAGGTGTGTACAGGTATGTTCTATAAAAAGTAAACTGCCATTCATAAATGGTCTTGATGAAACGAATATTAAAAGTTTGATATCAATACATCTTATGACTGGTAACATATTTTTATTCTCATCAGTGATTGTAAAAAAGCTACAGATTTTAAAAGACGAAAGTATACGGTAATCAAAAAAGGAATTAATCAGAAGAAAAGAAGGGGAGACAACATCACGAGACTGGAATGGCTTAATGCTAGGAGAGTGGCACTGAAGATGACAAGGACATGGGTGAATGGAGGAAGATAATTAAACGGACACTTGTGGCGCAGAAACGGTTTAAGACTACCCAGACATAGGTGAAAATTGAATAAAACTGAAAGTTTTCCTTTTCAGCGTGTGCTCAATGTTTTCTTGGTTTAGGAGATTCTAGCAGACTTCAAGATTTGGGTATTAAATCTATTTCTTTAAATCAAAACTTCTACTAATAAGTGGAGTGGAAACTATTTAAATTGGATTAGTTATTGAGTCAGAACTGAACAGAGCCAGTGTAGATATCAACCCGACGACTTGTTGACTAACAACTTACTCGAATGGTAGAGCAACTAATAAAATATGGCAGACACATCTTACATAGACAACTTACATGAATGGTAGAGCAAAGGATAAAATATGGCAGACACATTTTACATAGACAACTTACACGAATAGTAGATCAAGGGTTAAAATATCACAAACACATCTTACATAGTCAACTAACACGAACGGTAGAGCAACTGTTAAAATATGGCAGACACATTTTACATAGACAACTTACACGAATGGTAGAGCAACTGTTAAAATATGACAGACACATCTTACATAGACAACTTACACATCTTACATAGACAACTTACACGAATGGTATAGCAACGGATAAAATATAGCAGACACATACTACACAGACTACGTTGAATCCCGCTACATTTCATTAATCTTTAGCTGATTGTGTCAATGTTATCGATTTGGAACTAAGTTTTGGCTGAACACACGAAAGACATGATTGAATGAACTTGGTACCTGCACCTCCACAACTTGGCCTGTGCTGTTGTCACACACATTAATTTTATCCCACTCAAACAGTAGATTCATAAAATGTGTCAGCAATGTTCTTGGTAGGGCCTTTATTAAACTACAGTTTAGAAATGAAGTGACCACTTGATAAACGCTTCATTAACCAATAGTTTAGAAATGAAGAAATGGGGCTTTATTTAACCAACATGCACAGAAAACATATCATGCCTTGCTGACTATCAGTGGCGAGTTGATAAAAGTTGTATACTCAATAGGTATGTAACATTGTAATTACCATTAAAACGATTTAAAATCGACCATATGTAAAAAAAGCATTTCAAATAATGCTTGTTAAACCTTAATTAGGAGATAAATCTTGATTTATTTTAATTATAGATCAATATTTGTTAAATCTTAAATAGTGGATAATACTAGTTACACCTTAATTAGAAATTATCATCACATCTTATGTTTACTGGAAAAAAAATGCTTATTATATCTTCATTAGAACTAGTCGTTAACCTTGGACTCAATCAATAGGATCACTGAGTAGCTTGGTAGGTTAACAAATAATTGGTTAGGTGTCTTATGATAAATCGTAACATTGTAAAAATTGTAATTGTCAAACTTACATAACTATCATAACAATTAACTGGAGGCTGACGATCGATTTTTCACTTCTTAAGTCATTAATTTTGTTACAACAACATTCGACAACATAGCGTTTATCGATCAATCAGATTAGTATACATCAAGAGACGGTGGGAGGGGGTATGATAAGTATATATTGGCAATAAATACATTGGCCATATGGCTATACCTCGTATATATATATATATATATATATATATATATATATATATATATATATGTATATATACGTATGTACATTACCGTATAAAGAAAAACCTCGGAACTATTTAAACAAACCACATGTTGATAAAATGTATAGACCTCTATGCACATGATACAGTAAAAAAAAAACGACAAGATCGCTTTGTTACAATCAGAACACACACATACACACACATACACACTCACACACACACAACTCTGAATGTACGTGCAAGGGACTGTTTGTGAGGCCCGCATTGAGGCAAACGTTGGCCGTGAGTTATACAATACACGGCCCTCTATCATAGGCCACGGCATTCTATGTGGCTAACGTTGGCCATACGTGATGAAATGAGGCAATCATGGACCACGGCATTCTATGTGGCTAACTTTGTGGGGTTAGGGTTGGGGTTGGGGTAGGAATCGGTTAAGGGCTAAGGTTAGGATGGAATACTTTTATTTTCAATTATTTTTAGTGTGTACGTACGGTATTTAGATCAACCAAACATTTACTCACACTGATGTTTGCCACTTAAGTTTTTAGACAGTTCTCTAGCCTGTAATAGATGCAGCAACCAAGGCCGTCTACATACAACTCAACTCGTTTTTAAACTGACCGAGGCTGAATTTTTGGTTTCCTTGAATTTCACACGGAAAAATCCAGGTAAAAATATATGCGGTTTGTAGACAAGTGATTGGGGGATTGGTTGTTTGTTTAGCCAGGGGTAGACGGCTGTATTGAAGAGGCCCGAGATATTATAATAAAATAAGCTATAGTATAAGCAACTAGTTCTTTAAGCCGGGCATCATTTCGGATATATGGTCTAAAATGGTGTCATTATTCAGCTCACTTAAAACATCAGTTTCTATTGAATGAAGCGTCATTATTCAGCTCACTTAAAACATCATTTTCTATTGAATGAAGCGTCATTATTCAGCTCACTTAAAACATCAGTTTCTATTGAATGAAGCGTCATTATTCAGCTCACTTAAAACATCAGTTTCTATTGAATGAAGCGTCATTATTCAGCTCACTTAAAACATCAGTTTCTATTGGATGAAGCGTCATTATTCAGCTCACTTAAAACATCAGTTTCTATTGGATGAAGCGTCATTATACAGCTCACTTAAAACATCAGTTTCTATTGAATGAAGCGTCATTATTCAGCTCACTTAAAACATCATTTTCTATTGAATGAAGCGTCATTATTCAGCTCACTTAAAACATCAGTTTCTATTGAATGAAGCGTCATTATTCAGCTCACTTAAAACATCAGTTTCTATTGAATGAAGCGTCATTATTCAGCTCACTTAAAACATCATTTTCTATTGAATGAAGCGTCATTATTCAGCTCACTTAAAACATCAGTTTCTATTGAATGAAGCGTCATTATTCAGCTCACTTAAAACATCAGTTTCTATTGAATGAAGCGTCATTATTCAGCTCACTTAAAACATCAGTTTCTATTGAATGAAGCGTCATTATACAGCTCACTTAAAACATCAGTTTCTATTGAATAAAGCGTCATTATTCAGCTCACTTAAAACATCAGTTTCTATTGAATGAAGCGTCATTATACAGCTCACTTAAAACATCAGTTTCTATTGAATGAAGCGTCATTATTCAGCTCACTTAAAACATCAGTTTCTATTGAATGAAGCGTCATTATACAGCTCACTTAAAACATCAGTTTCTATTGAATGAAGCGTCATTATTCAGCTCACTTAAAACATCAGTTTCTATTGAATGAAGCGTCATTATTCAGCTCACTTAAAACATCAGTTTCTATTGAATGAAGCGTCATTATACAGCTCACTTAAAACATCAGTTTCTATTGAATGAAGCGTCATTATACAGCTCACTTAAAACATCAGTTTCTATTGAATGAAGCGTCATTATTCAGCTCACTTAAAACATCAGTTTCTATTGAATGAAGCGTCATTATTCAGCTCACTTAAAACATCAGTTTCTATTGAATGAAGCGTCATTATTCAGCTCACTTAAAACATCAGTTTCTATTGAATGAAGCGTCATTATACAGCTCACTTAAAACATCAGTTTCTATTGAATGAAGCGTCATTATTCAGCTCACTTAAAACATCAGTTTCTATTGAATGAAGCGTCATTATTCAGCTCACTTAAAACATCAGTTTCTATTGAATGAAGCGTCATTATTCAGCTCACTTAAAACATCATTTTCTATTGAATGAAGCGTCATTATTCAGCTCACTTAAAACATCAGTTTCTATTGAATGAAGCGTCATTATTCAGCTCACTTAAAACATCAGTTTCTATTGAATGAAGCGTCATTATTCAGCTCACTTAAAACATCAGTTTCTATTGAATGAAGCGTCATTATTCAGCTCACTTAAAACATCAGTTTCTATTGAATGAAGCGTCATTATTCAGCTCACTTAAAACATCATTTTCTATTGAATGAAGCGTCATTATTCAGCTCACTTAAAACATCAGTTTCTATTGAATGAAGCGTCATTATTCAGCTCACTTAAAACATCAGTTTCTATTGAATGAAGCGTCATTATTCAGCTCACTTAAAACATCAGTTTCTATTGAATGAAGCGTCATTATTCAGCTCACTTAAAACATCAGTTTCTATTGAATGAAGCGTCATTATTCAGCTCACTTAAAACATCAGTTTCTATTGAATGAAGCGTCATTATTCAGCTCACTTAAAACATCAGTTTCTATTGAATGAAGCGTCATTATTCAGCTCACTTAAAACATCATTTTCTATTGAATGAAGCGTCATTATTCAGCTCACTTAAAACATCAGTTTCTATTGAATGAAGCGTCATTATTCAGCTCACTTAAAACATCAGTTTCTATTGAATGAAGCGTCATTATTCAGCTCACTTAAAACATCAGTTTCTATTGAATGAAGCGTCATTATTCAGCTCACTTAAAACATCAGTTTCTATTGAATGAAGCGTCATTATTCAGCTCACTTAAAACATCATTTTCTATTGAATGAAGCGTCATTATTCAGCTCACTTAAAACATCAGTTTCTATTGAATGAAGCGTCATTATTCAGCTCACTTAAAACATCAGTTTCTATTGAATGAAGCGTCATTATTCAGCTCACTTAAAACATCAGTTTCTATTGAATGAAGCGTCATTATTCAGCTCACTTAAAACATCAGTTTCTATTGAATGAAGCGTCATTATTCAGCTCACTTAAAACATCAGTTTCTATTGAATGAAGCGTCATTATTCAGCTCACTTAAAACATCAGTTTCTATTGAATGAAGCGTCATTATTCAGCTCACTTAAAACATCAGTTTCTATTGAATGAAGCGTCATTATACAGCTCACTTAAAACATCAGTTTCTATTGGATGAAGCGTCATTATTCAGCTCACTTAAAACATCAGTTTCTATTGAATGAAGCGTCATTATTCAGCTCACTTAAAACATCAGTTTCTATTGAATGAAGCGTCATTATTCAGCTCACTTAAAACATCATTTTCTATTGAATGAAGCGTCATTATTCAGCTCACTTAAAACATCAGTTTCTATTGAATGAAGCGTCATTATTCAGCTCACTTAAAACATCAGTTTCTATTGGATGAAGCGTCATTATTCAGCTCACTTAAAACATCAGTTTCTATTGGATGAAGCGTCATTATTCAGCTCACTTAAAACATCAGTTTCTATTGAATGAAGCGTCATTATTCAGCTCACTTAAAACATCAGTTTCTATTGAATGAAGCGTCATTATTCAGCTCACTTAAAACATCAGTTTCTATTGAATGAAGCGTCATTATTCAGCTCACTTAAAACATCAGTTTCTATTGGATGAAGCGTCATTATTCAGCTCACTTAAAACATCATTTTCTATTGAATGAAGCGTCATTATTCAGCTCACTTAAAACATCAGTTTCTATTGAATGAAGCGTCATTATTCAGCTCACTTAAAACATCAGTTTCTATTGAATGAAGCGTCATTATTCAGCTCACTTAAAACATCAGTTTCTATTGGATGAAGCGTCATTATTCAGCTCACTTAAAACATCATTTTCTATTGAATGAAGCGTCATTATTCAGCTCACTTAAAACATCAGTTTCTATTGAATGAAGCGTCATTATTCAGCTCACTTAAAACATCAGTTTCTATTGGATGAAGCGTACAGGCTTCAATGCGTGTTGAACACAAGGAGCTCCGCAAGCGATTCTCAATGTATTTCAGTTGTAAGAATTACCTTGGCACCCACCGGCATATTTTCCTGTGGGTCAACCGGGATTTTCACGGTAGACCGGCAGGCTAGTCCACCCCTGGTTATAGTTAGCTTTTAACCAGCACTCTAATAATTAGCAAAAACAGGCAATTTCAGAAAGTTTAGACGGTATTGAGTAGTGTGGGTGATTGTTCAACTTAGTGTCACACTGCCAGCCAGCTACAAGGCGAGGGTAGGGGACAGTTTAGTCTAAACATGACCGAGTTCAACAGTTGAACATGTCCCTTAAATGTCCAATTACGTGACCGAGTTCAACAGTTGGACATGTCCCTTAAATGTCCAATTACGTGACCGAGTTTAACAGTTTGACATGTCCCCCGAATGTCCAATTACTTGATCGAATTCAACAGTTGGACATGTCCCTTAAATGTCCAATTACGTGATCGAATTCAACAGTTGGACATGTCCCCCAAATGTCCAATTACGTGACCGAGTTCAACAGTTGGACATGTCCCTTAAATGTCCAATTACGTGACCGAGTTCAACAGTTGGACATGTCCCTTAAATGTCCAATTACGTGACCGAGTTTAACAGTTTGACATGTCCCCCGAATGTCCAATTACTTGATCGAGTTCAACAGTTGGACATGTCCCTTAAATGTCCAATTACGTGATCGAATTCAACAGTTGGACATGTCCCCCAAATGTCCAATTACGTGACCGAGTTCAACAGTTGGACATGTCCCTTAAATGTCCAATTACGTGACCGAGTTCAACAGTTGGACATGTCCCTTAAATGTCCAATTACGTGACCGAGTTTAACAGTTTGACATGTCCCCCGAATGTCCAATTACTTGATCGAGTTCAACAGTTGGACATGTCCCTTAAATGTCCAATTACGTGACCGAGTTCAACAGTTGGACATGTCCCTTAAATGTCCAATTACGTGACCGAGTTAAACAGTTTGACATGTCCCCTAAATGTCCAATTACGTGACCGAGTTCAACAGTTGGACATGTCCCCCAAATGTCCAATTACGTGACCGAGTTCAACAGTAGGACATGTCCCTTAAATGTCCAATTACGTGACCGAGTTCAACAGTTGGACATGTCCGCTAAATGTCCACTTAAAGCCTGAGGATCCTGTAAATGTAAAAACAACCACGACTCACCCAACTCACGTCGACCTAATTGTTAGTGCGCCGTTTTCTATTTTCTCCCCGCTATTACATAACACATTGTCCGTGTACCATCGTTCGTTTAGATTTCCGATCTACCATTGTTTTGTGTTTAAAAACACTGTAGCGTTGTGTATGCCGGTGATAAGGGACATGTGTCGACATGTAGCAGCAATAGGCCCGTGTTTTACGTGCTGCGAGCCGCGTAAATTGTGTGCAAACAGCTGGTGTTTGGCTCTGATAGCCAATGGAAACGATGGATGGGAAACAAGACACCAGACGGCCAGATTAGGCTGTCGTTCTACAGCCTCGATCTGTGTTACTCTGGTCTATTTATAGCGCAGTGTCGCGGTACCATGACATTTCTGCTGCACTGTTTGATTGGGCGTTACGTCACGGATTGGGCACTTGTTTGGGGTTTAAATTACCGGGTTGGTAAACATTGTGCGGGTAAGTGTGGTGGGGTGGATAGTGTGCGGGTAAGTGGTGTGGGTGGATACTGTGCGGCTAGGTGAATTGGTGGTTTGGGAAGGTGGTTTGGGGTAGGTGGTGTGGGGGTAAGTGGCTTTAGGGTAGGTGGTATGGGGGTAAGTGGCTTTAGGGTAGGTGGTAGGTGGCAGTCCGTGATTTTGCTGGCAGGTAGTTTTGTGTACAGTGAGTGTGAGTAGCTATAGAACTGGACGGTGTAACGATAACCGGAGGTGTTGTCAGCTATGTTCCATGAATATATGATGGGGTTACCCTAAACACGTTGCCATGGCGCTCACGGGAAAGCGCGTGGTGCTAAAATAGCACCCTGGGGGTGCCGGAAGACGCGCCTGATTCGATTTAGTGAGCATACATATCAACGTAATGTATACATAGCCTTAAAAACGAGCTAGATTACCCTAAAAATCACCGCCTGCCGAAGGACGGAGTTCCATGCCCCTAATTATTATTTAAGAAAGTATGTGAAATCATTCCCGCTTTATTTCAATTCCTGTTCTTGACGACATTTTTAATTTCATATTCATTTCGTAACATTTGTAAATGATAGTAAATTATTCTGTGCTGGTCACATTTTTTTTTAATTTCCTAAAACGGTTGGACCCTTGTCCAGCCTGGTCTGCCCCTCCATCCTCCACGGGTGACAGTCTGACAAGCGTGCATACGTCAAAACGACCCCGACATATTGGCTCTAGAGAAATAAATCGTATGACTACGACTTTTGACATAGATGCAACCATTTTGTCCAACCTACCAACCACACCCAGTTCCTACCTCCACTACTACCAGTATAACATCATTTAAATACCTGAACGAAAAACTTTTTCATGAACAAACAGCATTTCATAAACAAATCGAACAACCAAATTCCACCCATCTTTTTTTTTAAATTTGATTGTTTTATTTACAACCGTGAAGATATATTGCTTAGATGCGAACACATCAATTGAAATGTATGATGTAGGCTTTCAAGATGTTTATAAGATAAACAACGTTTTGTTTTTATAACCTACAATAAGCATGCTGCAGATAAATGTACACCATGGATGTCTCTCCCCACACACTGAGTTGGAACAGCCGACTCATTTTAACATAACATTTCTTAGATAAAATATAAGAAATAATGTTATTAAGTTGTTGGCTAAGCTAACTCTAAAGAATATTGCAGGAGGTTTAACACTGACAGGTGTCATATTCAACGAGGACGTTTCGCCGGTAGACTTAGTCTCTACGAAACCATATTGACAGGACCCTTATGGAAGCCAAAATAAATTAAGCCTATTTGTCGGGAGTCGAAATGACGGGAGCCGTTTTGTCGGGAGCCTATATGACGGGGTTCACTTGTTGCCGGCCTTTTTGACGGGGTCGGTTTTAAGGGGCTGTTATGTCGTTTTGACGGGGCCGCTTTGTCATTGGCCGTTTTGACGCCGCACGCATTAAACATATTTTTTTTTAAAGTTGAAAGAGCTAAAATTTTAAAAATTAACACACACGTAACAATGGCTTAGACGTATTATTTTGAACCCCGGAAATAAAAGTTGCCTTTATTTTCAGCTTTTAACAACAAAGCGCCATGTTGCTTTTGTCTACAATGTCAAACTTCATAATGTTGTATCAACAATTGGACACTCTTAAAATATAGGGAGCTAGCGTTCCCATCGCGTGTTGCTGAGATCTAGACCTACACACCAGAGAGATGAGACAATTATTTATTTTTTAATCTTGTTTTCTAAAACGGAGTTCATCAAATGTAAATAAAACCGGCGCACTATTTCTTGGATCTTAGTTGTAGGGGCTCAGGGTTTGCCCACACTACCGCCCAGACGCCCCAGAGCGTGCTGTATGAAAGCCTTGAGTGAATGTTGACAGGAGCTTTCCGCTTCAAGACCATTGAAATATTTTTTTTAAAATTTCGTTTAATTAATGAAAGTTCTACTCTAGCGCTTACAAGCCAAACAATTGGATTATCTACAGAGTTGTTATTAAATGTAATCACTTACATGTAATTACAGTAATCTCTTACATGCAATTGAGACAATAGGTCTAGCGGTCGGAATATTAAAAACATGTAAAGCAGTGTAGTTTTGTGTAACGCCGCTGGGCTAAGGGCTAGGTACTACCTTACAGTTCGATAAATCTAAAGTTTAAAAAAACTACACAAAAATTTTTGTGATCTATTAACCAATTCTGGAACCCGTCATCTAAATCAAAAGATAATTTTCATGAAATGACATCAAGCAGACATGAGGTACAAAGTTTCTAAACTTTTCAATCAATATCGACAAGAGATAGGTAAATCTTTCGAAAGTTTTCCAGAATCAAACCCAAGCAGATGTTATATACTCTTTAATCACAAGTAGCTTTATTTAGATAATTTAGCATTACCTTAATTACCTGTACTAATATATCTACATACATTAATGACATATAGCCGTTAACTTTAAAAAATACCTATGTTAACTTTACACTATATTAACTATACAAATAAATGTGCTACTTCTAAAGTTAACATATTGGCCTATCTGTGTTTAGTTCGAGACTTACCTAAAAGTATAATATCTTGGCTTGTTTTGAGTGTGTCTTCTGTATCTATTTATTTAACTCGCTAAACGAATGCAAGATGGTCCCATCTGTTACTGAGTAATAAAATTGTATGGATGTATTAGTGAAGATTTGTCTATCATTTTATCATTTGTTCAATTATCGACTTGCTACTTCAATAGACAAGGTTGTGTTTACTGCTTTGTGTGTTTACAGGTGTTTACTGGTGTGTTTACTGGTGTGTTCACTCGTGTTGTGCGTTTGCTGGTGTGTTTGCTGGTGTGTTTACTGCTGTGTTTACTTTTGTATTTACTGGTGTGTTTACTTTTGTGTTTACTAGTGTGTTTACTGGTGTGTTTACTGTTTTGTTTACTGCTGTGTTTACTGGTGTGTTTACTGTTTTGTTTACTGTTTTGTTTACTGCTGTGTTTACTGTTGTGTTTACTGTTGTGTTTACTGGTGTGTTCACTGTTGTGTTTACTGGTTTACTAATGTGTTTACTTGTGTGTTTACTGGTGTGTTTACTGGTGTGGTTACTGGTGTGTTTATTGTTGTGTTTACTAGTGTGTTCACTGTTGTGTTTACTGGTTTGTGTGTTTACAGATATATTTACTGGCGTGTTCACTCGTGTGGTGTGTTTGCTGGTGTGTTTGCTGGCAGGTTGTTTTTTCTAACACAACTGACACGCTGTGTGTATTCTGAACTTAAATCTCTGCCCCAATACATTAAGTTTGTTATCAACATGTCATATGTCACACCGATATGTTACATTGTCTTACCCGTCAACCCGATATGTTAAGTGTCTTACGCAATATGTGACATCCTCCCCACTATGTGACATGTCCTACCTACTATGTGACATATCCTCCCCAGTATCCGACATGTCCTCTCTAGTATGTGACATGTCCTCTCCAGTATGTGACATGTCCTACCCACTATGTGACATATCCTCCCCAGTATGTGACATGTCTTCCCCAGTATGTGACATGTCCTCCCCACTATGTGACATGTCCTCCCCACTATGTGACATGTCCTACCCACTATGTGACATGTCCTCCCCAGCATGTGACATGTCCTCCCCAGTGTGTGACATGTCCTCCCTAGTATGTGACATGTCCTTCCCAGTATGTGACATGTCATACCCAGTATGTGACATGTCCTCCCCACTATGTGACATGTCCTACCCACTATGTGACATGTCCTCCCCAGCATGTGACATGTCCTCCCCAGTGTGTGACATGTCCTCCCTAGTATGTGACATGTCCTTCCCAGTATGTGACATGTCATACCCAGTATGTGACATGTCCTACCCACTATGTGACATATCCTCCCCAGTATGTGACATGTCCTCCCCACTATGTGACATGTCCTACCTACTATGTGACATGTCATACCCAGTATGTGACATGTCCTACCCAGTATGTGACATATCCTCCCCACTATGTGACATGTCCTCCCCATTATGTGACATGTCCTCACCACTATGTGACATGTCCTCCCCAGTATGTGACATGTCCTCCCCAGTATGTGACATGTCCTCCCCAGTATGTGACATGTCCTCACCAGTATGTGACATGTCCTCAGCAGTATGTGACATGTCCTCAGCAGTATGTGACATGTCCTCAGCAGTATGTGACATGTCCTCAGCAGTATGTGACATGTCCTCCCCAGTATGTGACATGTCCTCAGCAGTATGTGACATGTCCTCAGCAGTATGTGACATGTCCTCAGCAGTAGTTGACATGTCCTCCCCAGTATGTGACATGTCCTCCCCACAATGTGACATGTCCTCCCCACTATGTGACATGTCCTCCCCATTATGTGACATGTCCTCCCCAGTATGTGACATGTCCTCCCCAGTATGTGACATGTCCTACCCAGTATGTGACATGTCCTCCCCATTATGTGACATGTCCTCCCCAGTATGTGACATGTCCTCCCCAGTATGTGACATGTCCTACCCAGTATGTGACATGTCCTCCCTATTATGTGACATATATCTTACCAAATGTTATGTGCCTTGTCCAAAATAAGGTTTAATTATTTATATTATAAGGCACGGGTTCCCAACCTGGGGGTCGCGACCCCCAGGGGGGTCGCGAAGGTCTTTCTGGGGGGTCGCCAACTGGTACACTAAACCTTAGTAATTTGAAACAAAACATAAATATTTAGAAGAATTTTTGAAATTCGGCTTCATTAACATCACTGGAAATGTAATAGAGAAGAAACAAAGCGCACTGTACAAAGTTGTTCTCAGTCACGAATCTTTGAAATTTTCAAAACTAACACGTCATTTGAGACGAGTTATTCGGAACATACCAAAAAATATATGGAGTTCTTTCGTCGGTAAGAAGCTAGTTGCAAACGCCAGAGACTTGATCGAACAGGAAGTTTTCACCAGCATTAGTGCAAGCGATAGAAAATGCCAAGCAAAAAAAAAAAAAACAATAGGAGAAAATCTCATCAAACGCTGCATGTACGTAAATGTTAAATAACACATTTTTATTAAAATTAAGCTTTCACCATTGTTTGCTTTTCAAGTTGATAAATCAACAGACGTGAGTTCGTGTTCGCAGTTGCTGCTGGTCTGTGTCTATTTTCATGCGGATGATAGCAGAGCAGAGTTGCTCTTTTGTGAAGATAGCATGGAGAAAATAAATACCTTTTTTGAAACTGGATGATTAAAATTGGTTAGAACGGCTGTGGGGGTTTGTACGGTTGGTGCGCCATCTATGTTTAGGTCAAAATTGGGCTTTCAGAAAACAGAAAAGATTTAGCTCCCTAACCACTGCCCTAACCAATCGACATCAAGAGTCCATTGCTAGTATAAGTCGTAAATTATATAAAATCTGGAGCCTTCAAAGAACTGAGCAAAAACATTAATATAGATCACGAGGCTCTGCTCTTCTACACTACAGTACGCTGTCAAACGAAATGTTATAAATTGTTTTTTTTTTAAATTGAAATCTGAAATTAAATTGTTCTTGGAAGTGCAAAGGAAACAAGACTTTTTGGTACACTTAAAACGACATAGAGTGGTTGGAGAGAGTATCATACCTAGCAGATGTGTTTGAACATCAAGATAAGCTTAACCTGAAGCTTCATGGAAAATGAACGAATATTATCACTTTCCATGATAATCTCGGGGCATTTTATCACAGCTGCAAAATCGGTAAAGAAAATAAATCTTGGAAATATTGTAAATTTGAGAAAATCTGCGGTGTGGTAGATGAATCTGATTGTGAGATAATTAAAATTTTGAAAGAAGCGATTTCTGGGCATCTTGAATCTCTTGAAAACGAACTGCATTGCTATTTCTCTGAGCTGAAAAAAGAAGAATCTGCATTTACGCATTACCCATTCTCTTCTTCCCTTGATGTTGCCAGCATTCCCTATGAATTACAAGATTAATTCTTTGATTTGCAGAATGATTCCAAGTAAGATGAAAAACTGCAGACACAATTTTGGTGTAGTATTCACCATTCATACCCAAACGTAAAATTGATTGACTTTTTGAGAATATATTTTCAACACTATTATTCGATTAAAAACAAAATTAAGATAATTATAATGACATAGGTTGGCGTTAACAAAAATTTGTTTTAATTAAAAACTTAACCATGAAAGTTTAGTGAATAGTATGCAATTTTACTCATGCTATTAAAACAGTTATCAAGAGTAGTTCATATTGAAAGTACTAGAAATTTATTAATTTCCATACTAATTTCGGCTTTTTAATTCTATGGGGGTCGCGGGTCACCTACTTTTTATAAAAGGGGGTCGCTACTCGAAAAAGGTTGGGAACCACTGTTATAAGGTTTGACACATTGTAACATTTACTTTGAAAATAAAATAAGAATGAATTTTTTTTTGGTAAAACAATTTTTTCAAACGCTAATAATTTTTACACGTATATAGCTGTCTTTGATTCTACCAGGTATATTTCAGAGTGGGATGGGGCTCTTCTTTTATTACTCTCGAATCTCTTGGTTTTCTTGGTCTGCCATTTCTTACTTTCTGGAGACTCCGGTGAGTGTGTCCTACTGACGGTTTACTAAGGAAATGTCCAATCTATCGCCTTGTAAATTCGTCTATTTCGTGTGTTGACGGGCAGTGATTACAGCCAGATAAAATGTTCTTCTGGACGTGTATATGTGCCAGCATGTTCTTTTATCTGCCGTGTTCTTCAGGTCTGCCCATACAGTAAAGGCAGTGGTGTATAAAGAGATTTAGTGTTATCTTCACTGACAAGACATTGGAGACCCCCACACAAAACAAAGTTTGTTGCGGGCTGATCTAGCTGTACCTAACCTTATCTTTATGTCTGTCTTTGTTTCTAGCTCTACCTAACCTTATCTTTATGTCTGTCTTTGTTTCTAGCTCTACCTAACCTTATCTTTATGTCTGTCTTTGTTTCTAGCTCTACCTAACCTTATCTTTATGTCTGTCTTTGTGTATCAAGAACACTGCTCGGGTGGGCACATTTCTAATAGAAGAAAGAAGTCCCCGATAAATTACACTTGTCTGGCTACATAACAAACAGGTTCCAGAATGATGGAAAACAGGCTCTCCAATGTGAAAAAGTTTCCCAATGATGGGAAAAAAGTTTCCCAATGATGGGAAAAAAGTTTCCCAATGATGGGAAAAAAGTTTCCCAATGATGGGAAAAATTTTCCAATGATGTGAAAGATGTTCCTGAATGATGTGGAAGATGTTCCTGAATGATGTGGAAGATGTTCCTGAATGATGTGGAAGATGTTCCCCAATGATGGGGAACAGGTTTAAAAATAACTTGCAACATGTTCCCCTATGATGCCAGGTGCTGTCCCTAATAAGGTTGATCTGTCGCAACAACAACTTCAGACATTAACAACAAAGTGTTACCATTCAAACATTGATTTGGTTGTAATACAAAAGTAATAAAAAAATCAAAACATTAGAGGGAGGGCGTGGGAGTAGATTGGTGGGAATGGGGGGGGGGGGGCTCTATTTGTATGGTAATAATTGGTGAGGAGGGGGGTTATGACTTTTGTAGCATTGATTGGTGGGAAGGGGGGGCTCTATTTGTGTGGTAATAATTGGTGAGGAGGGGGGCTATTACTTTTGTAGCATTGATTGGTGGGAAGGGGGGGGGGGCTCTATTTGTGTGGTAATAATTGGTGAGAAGGGGGTCTCTAACGTTCGTGGTAGTCATTGGTGTGTGTGTGGGGGTAGGGGGCGGAGCTCTGACTTTTGTAGCAGTGGTTGGTGTTGGGGAGGGGGGGGGGGGTAAGAATGTTGAAGTGGCATACAATCTGTGACTTTTTATATGATTATAAATTTTTTGGATTTTTTTCTCAGATATATGGTTGCGTGGGAGAATGTTAAAACTGGTTATGTTATGGGAAAGTTAAAATTTTGGTTGTGTGTGGGTTAGAGTCATCGTTGTGTGTGTGAGGGTAAAGTTATAGTTGTGTGTGTGAGGGTTAAGATATGGTTGTGTTTGTGAGGGTTAGGGATGTGTGTGAGGGTTACTGTGTTATTTATAGACAACAACTTACCCTAACTTTCAAATAGAATTTATTATAAGTTAATGCTTAAAAAAAGGTAAAACCCAGCACAATTAGAAAAAACATAATACAAACTAGTCTTATATCACTGTGTGTTTATTATAATAATTTGTATTGCAACATAAGTACAAGGTAGTTTGTAGTCACATTTTTACAAGTTTTGTATTTAAAATAAAATCAGTCCAATGTCATAATTTAAACAGACAATAACAAACAGTCCAAAAACAAACAGACCAAAAGTTAACAAACAGACCAAAAGTTAACAAACAGTCCAAAAGTTAACAATCTATGTCATCTAGGAATGTAGCAATCAGTGTCTTGAGAGCGATGTCAAACTTAGTACCATCACAGGTGTTGGTACACTAGTTGGTACACCATCACTGGTGCTGGTACACCAGTTGGTACACCATCACAAGTGTTGGTACACCATCACAGGTGTTGGTACACCATCAAAGGTGCTGGTAAACCATCACTGGTGCTGGTACACCAGTTGGTACACCATCACAAGTGTTGGTACACCATCACAGGTGTTGGTACACCATCAAAGGTGCTGGTAAACCATCGCAGGTGTTGGTAGAAAAACAAAACAGATATTTTGGTTGCTTCTGTTTTTGAGTTAGCCTCAGTTCACTTCAACTCTCAAGAGTCTAAGTTGTTGTATACCATTTTAAAAATATCACAGTAACAGATAAATACTTCAAAAATTAAACAATAACAAAATTAGTATAAAAAAATATTGGCCTACAGAAGTTGTAGTACAGAATCATATTTACATTTTCAGGTGTAAAATACTGAACCAGTAAATTAGTAATTCCAGTCTAAAAAATAATTTTGCATATTCTCAGTGATGTGATTGTTTAACAATTTTTACAATTGTATACACTAAATAATACAGTAATTGCAGAGTAAAAGTAAACCAATCAAATCCAGGTAGAATCTATACCATTTATAAACTGGATATTCCATTCAAGTGTGCTCTAAGAAAATGTCATTGATGTTACATCAGCAGAAAAACTTATAAACCTCCAGCATGTCGCATACAGTAGAAAACAAATTTTTCATCCACGTTCTAGGTTCTTTCAGTAGAAAACAGTAAGGGAAAAATTTAGTTTACTTCTTCTTTTTTCCTTTCTTGCCGCCCTTCTTGCCTTTTTTACCTCCCTTCTTTCCCTTTTTGTCCTTGCCTCCCCCATCCCCGTCCTCTTGATCAGCCTGGGCAGCCTTTGCTCTCTTCTTGCCCATTGGGGTCTTGCTGTACCAGGTCTGGGGAAAGTGTAAACATTTGGTCATGTGACTGGTATATTGTGTAAACATCTGGTCATGTGACTGGTATATTTTTGGTAACATGATAACTTTAGCAGCTACTTTAACAAGGGAGTTCACTAAGAATAAACACACATATCTTATGTCTATTGAACTAGTAAGGACAACAGGCTTTGTAATATCTGTTCTTTAGTACCAAGTATATTTTAAAATATTCTGTCTGATTAATTATTTAATTAAAAGTTTAATACTAAAGATTATTTTATTGTTGATTCTGCAGATGCATCTTTTTATTTAATTTTTCAACAAAATATTTTTTATAAATCAGCCTTACTTTGAAAGCCTCCTCTTCTTCTTTATAAATTGGATCTAGCCTGGCTAGAGGCCCTAAAAATTCAATAGCTTGGAGAGGTTTTTTAGACAACTGTTGGATCCTGCGGTCTGTCAAAACCTGAGGACACAAACTTTCAATAACAACAATCTAACAACAATATTTTGTTGTGTAACAACATTAGTTTTGTTGCATGACTCAAATGTTGTTGCATATTTTAAATATACAGCATTTTAACAGTATATAGGAAGTATTTGTTTTTGCTACTTAGTTTTAATATTAGGCTGAACAGCAACATTGTTTATAGAAATAAACTGCATATTTAGCATGTATACTGACCTGTTGGCAGGCAGTGTGTACTGACCTGTGGGCAGGCAGTGTGTACTGACCTGTGGGCAGGCAGGCAGTGTGTACTGACCTGTGGGCAGGCAGGCAGTGTGTACTGACCTGTGGGCAGGCAGGCAGTGTGTACTGACCTGTGGGCAGGCAGTGTGTACTGACCTGTGGGCAGGCAGTGTGTACTGACCTGTGGGCAGGCAGTGTGAACTGACCTGTGGGCAGGCAGTGTGTACTGACCTGTGGGCAGGCAGTGTGTACTGACCTGTGGGCAGGCAGTGTGTACTGACCTGTGGGCAGGCAGTGTGTACTGACCTGTGGGCAGGCAGTGTGTACTGACCTGTGGGCAGGCAGGCAGTGTGTACTGACCTGTGGGCAGGCAGTGTGTACTGACCTGTGGGCAGGCAGTGTGTACTGACCTGTGGGCAGGCAGTGTGTACTGACCTGTGGGCAGGCAGGCAGTGTGTACTGACCTGTGGGCAGGCAGGTAGTGTGTACTGACCTGTGGGCAGGCAGTGTGTACTGACCTGTGGGCAGGCAGGCAGTGTGTACTGACCTGTGGGCAGGCAGTGTGTACTGACCTGTGGGCAGGCAGGTAGTGTGTACTGACCTGTGGGCAGGCAGTGTGTACTGACCTGTGGGCAGGCAGGTAGTGTGTACTAACCTGTGGGCAGGCAGTGTGAACTGACCTGTGGGCAGGCAGGCAGTGTGTACTGACCTGTAGGCAGGCAGTGTGTACTGACCTGTGGGCAGGCAGTGTGTACTGACCTGTGGGCAGGCAGTGTGTACTGACCTGTAGGCAGGCAGTGTGTACTGACCTGTGGGCAGGCAGTGTGTACTGACCTGTGGGCAGGCAGTGTGTACTGACCTGTGGGCAGGCAGTGTGTACTGACCTGTGGGCAGGCAGGCAGTGTGTACTGACCTGTAGGCAGGCAGTGTGTACTGACCTGTGGGCAGGCAGGTAGTGTGTACTAACCTGTGGGCAGGCAGTGTGAACTGACCTGTGGGCAGGCAGGCAGTGTGTACTGACCTGTAGGCAGGCAGTGTGTACTGACCTGTGGGCAGGCAGTGTGTACTGACCTGTAGGCAGGCAGTGTGTACTGACCTGTGGGCAGGCAGTGTGAACTGAACTGTGGGCAGGCAGTGTGTACTGACCTGTAGGCAGGCAGTGTGTACTGACCTGTGGGCAGGCAGGCAGTGTGTACTGACCTGTGGGCAGGCAGGCAGTGTGTACTGACCTGTAGGCAGGCAGTGTGTACTGACCTGTGGGCAGGCAGGCAGTGTGTACTGACCTGTGGGCAGGCAGGCAGTGTGTACTGACCTGTGGGCAGGCAGTGTGTACTGACCTGTGGGCAGGCAGGCAGTGTGTACTGACCTGTTGGCAGGCAGTGTGTACTGACCTGTAGGCAGGCAGTGTGTACTGACCTGTTGGCAGGCAGTGTGTACTGACCTGTGGGCAGGCAGGCAGTGTGTACTGACCTGTGGGCAGGCAGTGTGTACTGACCTGTGGGCAGGCAGTGTGTACTGACCTGTGGGCAGGCAGTGTGAACTGACCTGTGGGCAGGCAGTGTGTACTGACCTGTGGGCAGGCAGTGTGTACTGACCTGTGGGCAGGCAGTGTGTACTGACCTGTGGGCAGGCAGGCAGTGTGTACTGACCTGTGGGCAGGCAGTGTGTACTGACCTGTGGGCAGGCAGGTAGTGTGTACTAACCTGTGGGCAGGCAGTGTGAACTGACCTGTGGGCAGGCAGGCAGTGTGTACTGACCTGTAGGCAGGCAGTGTGTACTGACCTGTGGGCAGGCAGTGTGTACTGACCTGTGGGCAGGCAGTGTGTACTGACCTGTAGGCAGGCAGTGTGTACTGACCTGTGGGCAGGCAGTGTGTACTGACCTGTGGGCAGGCAGTGTGTACTGACCTGTGGGCAGGCAGTGTGTACTGACCTGTGGGCAGGCAGGCAGTGTGTACTGACCTGTAGGCAGGCAGTGTGTACTGACCTGTGGGCAGGCAGGTAGTGTGTACTAACCTGTGGGCAGGCAGTGTGAACTGACCTGTGGGCAGGCAGGCAGTGTGTACTGACCTGTAGGCAGGCAGTGTGTACTGACCTGTGGGCAGGCAGTGTGTACTGACCTGTAGGCAGGCAGTGTGTACTGACCTGTGGGCAGGCAGTGTGAACTGAACTGTGGGCAGGCAGTGTGTACTGACCTGTAGGCAGGCAGTGTGTACTGACCTGTGGGCAGGCAGGCAGTGTGTACTGACCTGTGGGCAGGCAGGCAGTGTGTACTGACCTGTAGGCAGGCAGTGTGTACTGACCTGTGGGCAGGCAGGCAGTGTGTACTGACCTGTGGGCAGGCAGGCAGTGTGTACTGACCTGTGGGCAGGCAGTGTGTACTGACCTGTGGGCAGGCAGGCAGTGTGTACTGACCTGTTGGCAGGCAGTGTGTACTGACCTGTAGGCAGGCAGTGTGTACTGACCTGTTGGCAGGCAGTGTGTACTGACCTGTGGGCAGGCAGGCAGTGTGTACTGACCTGTAGGCAGGCAGTGTGTACTGACCTGTGGGCAGGCAGGCAGTGTGTACTGACCTGTGGGCAGGCAGTGTGTACTGACCTGTAGGCAGGCAGTGTGTACTGACCTGTTGACATGCAGTGACCATGTGACCAGCAGTAAACCCATCTGTTGCCTTGGACAGTGAACTGATGTCAATGTGGTTGGTCAACAAACCTCCGTGTTTTAGAATCAGCTTCCTCCACAACACTGGGGGAAATCAAACAGTTAGTTCTGGTGTAGTTAGACAATTTTCTGCTGTTTACATTTTCAGTGTTACTGTCCTGTTATATGACTCGTGAGCCCTCACAAAAAAATTATACTAATTAAAACTGAGACATTTTTCCTGGTTCCAGGTTTCAGGGAATTGATAGTTGTAGCTTGTGCCCTTTGGGTGGTAAAGACAGCATCGGTCTCAATATGTCCCCACCCCATTTAAGGGTTCTACACATAGGACATATATTTAAACTAGTTCTCCTGTAAGGGCACTACAACACATAGAACAGAGAAGTTAACAAGTCCCCCCTCCTCCACTGCAAGGCTACTACAATAAAACCATGGTGACAAAGTCTTACAATGCCTGGAAGCGTAGTCTGGTCTGGGTATTAAAATAACTCTCTGGTAACAGGCCAACAAAGGCTTCATGTCAGCATCCTGGGGACATCTTGTTGTCCCGACTAGCAGGATCCTGTCTTCACCCTTGATGGACTTCAAGGCTTTTGGGAGCTCTTTTTTCAATCTCTTTGGATCAGTCTGAAGAAAAATGGAAACAAAAATTATTTCCATTTATAATGACTGTTTTGGACTTGTTTACATCAGAAGTTGCTAAAATTGAGGACAAGAAAAACTGATTGAATTCCACAACAGAATAAAATATTTGTTGCTACAAGGAAAACACATCAACGTACTGGATCTGTTTTGGGAATTTTTTTCTTAAACATTTTCTCACAATCTCCAATGTAAAATACTGAAGGCTGTAAGGCTCGTCCAACCTGTAGATACAAATAGATTGATAACTGGGGAACTTAGATAATAAAGTAATTATCAAACAAGCCATCCGAATGTTTAATGATGTAACATTATGACTTAAAATTAATACTAAAAAAAGTAGTATTATTAAAAGAGAAAAGAAATAACGAGCATGCCTTACCTTGAAGATGAGGTGCATCAACATCTTAAGGCCGTCTTTCCCTGGGTATTTACCTGCCAGATTCCCCGGGGACAGGTCAAACAGGTTGGCGCCAAGTTCTGTACACATGGCGTGGACCAGCATTTTTTTACCTGTACCCCTGGGGCCCGCCAACATGATGGACTTGGTCATTGGGCAGTTCTCATGCACAGCCGGGGACCCTAGACAGACAGTGGACAGCCATCACTCAAAAGTTTTACTTGCAACATAAATAAGACTACATCACTATTAACGTATTTACTACAAAATACTAGTATGCACTGCCTTATACTTATGTAGAACCAGATAAAAGAGAAGTGCCTGCCTAGTGGTAAAATTCCAAACTCTGTGAGCAGGCGCCTGACGTCAGAAAGGGATGGCATTGGTTCAATGTTTGCTTGCCTGAGGGTCGTCCCCAGGTAGCTGTACTCCCCTTCGTAGTCGCTGAGCTTGACCTGAGGACACCTGATGATGATACCTTGGGTGACCAGTTCTTCGTACAGGTCATCTATGGTCCTGGGAATAAATGGGATTTTATAAACTATCTACAAAGAAACAAAGTTGTGAAAAATAAAGAAATAAATCCTTATATTCTATTTTCAGAGCAAATGTTATAATAAATCAAAACTAACGATAAAAAATTAACTAAATTGATATCTCTGATTTTAATAAAAAACATATTTGCTTTGTGACATTTATAATTAATCAATAAATTTCAAATACAGTAAGAGATATCAAATTCTAAAATTGCATTCATTACTAAAAGTTTCATCATTAATTACTTAAGTTTTCCTACAAAATTTAAAATATGAGTTAACATATCTATGCACGTAAATACATCCATCATATTCTCACCTGTCTGGTGTCAAATCTTTTTCCTTTTTCTTTCCTTTTTTTCCTTTCTTTCCTTTTTTCCCAGATTTTTTCCCCTTTTTCTTCTTCTTTTTTCCAGATTTTTTACCTTTTTTTCCTTTTTTCCCCTTTTTATCTCTGTCCACTGCCTGTTTTAAAAGAAATGAAATAGCGTGCTCAGTTTCTGGTACTTTCATGATTGATACAAAGATATGTAAACTATGATACAAATTTCTGTTTAAATGTCATCCACTCCAGAAAAGTAAAGTCTGTATGATATTATACAGTTAAAAGAAAAAAACCAGTTCAGAGCGAACATTTATCAAAATAGGAGTCCTTCTAAAATGTTAGTACATTTTTTTCTAGTGTTAGGTTTTAAGTTGATTTAATTAAGAGTCTGTAGCTCTAATTTTTAAAACTTGACTTACAGCTTTTAGATTAGCGAGTTCCACCCTCATGAGTTCATCAACCTGTGTTCTGATCTCTGTTTCTACCTCCTTCCTCTTGTCCTCTTTGATCAGCTCTGAGTCATGTTTCTGCGCAAAGTTATCACTTTCATCTCTATTCACCCAAATACCTACAAATTTTGGTTTCAAAAGTGAAGAGTGGCACAGTAACTTTACAAAAAGATATTAAATTTAAAGATGTTATTTAATCTATGTTTTCTCAAAATCTAAACATAAGTCCGATAAAATACAAATTATAAATTTTGAAAAATTCAATTAGAAAATATTCCATTACATTATACTGGACCATTTAAAAAATCTAAATGTAAACAAATGTTAACAATGTCACACCTTTGTATGTTCCAGTAGCTTCATTGACAGCAGGTACAAAATTAGATGGTGCCATTTTCCAGCCTTCCTCTTCCTCCTGAATTCAAATAAAAAAGTTTCAAGTCACTACATTTTACAGTTTTAAATATATAAATATATTAATTAATATCAATTTATTTTTTAATATCAAATTCTAAAGAATGCCTTCAATTATTTAGGTCTACATCAAATTTTACAAAAATGTCCTACAATAACTTAAATCAGATTTATTTTACAAGAATGCCTACAATAACTTCAATTTTAACAAATGTCCTACTATTACTGAAGACAAATGATTGTTATTACCTCATCATCTCCTTTCTTGCCTTTTCCCCCTTTCTTTCCTTTCTTGCCCTTTTTACCTTTCTTTCCTTTTTTCCCCTTTTTTTCCTTCTTTCCTTTTTTACCCTTCTTACCTCCTTTGCCTTTATTTTCATCCTATTAAAAACAAAAATAACCTGTTATTTAAACTTTCTAATTTAGAAAGCTGATCAATTACAATAACAATAACAGTGTGTTGATTGGCCATCAAAGTCACATGATCAAATTAAATGACAATAAAATGTTTCACTAGGACTATTTATTGACCATCTGAGTAAAATTATGTTTCTCTAAATACTCTGGAAATAAGCTAAATCAATATGTACGCAATTTGCTGAAATAAAGCAAAAAATGTATCATAATACAAAGAAAAAAAAGAAACAAAAAACTACTAAACGGTAGTTTTAACATGAAAAATGTTTTTTGAATTATTAAAAATATGTTTCAACAAAGAATACATGAATGAAAAACTCTTTAATTCTTAGTTTTACCAAATACTGCAATTTTTTCAAATGGAGACAACCTATAGTAGAAGAGGGAAGAACTAGTGAACTATTGTTTTATAAGATGTGGCAAGTGGACTGGGTAAATGTCACAATAATCTCCCCTAATCAAGTGTTGGGTAAGTGGACTGGCTAAATGTCACAATGATCTCCCCTAATCAAGTGTTGGGTAAATGTCACAATAATCTCCCCTAATCAAGTGTTGGGTAAGTGGATTGGCTAAATGTCACAATGATCTCCCCTAATCAAGTGTTGGGTAAATGTCACAATAATCTCCCCTAATCAAGTGTTGGGTAAGTGGACTGGCTAAATGTCACAATGATCTCCCCTAATCAAGTGTTGGGTAAATGTCACAATAATCTCCCCTAATCAAGTGTTGGGTAAGTGGACTGGGTAAATGTCACAATAATCTCCCCTAATCAAGTGTTGGGTAAGTGGACTGGCTAAATGTCACAATGATCTCCCCTAATCAAATGTTGGGTAAGTGGACTGGCTAAATGTCACAATGATCTCCCCTAATCAAGTGTTGGGTAAGTGGACTGGCTAAATGTCACAATGATCTCCCCTAATCAAGTGTTGGGTAAATGTCACAATAATCTCCCCTAATCAAGTGTTGGGTAAGTGGATTGGCTAAATGTCACAATGATCTCCCCTAATCAAGTGTTGGGTAAATGTCACAATAATCTCCCCTAATCAAGTGTTGGGTAAGTGGACTGGCTAAATGTCACAATGATCTCCCCTAATCAAGTGTTGGGTAAATGTCACAATAATCTCCCCTAATCAAGTGTTGGGTAAGTGGACTGGCTAAATGTCACAATGATCTCCCCTAATCAAGTGTTGGGTAAATGTCACAATAATCTCCCCTAATCAAGTGTTGGGTAAGTGGACTGGCTAAATGTCACAATGATCTCCCCTAATCAAGTGTTGGGTAAATGTCACAATAATCTCCCCTAATCAAGTGTTGGGTAAGTGGACTGGGTAAATGTCACAATGATCTCCCCTAATCAAGTGTTGGGTAAGTGGACTGGCTAAATGTCACAATGATCTCCCCTAATCAAGTGTTGGGTAAGTGGACTGGCTAAATGTCACAATGATCTCCCCTAATCAAGTGTTGGGTAAGTGGACTGGCTAAATGTCACAATGATCTCCCCTAATCAAATGTTGGGTAAGTGGACTGGCTAAATGTCACAATGGTCTCCTCTAATCAAGTGTTGGGTAAGTGGACTGGCTAAATGTCACAATGGTCTCCTCTAATCAAGTGTTGGGTAAATGTCACAATGATCTCCCCTAATCAAGTGTTGGGTAAGTGGACTGGGTAAATGTCACAAAATTGTCTCCCCTAATGAAGTATTCCACAAATCTTACTTTATCGTTCAGCTCTTTCTGCAGCTCAGCTGGGTCCTTCTCTTTAAATATAACAGCAGATCCCCCATCATCAGAACTGGGATATTCAGGGAACTTTCCAGTGGCATCTCTGTAAGTGTAGGACCACATTTTAAGATTTTCTCAAATAGGGAAATCTTTTACTTTTAAAGTTTAATGGTAACTTTTATGTGGGAAGTGTACACATATTTATAGATTTTTTCAAAAAAGGAAAACGTTTACTTCTAAAGTTTAATCAGTTTTAACTTTTAAAAACTAACAGAGAATCCCAATTTTGTGGTTAAAAGCACAGACAAATGGACAATACGGTCACCTGCACTCAATGAACCACTGGCGTATCTGATCCATCATGGATTCCTTCATGTCAGGACCTTCATTTTGTATTATATTTTCTCTGATGTTCACTAGAGCCTGCTGATATTCGTGTTCATGAACTTCCTGAGTTTTGCGACGTAGCTCTTCAGTTTTCTGAGCAAATGTTTGCGGCAAATTCTTGGTGCTTGTTGGGAGTGGCGCTGGGGTCTGATGGTAGGATGTTTTATTTAGACTAGACAAAATTCTTACAAACAGGTTGATTAGGTAATAACATTTTTTAAAATTTACCTTATCATAGTTGCAGGTCAATAAATGAAAAAATTAGGTGCCTGCATTTGAATTTCTTTAAATTATAAACTCTACAAGCATCACCCTAAATCATTTTAGACTATCAACTATACAAGTGTCCCAATTACCATGCCAATAAAAATCATTTCTTCCTCCCTTTCTTTCCTTGTCTTCCGCCTCTGAGAGAAACCTTTCCAAACCTGAACAAGGGCAGGTAGAATATAAGCTAATAAGACACAATGTTGCTCACTGTTTCACATAAACTTATACAGATCTACTTGGTTTGATATAATATTATAATAATAAGTCACAGTAAATCTATCTTTAAAAGTTAAAAATGTACTATATTTTAAAATAATTTAATAAAAGATTAAATAAACACAAGTTTTGTATTGGATCAAATAAAAAAATCCGAGGCTTGACCTTTTGAATCCTCATGGCTGCTACATCTATGTCTAGAGTTGGTGCCCCCTGTGTTTGCGCTTGTTTTTCTCTGTCTTCCTGCTGTCTAATCTCTCTCATAAATTTGGCTCGCAGGCGACCTTGTCTGGCCCTCTCATGAATCTGAATTATTTTAATGGCTTGTTCCCACGGCATTCGGATTTCTTCTTTTTCCTTTTGAGCGAATAGAGAATCTTAACTTTACATTCACTCGAATGAAAGGGATATTTTTATAATGCTATCTCTATTGTATTATAGCAGATAAAGTTCAAGTTCTATAGTAGGAAATAGTTTTTTGAATGAGGCAAGAGTTTAAAAAATTTCTAAAACTTTATTAGTGAGAGAATGAATCATGTACAATAAAATAAAAACCAGCTAAAATAACCAAAATTGTAATTTTTAGCCAAGGAAGATAAACATTTAGGAAATCAAAAGGAAATAACCCCTTACCCTTTCAAGATCTTGGGGTCCTATTTTTGCCAGCACTTGCCCTAACAGTTTTTCTCTTTCCTTGATGTTTTTCATTCTTTCATGTGTAAAATATTTTGGAATTGGAATCTCCACATCATTCTAAAACATTTCAAATCATGGGAATAATGGTAACAATTTAATTACAATATTTCCATGAATAGCTTGTAATTAATTAGTCAACAATTAATTATTAAGTTGTGTAGCTCTTAATAATCTAACAAGAAGTTTAAATAACAAAATATCATAAAAATATCATTACAATCAATTATAACATTTGATTTGAGTTAATAAGACACTTTTAAAAAAATCATAATTATCCTTCCAAAGTTTTTTTTTTACTAAATTCAACTTACTGGTGTCAACTTCAGGTCAGACAAGACGTCATCAAAATAATGGTACTCTGAGAACTCTAAGTTCATCATTTCATGCTTGAGCTCAACAACTCGGCCCATGACACCATCCAAACAGTGCCTTAGTACCAATCTTTTCTGTGGGTGCACTATCTGGTCATAGGACTGCTCCAGCTTACGAAAGATCTGAATGTATTTGATGTACATTGTGGCCAGAAGCTGAAAGGCTGCAAGACGATCCTAAAAAAAAGTAATAAAAATAATAAGTTAAGAATAGAAAATATGTTTGACTAGTTAGAGTGTTAAACAATTTGAGTGTACTTACCCTCTCTGGTTTGGGTGGCTCTGGGGGGTTCTCTTGCTGCAGGAGGTCTATAAGGGCAGCCTGAGCCTCCTGCCATTGTTTGTTGTAATAGCTGGATGTTTTAACACATCAAATTAGTGGAATGGTTACTCACATGTATACAAATTATGTAAATAAATGCAGGTGAACAAATTAACAAACCTTACTTGATCTAGGCCTTAAAGGCTATCATTATATTTGTTATACGTAGATTTGTATACGGAGTGTTTACAACAGTACAGATGACATGGAAGACAAGACTACAGATAAAGTTGGGGCATAAGTGTAGCTGGCTAATAGACAAAAAGGGAATGAGTGATTAAAGGTTTTCTGTTGACTATTCAACTATGCACACATTTGATTTGAGTGTACACAAAAAAGCATGATGCTGCTGTCCTCTGCACATAAGCCATTCTAGTATATTTAAAGAAAGTTGAATAGTATATTCATAAAGCCCACTTCACACTATTGTTAACTACTCAAATTTTAACTTTATCAACTTTGTTCATTTAGTTTTTTTTTACTTGAATTTCATCAAGGTAATCCTCAATACTGGGTTATTTCGACTCCCCCTCCCCCTTTTAGCATCAGACCACTACATTATATACAGAAATGTCATGTGTTCCAAAAAAATCAATTTTTGAAACAAGTTCTATTGACTTGGAGAAATTTAAAGAATAAAAAAATCTGTAACAAGAAATTTAAAAAAAAAGGGGATGGGGGGGGGTGGAACAAACACATCTTGTAATAAATTCATGAACTAACTTATTTGTTGTGGATATGATTCCCATTGATAACTAAAAAAAAAATATGGTGGCTATTTGTTTTTAGGCCTAGATTCAAGATTTTAAAATACTAAAAGTAACCTAAATCAGCTAAATGCAACATTAAATACATTTTACTACTAATAATAATGATTGAATATTGAATAATATAGATCTATATAGATCTAATTAATATTTGAATAAAATCAAATCTTAGTCTAGTTTTTCTAGAGTCTAGTCTAGGTAAACCAGATTAAGTCTGAAGGCAATTGTAATTAAAATTCATACTGTACGTTCTCACCTGTGAGACATTTTCAGCTAATCAAAAAATTAATAATATATCTAGTTAAAACATAAAAGCTAGTAACAGAGGATTGAGTGATTGGATTTCATTTTGCTTGGCGTAGCACCGCCATTGTATCCTAGGAAACAAAATCTCTCGAGATTTCCTAGGCCGGAAGTTTACTCCAGTTTTTTAAGCGTCGTCATCAAAGTTGGATCTAGTCATAGTCACATTTTTATTCCGAGGTGATTCAATTAAGTAATTATAGACTACTACGATATTTAAAACTTAAAATGTGTATTAAACCTCTTAACTCTTAACCTAGTTATTTAAATCAGATAAGGTCTACAAATACTTTCATAATTGTATTTGATTTCTTTTTTTATTTTACAGCATTAGGCCAGGCCTCCATTTCTTTTTCGTGAAGTTTAAAATCAGCATAGTCTACACTTCCGCAACTTTTTTATCGATCAATTTTTGTTATTGTTTGATTCACATCTGATTGTTCCACCGTGTTAATTTCAAATACTTTAATAGCATCCAGATTAATTTTAATCTATTCTGCAGGTTAATTTTTATATTTTATCAACTGTTTGTTTATTTACTGTTACATTTAGACATCTAGCTGATCTAGCTAAGCTTGGGTAATTTTTATGAAGTGACTGCTCGGAAAAAGCTTTTTCCCCCTCAAGGACTGTACGACTTTACTGACGTTACATCCAATTGAGTAACTTACTGATTACTAGAGGATCTAGATCTAACTAATATATCTACTTGCCTAGTAGTAGCTAGGACTACTGGTTAGAGACCTAGGCACCTTGATTTTAATTTCTAGAGTTATAAGAGCGGGACTGCAATAGTAGTATAACACAGACCTCAAAGTTGCACTTGTTGGTTTTCGCCTTATTTAAAAGTTTATTTGGATGTTAAATAATTCGAAAGCAGCGCTTGGCATGTCATAAGTTAATTTGTGAACATATCTGTGTCCAGTTCTTACTATTACATTTTGGGGAAATTTAAGTAGGCTTTTAGAATAGGGCCTAATTTTTTAAGTTGCAAAATAATTTTTTTCTATTACACACCCCTGGATGAAAAGATTGAATTTTGGATTACCTGTGAAACTTGAACCAATCAAGGTTTAGATAAAATGTTTTTGCTATAGGCCTAACTAGCTTCTAGATATAACAGATATATCTAGCTCACTGTAGCCGTAATGTGGCTTTTATCTTTTAAAAAAAGAAAGAAGGGGTGTTTACTTGATTTTGGGCCTGAACCTGATTTTGCTCAACAACAAAAAGTATTGTTTATTAAAAAGGCATTTGAGACAATTTTAAAAAAAATGTTTAGGCCTACAGATCCTTTTTTTTTTATTGTGCATAACATTATATGGGCCAGTCAGTAGCTTTGACCTTACATTCGTTTTCCCAATTTTTTTTTTTATTGTAGGTGTACAAAGCAACAATGACATTACAGTGGACATTTGTGGCTACAGTGCTATATGTTGAAATCTTTCTGATTATAGTACTTCTGTTACCTTTTATTTCACCCAAAACGTAAGTATGTGATTTGTGGGTTTCTTCCAGCCCCCCCCCCCCCCCCCCCCCAAAAAAAAAGCTTATTATACCACCTGATTAGGAAAAAGGGGGCAGGTCATCACAGAATATGAGTCTCAAGCTAGTGTTTTGCCTTCCCCTACAATGTTACTAAAAGATGGACTGCAGTGTACAATGTTTCCAATTAAACAACCGTAGACCTACATTTGATATGGCTTCATCGAGAAATTGTTGTGAAGGTGTAAGCTTGCTGTGGTGACCTTTTTAAAAAAATTGTTATGAATGATTGTTCACTTTTCATATTTGTTCGCCTTCAACAATCCTTTGTTATTTGTTAACTTTGAAATATAATAAACTTGATTGGTTTATGTAGACTAGGTATGTTAAAAGGGCAATTCTTTTTATGTTGCCAAATTTTTATTATTTTGAAACCATGTTTTGTTCAACTAGTTCAAGAAATTATTGTTTTGTTTTTTCAAATAATTAGAAATTTCAACAAATACTTTTGATATGGTCTGTGATGAAAGGTAAAAGGTCTGAGGGTTTCAAGTATTGGGCCTGTAGTTGGCTTTCAGAATGTTTCAGTCAGTAGGAATTAGAGCCACACCTCTTGACAATGTTCTGATCAATACTAAACTTGCCACAGAGAGCAGTAGTCAGTGCTGACTGCTGCTTTATTTATATAAGGGCAGACATTTGTTTTGTATGTTTGTTTGTTGTCTTTGCCAACCACAGGCTAGATATTTGTTCCTCCATTGACTAGAAAAGGCTTGCTGAGACCTAAGATAATTTTTTTTTTAAATCTGAATTGATGTTGGATTTTGACATTAAGCAAGGTTAGATGTCACATAGATATATTTTCTATATGTTTCAGATGGCAGAAATTATTCAGATGTCGCCTTGCAACAATGCTTTCTTCATATTCTGCCATTTACTTCTATATTTTTATTGCAATTCTTGTCTTGCTGTTTGCTGGTAAGTCATTCCACTTTTATCAATCATTTTCCAACTACTGTATGGATGTTAACATTTTAGTTTAGTTACTTGAAACCTTTTGCTATTTATCATCATTAAGAATTTAATTTATATTAATTTAGGACTAGCTGTATTTTCCTGAGAAGGAACACAATCTTACTTTATTCTGGTTAATTAATGCAGTTGCTTACCTTGATTACATATAATAACTTTCCAAATTTGGCTTTACCAGAGTCAGTGCGTGAAATGTTGAAGTACTCAGATTCCAATGTTACGGTGCATGACGCTAAGACACCAGCTGCTGAAACACTGCAGCACATGAAACTTTTCAGAGCCCAAAGAAATTTTTACATATCAGGCTTTGCCTTGTTCTTGTGGTTGTGAGTAAAGCGTTTAGTGCATGTAGCTGTTACTCTTCCTTGTTTAACTCTTCCTGCCAGAATCTGTTCGTGAAGCCTGGAAATATTCCAAACCGCTAGAGCATGATGATCTAAGGCAATTCCCCGAGGCTGAAAATGCTTATAACATGAAGCTGTTTCGTGCTCAAAGGAACATGTACATTGCAGGAATGGCTTTATTTCTCTGGTTGTAAGTTGATCAAATCTTTTCCTCCAATGTGCAGGCGCCATCTTTTTTAAAATCAGAGAAAGAAATGTATCTCAAAGTTTACATTCTTTTTCCTACTTTAGGATATAGGGAATTGGTTGTAAATTTTTGTGGCAGAAATTAAATAGACTGCTGCAACATTTCCAGTGTCACATAGATTCTGTAGGGTTCTGTCTTAATTGTTACCCTCTAGCACATTTTGTTGACAACAGCTTTGCAAAGTTAACACACTAATACTGTGTTGTTGTTTTTTTGTTATCAGTTACATTTAATTGGCAAATATAATTTCTTTCATTTTATTGTTTTAACGTTGATAAATTTATAAATTCGTGTTGTTATTAACCATAAACAATATTTGCTTAAAGGTAATCTTAGAAAGTAAAGCAATATAGAAACTGCTGTGAAATTTAAAAGCAATACCTTTCATTATTTTAAATGCTTTAAAATTGTGATTTTGCTTATTCTGTGTTAATGTGTTATTATCTTCATTAACAGCTAACTTTGATAATATTTTAGTTCATGTATAGTGATGCTAAAAGCATGCAGGCTGTGTTTAGTTTAATCTCCACAGAATTGTCATAATTTAACACATTACTTTCTTCTGGAATGAACCTTTTCTTTCACAAACTTAGAGCGTGCACTTAGGGCTTTATAGTTATAGTATGGTAGTAACCTCATTAAATGTTTTTAATTTATTCCTTCTTTTGTAAATAAAATGTTGCATATTTTAACACTTTTGCATTTTAGTATTAGCCTTATAAGTTAGGATATGTTATGTTAAACACATGCTTTAGGACAAATATAAAGTATGCTTGATATTCTTGAATTTTTGTCAATTTAAAGTTTCCTTATTGATAGGCCTAACTTCATTATATATATTCATTGAAAGGAAATAAGCTAAGAGTGCTGTTTAATCTTTCAGCATACTGAAAAGACTGATCACATTGATTGCTACAGAAGCCACATTGATGGCTCAGTGTGAGGCCAGCATGAAACAAGCAGAGAGTGCATCAGCTGCAGCCAAACACTTCATGGAAGAGAAGAACACAAGGGAAGAAAACAAAAAGGTAGTAGTGGTATCATTGGATTCTTGTATCCTTAGTCTAACAGTTACATAACTTGATTCAGGCCTGACATGACTTGATTCTTGTGTCCTAGACCTGACATGACTTGATTCTTGTGTCCTAGACCTGACATGACTTGATTCTTGTGCCCTAGACCTGACATGACTTGATTCTTGTGTCCTGACATGACTTGATTCTTGTGTCCTAGACCTGACATGACTTGATTCTTGTGTCCTGACATGACTTGATTCTTGTGTCCTAGACCTGACATGACTTGATTCTTGTGTCCTAGACCTGACATGACTTGATTCTTGTGTCCTAGACCTGACATGCCTTGATTCTTGTGTCCTAGACCAGACATGACTTGATTCTTGTGTCCTAGACCTGACATGACTTGATTCTTGTGTCCTAGACCTGACATGACTTGATTCTTGTGTCCTAGACCTGACATGACTTGATTCTTGTGTCCTAGACCTGACAATACTGACATGCCTTGATTCTTGTGTCCTGACATGACTTGATTCTTGTGTCCTAGACCTGACATGACTTGATTCTTGTGTCCTAGACCTGACATGACTTGATTCTTGTGTCCTAGACCTGACATAACTTGATTCTTGCGTCCTAGGCCTGACATGACTTGATTCTTGTATTCTAGACATGACATGACTTGATTCTTATGTCCTGACTTGACTTGATTCTTGTGTCCTGACATGACTTGATTCTTGTGTCCTGACATGACTTGATTCTTGTGTCCTAGACCTGACATGACTTGATTCTTGTGTCCTGACATGACTTGATTCTTGTGTCCTGTCATGACTTGATTCTTGTGTCCTGACATGACTTGATTCTTGTGTCCTGACATGACTTGATTCTTGTGTCCTAGACCTGACATGACTTGATTCTTGTGTCCTAGACCTGACATGACTTTATTCTTGTGTCCTAGACCTGACATGACTTGATTCTTGTCTTAGACCTGACATGACTTGATTCTTGTGTCCTAGACCTGACATGACTTGATTCTTGTGTCCTAGACCTGACATGCCTTGATTCTTGTGTCCTAGACCAGACATGACTTGATTCTTGTGTCCTAGACCTGACATGACTTGATTCTTGTGTCCTAGACCTGACAAGACTTGATTCTTGTGTCCTAGACCTGACAAGACTTGATTCTTGTGTCCTAGACCTGACAATACTGACATGCCTTGATTCTTGTGTCCTGACATGACTTGATTCTTGTGTCCTGACATGACTTGATTCTTGTGTCCTGACATGACTTGATTCTTGTGTCCTAGACCTGACATAACTTGATTCTTGTGTCCTAGACCTGACATAACTTGATTCTTGCGTCCTAGGCCTGACATGACTTGATTCTTGTATTCTAGACATGACATGACTTGATTCTTATGTCCTGACATGACTTGATTCTTGTGTCCTGACATGACTTGATTCTTGTGTCCTGACATGACTTGATTCTTGTGTCCTAGACCTGACATGACTTGATTCTTGTGTCCTAGACCTGACATGACTTGATTCTTGTGTCCTGACATGACTTGATTCTTGTGTCCTGACATGACTTGATTCTTGTGTCCTGACATGACTTGATTCTTTTGTCCTAGACCTGACATGACTTGATTCTTGTGTCCTAGACCTGACATGACTTGATTCTTGTGTCCTAGACCTGACATGACTTGATTCTTGTGTCCTAGACCTGACATGACTTGATTCTTGTGTCCTAGACCTGACATGACTTGATTCTTGTCTTAGACCTGACATGACTTGATTCTTGTGTCCTGACATGACTTGATTCTTGTGTCCTGACATGACTTGATTTTTGTGTCCTAGACCTGACATGACTTGATTCTTGTGTCCTAGACATGACATGACTTGATTCTTGTGTCCTGACATGACTTGATTCTTGCGTCCTAATACTCCTTTAGTGCTTACCAGTTAAAGCTAATCTTGTTGTTGACCCTATTGTTTAGAATTTAGCAACAGAAGAGAAGGACTTGTCAGCTGTTGAGAAGGAACTTGCCTCTACCCGCACTGACCTAGAAACTACCAGAGAGGAGCTGTATCGTGCTAGAGTTGACTTGAACACCATCAAAAAGCAGGCAGAAAGTACAAATCAGGAGTACGACAGACTTTTGAAAGAGAATGCAGAACTTCATGTAAGTGGAGATTGTGTACTGGCTCATTTATTAAGTTGGTAATCATTTTATATGCCTTATTAGTAAGGTACTTTACTTTTTTCTTCTCAGGATAAACTTGAAGGAGGTGACAATAAAAAGGAGAAATAAAGTTCAACTGCTTTCTTCATCTGGATTTCTGTGATGTTATATTTCATTGATGTATGCTTTTAAGTATTGGTTTTTACTGAACAGTGCTAATAATCCTAAGGATTTGCTCCTAAATCTGTTGTAAAATTAATGTACTTTGCATTATGGTTTTAGAAATAAAACTTAAAACTATTCCTAGACAAAGTTGTATTTTATTTTCAATGTATTTATTACTTTCATATTTTGTTTGGGTATTGTACTAAGGATGAGAAATATTTTAACGTATCCCCAACTGTTGTTGTTTTTAACTGATGGTCGTGTGTAAACTGCTGGCACTGACACATACTGGTACCAAATTTTCTGCTATTTGAAGCGAGTTTTTGATGGGCTGACCTGATTACTCCATTTTATTCATTAATTTTATCATACATTTTACCCACACCACTTCACTTTTCAACTTCATTGGCTACATTTGTCTTTTTTATTATTTCTAATGTGCTTACAGCTTGAGTGTTTGCACTGTCTGATCTCTTTAAAAAAATTGTCCTACAGATTTCCTAATTAATTTTTTTTAAATTCAGATACTCAGTTGTTTTTACATATATTGTGCAAGGGTTAACTTGATGGCTGGTTAAATCAAGCAGAACATCTAGTAGTTTTTAGTAAATATAGTCTTGGCTACCAGGATGTAGAAAATTGCCAACTTGCATGGTTTGTGCTGGAGGAAGGGTTAACTTAATGGCTGATTAAATCAAGCAGAACTTCAAGTCATCTAAGTCAATTCAGTCCCTGCTACCAGGCTGTAGAAAAGTGCTACCCTTATTGCTCCTCTCTATTAAACTTGTCAGCTGCATCTAAGCTGGATACCCCCCTGAGGTAACCTAAGAGTGGTAACCTATTGGTTAGAGTGATTATAGTTACTTTACCATGCAGCAATTGAGCAGAGTTGAGCTAATCTCTAATAAGCACTGAAGATTTTAGTGGTGTAAATGTGATTTTTTTTTTTTTTTTTTTTTTGTATCAGTGAACTACTCATTCACAATTGCTTGTTAGTAGTTGCTTTTAACCTTATTGCATTTTTTGTGTTTACAGAAATGTTACCTATGTAGTTATTTAGTTCGCATTTTTTTTTCAGATTTAATGAAGATAAAAGTACAAATGTCTTTTCTAATGCCATGAAAATTTCTATGCCACGAAAATGTGCTTTCAATACACTTATTATTGCAGGCTTAACCTTGATCCTTGTAAAAATTTTAATAATCTAATATTCAGCTAAAATGTTGATAATAAAATACACTCAAATGAATGTCCAAGTTTCTATGAATCTGATATTTAGAACAATGTAGTTGTGGGTAATGAAGGACTGTGATCTAAAGTTATTATTCGTCTGTTATTTTGGATGATACAGTATCTAGTATTGTATGAACAAAATAAAAGCACAAACCTACTGAAATATTTGTCATTATTTACTGCCTATGTTATTATTTAAACTAATGCTGTGCAAAAGTTTCCGATCTCTTAATTCTGATTTTACTAGGTCAATAACCACCGTCTGTCGTTAACTTGGTTCCATTGATTTGATGAAGTATTTTTTCTCAATTTATCATTTTGTATGTCAGTTTCTTTTTGGTCAAAGGTACTTGACAGCCTAGCTACGAAGGCAAACCTTAAGGTCTTGAATTATCCTTATTGATACTGATAGCCACTAGCTTAGGCTCTCTCTAAACAACAGCTGTCTACAACTACAAAGGCAAACCTAAAGGGTTTGAATGATCCTTATTGATGGCCACTAGCTTAGGCTCCCTATAAAGAACTGCTGCCTAAGTTTAACGATAGATCGCCTTCTGCAGAAAATGTTTGCTCCCAGCATGAGGTATGGGTTTATTTTAGCCAAGATATAGCACTGATGGTGAAAACAAAAAAGGTTTTTTCCCACATACAGTGCAGATAAGCTAGGTTTTCTTTGTAACAAGACTCATCGTCGGAAGACTTGAGACAATGGGACTAATCTTCTGAATGATTGTGACAATACAAATCCGCTGAAGAATTGTGAAATTAGGACTAATCTGCTGAATGATTGTGACAACAGGACTAATCCAGTGCAGTGTTGTGGGCATAATTCTTCTATCTTCACCATTTTCTTCTATTGGGACAGTGCCAGACAACCTGTGGGAAATGCTGTAGATTTGTTTCCACCGTGCGGTTCTGTGCACTTGACTTTTAGCTGCGCACTCTTCTGTATGTATGCCGCCAGCTAACACTGCATTTTGTTACGGAACTTCTTACTTTGTTATAGAAACACGAATTTGTCTCACAACTTCTTTCTGACTCAATCTTTGTGATCGTGCAACATTTTTTTTACCCTCCCACTCTTATAATTGTATATAACACTCGACATGTGAGCTACAACAAATCTAGAACCCTAACAATCACTCGACATATGGGCTACAACAAATCTAGAACCCTAACACGACCACACCGCCACAGAACAATACACACACAAATTAAAACGTTTGTAATTAACAATTTACCCGTGTTACTACACACGGAATTTTTTTTTTACCTTTTATACAAGAACTTCCTGCAACTCTATGGGGAGTTATACCTTGAAGCTTTCCAGAATATTCCATTGTTCTGTTTGCACTGGATTACATTGAATGTCTCCAGAATGCTCCACCCCATTATGTGTGTAATGATGTAATTGGTGTAATAGTGCAGGCTGGGCATATGTATGCTGAGGTCGAACACCATTTCTAAAAACAGGTAAGGTGTACTGTGCAGTTATCTCTGGAACTACAGACATCTACTCACCAACATTACGTTGTCGAGACATATTTCAGATATTTGTCATACCATATCGCTCAGAGAACACGCTCTATTCTTACAGCTGGTCTAGGTGGACGAGCGTCTGTAAGAAATACCTGGGGAGGGGGTATATATGGCCTGCACATCTGATACACCCCTACCCCCCTTTGCATACAACAGTGACACAGTTGGTACCCCAACACCCACCCGCCAATAGTAGCTACGCCGTTTGGTTGCGTCGCCGTGTACTCAGTGTGTAATTTTGTGACAATTGATGGTTGAGAGATGAGTGTGTTTGCTGATCCAACTTCTCTTCCACCCCTAGCGCACTAATTGTATAGCCCAAAAAAAGGTGGGGTTGGTTTTAATGTTTCCCAAGATTACCTTGCATCAAATATTATTATTCAATATTGTTAAGAACGTGGGGTTTTGAACATATAAATTGTGGAAATTCCCAGATTTTTAAATGAATTTGATGCTGACATCGTTTCTAAAACATGTAGGCCTATAAGACTATACACAAAATGTTGATAGGAGAAAGATTATGTTGCATCCTGCGTCAACTTACTAATCCAACCTTTCTTACAAGACTGAAATTTTACAAGGATTAGAAAAAAAATCCAAGGCGGTGTTATGTAACGTTACCTCATATAACTCAGTAATATGTAACCAATATGTTAAACATCCTTCTACTTCTTTGAGTTACACAATAGTTACACAATTCCTCCTATGAACTATGAATACAACCTGCTCCATTGACACACCCCCCCCCCCATACTTCTCTTAAAGAAACCGCCGATAGTTCCGTATCGATATCTACAAATCAAATTTCAGCCCGATTGATAACAGGTTTGAAGTGCTAGGTAATGACCGCACTCAGGTTCCGTCTGGAAGCGGATGTGTTCTGTAAACAAACACGTGAACACACTTAGTGCCAGTTAGTTCCCCTTCCATTGACAAGATGGCACGAGCAATTATCCTCATGTTGGTATGCTACACGAGCTGACGGAACAAGGTTCCCCCTTGCTTGTCCCCCCCCCCCTCCAGTTGGTATGCTACACGAGCTGACGGAACAAGGTTCCCCCTTGCCTGTCCCCCCAGCTTGATTTGATTAGGTCCGTGACGTAGGTGCAGGCTTTAGTAGACTTAGCTGAGACTTAGCCAGGAATCTATTTCGATTTCTATCTTCGTAAACTTGGACCGTTCTTTCGCTATGCACACAGGGGCTACCGATACCATGGATACATCTGTATTACTCTTTTTGTAGGCAGAAGCAAAATCTTGTAGAGATATTGGAGTCTTCTCAAACCGTATGTATGCTCTATGACGGTCATATAGATTTATTATTAAGTATACTGTTGCGGCTCTAGTTACATTTTTAGATAACACACGTTATTGGTTAAAATTAAAATAACACATCTAATAATGTACCCAGAATATATTAAATAGATAAAAGTAACTTTGGTTTTAAGATTTTTTATCTAGAAAGCATTTCAAAGTTGTTTTGACTAAATGTTTCATTATTATTTTCAAAACCTAATATCAGTGGCGCCAGCCACCACCCCCTTACTAAAACTATGCGCGATTTGGTGTCGACGTCATCCCCTAAACCAGGTGTCAAACTGTGCCCAAAGATGTAGGCCCTGTATCACTATAGCCTAATGAGTAAACTAATGAAAACATTGAGTCACCTGGTGCGGTCTCTACCGCCCGTCCCCGCCTGTGGCGCTACTGTTTAATCCACCACTATACCCATTTTATTGATTACTTTTATAAAATTTGATTTTTCATTTTTAAATAAAGGATTAAATAGAAATGAAATGAACATGGATCTAGATTTGAATGAAACTTAATACTATAAATTATACAACTAGATAGATCTATAAATTATGAATAGTTTATTTAATGAATGATAAAATTAATGATTGAAAACCAAAATCTGGAGTCTAGCTTGATGCGAAACTTTTTCAAGTGTAATCGTTTATTAAAGAACGTAGATCTAGAATTTAGCCAATCTAGGTCTATAAAAAATAGTCTGTATGAAGTTTAAAGGGAGGTACTTAGTGATTTAAGCAAAATTATATTATTGTTAGATTATTTCCCATTTGTGTCTTCTGCTATACTCTATCTATATTCTATATTCTATAGGCTTACTTTCGGAGATTTCATTTTACTTCTAAATGCTGAATTTATAGTTTATAGAGTCTAGCCTACTTCTATCCTGTACATAAAGCAACCAAACCAAAATACAAGTTTATAATTTAAATGCGAGAAACTTTTTTTGAAAAAGAACTCTCCTTTGAAGAAATGTATTATGCAACGTCTTGCTTTACTTGTTTTATTACAATAAACAATGTGAAAATATTCAATATTCAGCTATTCATTATTCTAGTTCTAGAATCTAACTCCAATTACAAAATAAGTAGATCTAGATCTACCATTTTAAAATTGTATTTAAAGGTAAGCATTAGCACTGCATTTTAAAAAATATATATGGATTCTAGATCTAGATCTAGATCTAGATCTAAATCTGAAAATCTAGATTCTAGAGTCTATATTTTTTTATTTAGAATCTAGAATCTAAGATCTAGATTTCGATTATTTATTAATTGATTTATGTTCAATGGTCGATTCTTTCTTACGATCGTCTGCCACTAGACCTAGAATCTAGATCTAGATATAGAATCTAGATCTAGATTATCTATTATCTAGATCTAGGTCTAGATTCTAGAAAGAATTTCAAAGTTGTTTTGACTAACTTTTTTTTATTATTTTCATAGCCTACCCTAATCTCAGTGGCGCCTCTATCCTTCTAACCTAACTTCTAACTAACTTCATCGTAAACAAATACTTTTATACTATACTCTTATACAAACATTCTTACTAATCTCTGTGTGAGTACGCTGATTGGTTCGGATTGGTTAGATCTATAGATCTAGATCTACAGTCTTGTTATAATTTAGGCCTTTTTGGGCTTAGTTAGGGGCAGGCCTAGATCTACTATTTAGGGCAATTATATAGATCTAGGCTTCTCCTCGATCTATTCACTTTTGAGCGTATTTCATTTTATTAGTCCTTGCTAGTGAGTCTTCCCTAATTAACTTATTGCATTTAAATGTGCTTCCCCCCCCCCTCATCTTTTCCCCTCATCGCCCAGAAGTAGGATAAGAAGGTGTGATTAGTTTTATGCTGTAAAAGTATAATAGGGAGGTGTGATTAGTTTTATGCTGCAAAAGTATAATAGGAAGGTGTGATTAGTTTTATGCTGTAAAAGTATAAAAGGGAGGTGTGATTAGTTTTATGCTGCAAAAGTATAATAGGGAGGTGTGATTAGTTTTATAGGCTGGTGTTACAGTTATACTTTCATTTTACAAGTTTGTTTTCAAACCAATTAACACACACACATACGCGCGCACACGCACGCACGCACACACACCATTACAGCAAGATTACTGTGTACATATGTTCTAAATATATTATAATGCATAGTTCAAGAGTGAATCATATAACCCCTTGTAAGTTTTCTTTTACTGCTAGCATGACTAAAAAGCTCTAATACGATCTAAATATAAATCTTTGAGGTGTTGAGTTTAGATCTCTAGTCTAGTCCTTTATGCTGATGAATAACTTATGGGAACAAAGAAAGCTCTCCTAGGCACGGGAAGGGCTGTCTACTGCTGTCTGTTGCTGGTTGAAAGGGGGGGGGGGAGAGGTGGAGGTAAGGGAGGTTATACAAAGGTTGGGTCAATGGCCAGAGTGAGTGAGACTAACAGTTCTAGACTAGGCCAGCCGGTGCCATTTGTACAGATAGATAATCAATAGCCTCTTTAATTGGAGTGTTGCTGTCATGATATTGTGCTGTTTTCTTATATTGACTTGTGTAACACGTGGATGCCTTGAAAGTTAGTCCTTTTCTTTAATAATTATACTAGCATTTTTACTTAAGAATTCTATAGATGGTTCTATATTATGTGAGAAGATAAAACGCGATTCTGTGTTAGTTTTTGTGTTAGTTTTTGTGTTATGATTCTAAGCCAGACGAGTAATTTCTTTAAATATATTTTGTATATCCCCTCCCCCCCCCCCAACGTAACAGTTACAAAATACTTTGGCACAAGTTGAACTTTTGACACACGAAAACCTATTGTTGCATCTCGAATTATTTATATATTTCTTCTCCGGATATTCCTGTGAAACTATTTTAGATTAAGATCTCTATCTCTGGGGATTTTACCTGAGCAGAGAAATCCAGGTGCAAAAGGTATGTCGACAATATAAATAGAGCATTGCCATTTTGGCAAACACGTTGAGTGTGTTATTCCCATTCTCTGATGATACTGTGGTGTGAGTGATCCCCCCCCCCCTGCCCTCACCTTATGGATTGGTTTGTAATGGTTTAAACGGCGCGGCTGTGGGGATAACAACCTTGTCGAGATGCTGGCAAGTGTCTAATGGAGCATATACAAGGGTAGAACTCTGTAACGACACATCGGTACATCTTGATGGATAAGTTCTGTTTGACTTGAGATGTCTAGCTGCTGTTTTGCTATGATAAAGACTAGATAATGATAATGGGGCCAATTCTATGTAAACATGCTTGCTGAAACGAAAGCATCAACACATATCACAAATACACCGAGTTATATAAAAAGTACTTTATTTGAATAAAAAGACGTGTCGGCATATTTCTATAACATCTCCATGCGATTGGGAGCTGTCGGTGTAATAGAGGGAAGTGGTGCTAGACATTCCACGGAACAAAGACAGCGCGTATTATTCTAACATTTGTCAGGTTGCCGCTTCCCACACTTGAGTGTGTGGGGATATGAAATAGTGCCCCGGTGCTGATGACTGCGGTGTGTGTGTGAGAACAACAGCTGGGGTGGGGAAAGGTTCCTCCCTGTGCTTTCATGCTCCGCGGAATGTCAACAGCCCACGAGGATACCGTGGGCTGTTTACTATCGGGCCCGGCTGTATCCAGGCTAGGTTTGCTACAACAAACATCCCTCGTATAGACCGGTCTTACATGTCACGTGTTGCCCGGCATCAAGCTTCAGTTACATCACCATTTTAAGCCAGCCTGTGTCAATAAACGGTGTGTATAAAAATGTGAAATACGTCACTTTAGTTCTGGAACTTTTCGCCTGGAGATGGAGTATCATGTGAGTAGATCTCTTCTCTCCTGGTTCCGGTCTGTCTGCCCTCTTAGGGCCAGGCGTTAGGTGCCGTTTGTTGTGTCTAGGGCTTGTCTTAAGAGTGTTTCGAATGTCGTGTCTTGGAACCCTCTTTAAGATACGTGTACTGGCATTAGAACAATGCACATTGTTTGGGGCACCGTGTTAAGGTCTGCAGAGCCGAGGTCTAGTTAAGTCATTGTGAGATTTAAGTTGGGGGACGATACAAATACCAGACCGCCAGTGACAACCAGCTACAGGACTGGTGGGGTTTAAACCAGCAAGGATCGTGTTTACTAGATTTTAGGGGGAGAAACATTAGACGGTTGTTGTGGTGTCATTTGACAGGCCTACTTTACAACATAGAAACAACAAAACAAATGGGGAAACATTATATTGTTTGCGTGGTATAACCTTATTAGCCCACTACTCAGCATAGAAACATCAAATGGCGAAACATTATATTGTTTGCGTGGTATAACTTTATTAGCCCACTACCCAACATAGAAGCATCGAGTTGTGAAGTTAAATATAAGATTGGCTCTGTTGTTATAAAAAAAATGATAAACCTCGATCCCTTTAAAATATGACATCTTATACTTATATCTTTGTTGTTGTTATTGTTCAACTTAATGCGGCTCCGTACTTGGATGTTAAACAAACATCTAATAGTTGAAAATAGTTGCTGTAATATGATTGTTAATGTGCCCGATAGTTGTGCTGGTATGTAGAGAATTCGATCACAAAATGGTACCTGGATCAATATTGGTAAAGCTACTTCACTGTAGCACTTGCCATTCCTCCCCCTCCCCGTCCTTCCCACCCGAACTGGGCCTCCGCCCCCACGAGAATTGCAAGAAGACAGTTTACGGAACTCCCAAAATACAATCAGAGCATTAGAACTAGCAGCAAGAGATATAAACAGTGGTGTGAACTATGTGCACGGATCCAATAAGACAGCCTTTTCATCTGTAGAGACCCTTTTAGCTCCAAACCTTTTAGCCTGATCCAGAACTTCTTTATGAATCAGCAGATATTCGGTCAATGGGATAACATTAAACAGTATTCCCCACCCGCCAGCATTAAGGCGTTGTCTTCAGTCTGCGAACCATCTGCAGATGCTGTAACCACCAGCTTATCTACCTTTTACCACAACTTACGTGAACACATCACTACATGTTTGCTCCTGTGTTTTGACACAACGGCTCACACAAATACTGCCAAGCGTCTGTATACAATCTCTCCCCCTTCCAGTGTTGTTACAAGAATCCACTCTACCAGACCCTCCCCCTATCCCACGTGACGCCGCAGATAATTAATTACTTCTCATTAATACAGAACAATCGATCAATAGCGTAAAAAATTACTCGTTAAAGCTTACGGCTGAAGGTCTAATAATCCCCACTGAGCTAAAAAAAAAAAACGATTGCAAGATCTACTGCCCCCCCCCCCCCCCCCACACACTTTTCTTTTCCTTAAGTTAAACGCATGACATTCTTTATGGTAACATTTTCTACGTCGTATAACAATGCCATTTTCGAGATGTTTTCGTTTATGGACTCAACTAATTCTGCGGTGGATTTAGATCTAGCTGTTTCTGTTCTCCCCCCCCCCCTCCCCACACACACACCCACCTCGGGTTGTCCGTGTCCACGCCCACCATCTGTGGGCCCAGCTTTAAGAAAGTATCCCCCCTTGCCGTGAAATTACCTTCTGATTGTTACCGGTAACATGATTTCAATCAATGAAGTTACCTGCGTGAACCTTGCCCTAGTTTTGTGTCGGTGTTTGGGATCCCCGACCTGCCGGTGTTATAGCACACCTGTACTAACTCCTTTAGTCTTAATCTCCCGACACGTCTGGGAGGTGCATTGTTCCTTTCTCGTGCTGTGTGGGATTTGTTCCTTGACCAGCTATTTCACGCACCGGCGGTAGACTGTGGGAACCCTCGCTAAGTCAACACTCTGCCTCTCGTGGATCGCCTCGATAAGCCATCGATCATTAGGAACAATTTGCTAATGCAATCATCCATTGATCCGGCTTGGGGAAATAGCCGATTTCATTCAGCTGTCTCTGTGTTGTACAAGTTAGTGTATTGATTCTTATATCGCTCACGTATCGCTAAGTGTCGAGAGAAGATTGCAGTGGTGTGAGTTATTATTAGATGTCTGACTTAATGACACTTGTCAAGTGGTTTAATCAGTTTATTGAGATGTAATCTGGACGTGAGGGTGATAACATCATCTCCATCTAGAGGTGTCGGCTGTTGATGTTGTGTCAAGTTGCTGATGTTTCTGTCGACTAATTGGATGCTGCTTCACGTTATACTATCGGTGTAGTTATATTTATACGGTACTTAATTTCATATCAGTGACATGTCAATATAAAATCGTAAGTATTAACTCTCTAGGATACTTTAGTTTGGAGATAATTGGCTGTTTACGTTTAGGGTAAAATAATGAACCCGTGTCTTAGGTGAATGTTAAAGGGAATTCCAAGAATTATTTTTTTGCTCTATAGCTTTGTTGTGCAGGTGTGTCGTGATATGTTTGAGTGTCGCTTGTTGCAGGTGTGTCGTGATATGTTTGAGTGTCGCTTGTTGCAGGTGTGTCGTGATATGTTCGAGTGTCGCTTGTTGCAGGTGTGTCGTGATATGTTCGAGTGTCGCTTGTTGCAGGTGTGTCGTGATATGTTTGAGTGTCGCTTGTTGCAGGTGTGTCGTGATATGTTCGAGTGTCGCTTGTTGCAGGTGTGTCGTGATATGTTTGAGTGTCGCTTGTTGCAGGTGTGTCGTGATATGTTTGAGTGTCGCTTGTTGCAGGTGTGTCGTGATATGTTTGAGTGTCGCTTGTTGCAGGTGTGTCGTGATATGTTTGAGTGTCGCTTGTTGCAGGTGTGTCGCTTGTTGCAGGTGTGTCGTGATATGTTTGAGTGTCGCTTGTTGCAGGTGTGTCGCTTGTTGCAGGTGTGTCGCTTGTTGCAGGTGTGTCGTGATATGTTCGAGTGTCGCTTGTTGCAGGTGTGTCGTGTTGAGTGTCGCTTGTTGCAGGTGTGTCGTGATATGTTCGAGTGTCGCTTGTTGCAGGTGTGTCGCTTGTTGCAGGTGTGTCGCTTGTTGCAGGTGTGTCGCTTGTTGCAGGTGTGTCGCTTGTTGCAGGTGTGTCGCTTGTTGCAGGTGTGTCGCTTGTTGCAGGTGTGTCGTGATATGTTCGAGTGTCGGACTAGACTAGAGCTACCGCAACAGGTAGATGTTGTATAGTCACCGTGGGAAAGATTGTTATATCAGCCTATCTGTTATCACCTTGCTGTTATATCTGATATCAGCTCTCTGTTATAATCTGATATAATCCTAATCTTTCTCCGACGTCTGTGCCACAAGGTTGTGTTTACACACGTCAGGTACACATCCATAAAATATGCAGAAATTTTCAAGTATCGTGCACCGTGCCGTGAATACATATTTAATATAGTCCAGTTTTACATTTTTAAAATGTATCTTGTATATTGTGTTGTGGATTCTACAATGAATTTCACTAACCAAACCAAGTGCTAGAAGTTGAAAACAATGACAGAAATAATCAAGATGACATTTTTAATATGAGTTCTGTTGCCCCGGTGCATATCTGTGTAACTTGTAGAAATGTGGTATTGTAGTGTGGTACATTATGGCGGTATATTAAATGCACACTCTTTTCTTTTTCTTATATTTAAGAAATGTCCACACCCATCCTCCTACGCCCGCTCTTAATTACATCACCTTGGTACATAGTGTATTTACGTGTAAGTAACGAAGCATGTATTGAGAGCGACTGCTATGATTTATACTGATGACTCTTGATTAGATCATAAATTGAATTAACCCGCTTCGACCTACGGTAACTGTACACAAACTAGTCAGTCAACAAGCGCAGGACGTGTTTGATCTCAACTCTATCTGATGTATAGCCGGCTGATGGGCCGACGTAAATAACTATCTTCCTTATGTCTTCCATTCGAATCACTTGCTTTACTCATACCTGCCGTAGGGGTCTACACATCCCAGGAAATACGTTGTACTTGGATCAAGTGGGTAGACGGGCGTTCTTTATTTACTGAACTTGATAATAGATGTTTGTCTTAGGTAGGCCTGTGATTTATTACGTGCGGATGTGTAACGGTAGGTTAGTCAGGTTGAAGGAGTTGACGCCACTTGACTTTGTGCTTCAGCCCAACACCGTAAGTTGCTACATGTCTTTTGTCTAGCTTTTGTTGTTTGTATTGAAAACATTGGTTAGTAAATCCAGGTTATAGTCCTTAAGATTACACATGCCAATACTTTAAGTAGGTTAGGTTGCTATTTACAAACCTAAACTTGTAGCCGGCTTCTCATTTTGATTACTAAACAGTTCGATTCCATGTTATTATAAACATTGTTTTACAAGATGGCCACTTTCTTTACAGTAGATATGAGCTATGGCCGATACCTTGCTATTATTTTGTCCATCACCTCCCCGTAGATTCGCGTCAATGATGTAGGGAGGACGTGAACTGGCTAAAGCGTTGATTTACTTCCCCTTATCGCCCCGAGTTTTCCCAATATTGATCATGTTGGTCCGCCATTATTGCGCCTCGGTAGATACTAATCGAATAGTTCCATCCAGTCGGAATAAAAGTTGACCACTCATGGTCTTGTGATGGCCTCAGCCTTGACTAAGGGCCATCTAATGTCATCGATGGCCATACATCTCAGCTGACGAATGGACGTCAATCTCCTACCTCTGTTGTCTTTAGATCTTCTATTTATTTGTCAACAATTGTTTCAGTATAGGAAGGCTGGAAATGTAACTTACCGCGGACAGACATTGTTGCTATATCTTATATCATCTTTTACTTACCCTATCTTGCCACTGTTTTAGTGGGTTTGTGTGAGACTGTCCTCATAACCAGTGTCTGCTTATAGACACAACTTAATGATTAGCACGCCTCATCAAATATAACATTTCTGATGCCCCGTGTCTACTTGTATGTAGACACAACTTAATGATTAGCACGACTCATTAAATATAACATTCCTGGTCACGTGCACCGCGAGCAATGGCCATGGCTATTTATGGTAACACCAATTATAAGTTAGACCAATGAATGGGCGTGGCGCTGGACACTTAAGTAGTGTGTTGATGGACATATGGCTAGCTGGTTGTTTATTTGTACCTTATATGACGTAGATATGGCTAGCCAGTTTTCTAGTTTGTACTAGACATGACGCAGATACAACTAGTCGACGCTGTGATGACTTTGTGTCTTGACAAGTTCGCATTTTATTGTTTACGTAACGGCGTGTCACTACCAGCTGAGGTGGGTGCGTCACAGGGACTGGTGGGTAATGTTGGGTTTTATAGCAGGTATAGAGTGGGATCAGCACAATATATGCGGTTCCTACAGGAATAAGCTGCTGAAGTGCACAGCAACTCACGACACGACTAAAGTCTCTAGCAACTTCCGACACGACTAAAGTCTCTAGCAACTTCCGACACGACTAAAGTCTCTAGCAACTTCCGACACGACTAAAGTCTCTAGCAACTTCCGACACGACTAAAGTCTCTAGCAACTTCCGACACGACTAAAGTCTCTAGCAACTTCCGACACGACTAAAGTCTCTAGCCACTTCCGACACGACTAAAGTCTCTAGCCACTTCCGACACGACTAAAGTCTCTAGCAACTTCCGACACGACTAAAGTCTCTAGCAACGCCCAACCATTAATCTTCCTCCCCTCCCTCCCTCCCCAACCATGCGCCCGTTATTACCGCCATATCTCAAATAATAGCCTGTTGAAAAAAACATTACCAATCAAGCGTAAAACGACGGTCTTCATTCCTTTATGTGCTTTCTGTTCTTCCTTCCTTCGTTCTCTTTCTTTTCTTCTTATATCTCTTCCTTTCTTCTCTATATCAAGCGTCATTTCTTCTCTTTTCTTCCTTCGTCCTCTTTTCTCTTCTTCTTTCTTTCTTCTCTCGATCATTCTCCCTTTCTTCTATTTTCTCACTGTACTCTCTTGTCTTCTCTGGCACCCAGCTCCGTGTCAATGTAAACACAAGTATTGGATCTCTGAAGTGGGAGAGTCATAGAGCTATACAAAGTGGAATGTTGAGAGTGGTGAAGATGTAGGGAGAGCATGACTCTCGTCTATTGTTGGTTGTTGTTTTATAACCAGCCACCAGCACACAAAGCTTAGATTGTATTGAGGTAGCTTGCCACATAGGTCTTACCATATTGTATGTTGTTGTAATTAGGTAGCATAGGTCTTACCATATTGTATGTTTTTGTATTTTGGTTACATGGCAGCACGCCCATATAGCGCTAATTTCTTGTTGTATTTGTCTAGCAGTAAATTATCCTGCTGGCTGCCCTTTAAAAACTTGAAGATTTAAGGAGGTCATTAATCCATCCCCGCTCTGACGGGGTCGGGTCACCTCTCACTCAACATCACCCCCTTTTTTCCTGCCCGGCCCTCCCCTGGCCTTGGTTGCACCATTCAATCGACTGTTGAATCCAAACACCCCTCTCAGCCCCACTCCCTGCCCAACCCCCACACACAGCTGATTGAATGCAGCACAAGACAGTTGTACCCCTGTCCTTTTGTTGTCCTTTACAAGTTGTATTATTTTAACGGCTGTTGTGCTACCTTAACTCCGGTGTCAACTTACATTACAATGTGCCTACATTCAGTCTTATCTTAACACATGTGAGTTATTGATTTTTTTTTCTAATTTTTCTAATTTTTTTTTGTTGATTTGCGGATTAGAACTTTTTTTTTAACCATATCCAAAAATTTAGTGGGGCAACAATTTGCTTTATTTAAATTAAAAAAAAAAGATTGTTATTTCATGAACTTATAGAGGTGCCATTACGTTCCATATGCTATTTGTTTACCTATTCATTTTTGTGTTGTCATCACAATAAATTAATGTGTTAAAGTCTACATACTTAGTTGTAGTAGTTGTAGTCAACGTTAAGGTTATAAGCCGTACAGTGTGTACCGACTTGTTGCACACCATCTAGCCACCCCTTCCCCACCACTGACACACACAACAGCGGGTCCTCGGACATTTCTCAAGGGATCAAGTCTGGCAACTAACCTTGACCACCATTGCCCTATTTTTGTCCCTAGCCTCACAAAATGGCCTCATTCCTCCCTCACCCACCCAGCCCCCACCCCCGTACATTTCACAAAGTTAAACCAATCAATTTTCACACGGCGCCCGTGGCCGATGTTGTCTTTGATGATGGACTGACATCTTGATGACAGTGTGAGTCACCCAGTCCGTGGGGTGGGGGGGGGGTGGGGGTGGGGGGTTGGAGGAATGTTTGGGGTCCTTCAGTGATGAATAGCTGTGAGTCGGGTTACCATTGGGATTTAGCTGGGCTTCTGTAAGGACTCGCCTCTTCAATGTGTGTCGTGTGCTACATACTGGACTCTCGTGTGTACTGTAACAAGTGTGTTAATTAAATCATTTGATTAGATGTGTTTCATATCGAACTGGATGAGCTAAGTTTGCTGTTTTTAAAGTGACTTCGATTAACCTGTTGGACTTCTCTATACGTCTATTGTAGATCGAGTATTGGCGTGAGGTAACCAGGGCACATGTCAACACAAGGATTTTATCGTCTTAAAACTGTACATGTACCTCGGCAGGTGTATTGACGTGAGGTAACCAAGGCACATGTCAACACAAGGATTTTATCATCTTAAAACTGTACATGTACCTCGCCAGGTGTATTGACGTGAGGTAACCAAGGCACATGTCAACACAAGGATTTTATCGTCTTAAAACTGTACATGTACCTCGGCAGGTGTATTGACGTGAGGTAACCAAGGCACATGTCAACACAAGGATTTTATCATCTTAAAACTGTACATGTACCTCGGCAGGTGTATTGATGTGAGGTAACCAGGGCACATGTCAACAATAGGATTTTATCATCTTAAAACTGTACATGTAACGCGGCAGGTTTTGTTAGAACAATACACCTTTCTGTGACATTACAGTCGTGTGGTAGGACTTGCTGGGTCACGTGGTGTTGTATAGGTGGGGAGGTGTCACTGTGCTCTGTGAAATCATTGTTTAAAAATAAAGTTAGATTGGTTTGGAGATTCCCAATATTTGTAATGTAGGCGTGTCTATACAATATGTGGAATAAATGAAATTATTTTTTTCATTGTGATAAAAGCCATAACATTGTTAAAAAAATCATTATTTTATTGACAGGTTTGCACAAGGGAGTTTAATATTGTGTATTTGTTGTGAGTGTCAACCTGCACCTAGCTGTCTCAAGTTGTTACACCTGTGGGCGCTACCAGTAGGACCTAACGTGTGTACACTGCCATCAGGACCTAACGTGTGTACAATACCAGCAGGACCTAACACCTGTGTGCCTTGCCTGTAGGACCTAACACCTGTGTACACTGCCATCAGGACCTAACACCTGTGTACACTACCAGTAGGACCTAACACCTGTGTACACTGCCATCAGGACCTAACACCTGTGTACACTGCCAGAAGGACCTAACACCTGTGTACACTACCAGTAGGACCTAACACCTGTATACACGGCCAGCAGGACCTAACACCTGTGTACACTGCCATCAGGACCTAACACCTATGTACACTACCAGCAGGACCTAACACCTGTGTGCCTTGCCTGTAGGACCTAACACCTGTGTACACTACCAGAAGGACCTAACATCTGTGTACACTGCCAATAGGACCTAACACCTGTGTACACTACCAGCAGGACCTAGCACCTGTGTACACGGCCAATAGGACCTAACACCTGTGTACACTACCAGTAGGACCTAACACCTGTGTACACTACCAGTAGGACCTAACACCTGTGTACACTACCAGCAGGACCTAGCACCTGTGTACACTACCAGAAGGACCTAACACCTGTGTACACTGCCAATAGGACCTAACACCTGTGTACACTGCCATCAGGACCTAACACCTATGTACACTACTAGCAGGACCTAACACCTGTGTGCCTTGCCTGTAGGACCTAACACCTGTGTACACTACCAGAAGGACCTAACACCTGTGTACACTACCAGTAGGACCTAACACCTGTGTACACTACCAGTAGGACCTAACACCTGTGTACACTACCAGCAGGACCTAGCACCTGTGTACACTACCAGAAGGACCTAACACCTGTGTACACTGCCAATAGGACCTAACACCTGTGTACACTGCCATCAGCACCTAACATCTGTCTACACCGCCAGTAGATGTATACCAGGCCTGTACCTACCACCTCTACCAGACACCACACCTCCACCAATTGTCTGAAGCAGATCTGGACTATCTGGCAGTAACATACAAGTCTAGTGTCCATCAGCCGAGCCATGGGCGGCTCCCTGTCCTGTGCCTCTAGAAGCAAGCAGAAAGGCACGTTTGACTACAGTGTGACCATCCACCCCAGTGAGGAGCTGGACACGTCCAGTTTGGCCTCACTCCACCAGGATTACATCGGGGACCAGTTCCTGCCCTACCAGACCAGACCTGCTGACATCGACAAGACGCTCGTCTCGAATGGATTCATTGTTAACGGAGTTGACAGGCTTCAGAGTGAGTACTTCAGCTTCTTTAAGTAAACGATACAGACATGTTTACGGAGGGGGGGGGGGGCAAATATATTTTATATAGAACCCCCGAAAATTTCAATTGCCCCCCCCCCTTCTCCCGGAGACAAGTCTGTAAGAAACACTGGATACGAGTCGTCTTTAAATAATGTCACCCAGATTAATCGATGTTTACACCTCTCACCACCCTGCCCCCCCCCTTGTTTATATCACACATCGTCACAAGAACATGAGATCCCTCTCCTATATTATAAACGGAAATAAACGTGTTTATCACTATTGTTAACAATGCACAAAAATATATGCTGTAAATTGTTCTTATCTCCACACCCTGGCCCGACTTTGTGAATTGTCACAATAAATCTGGGCCTAGCCATGTTGGGTGACGTCATTCATAAATAATAAAACAAAATAATTCCCCCCCCCCCCCCACCCCCTTAAGCTGCCATAAAACAAACCAGTCGTTTTACCATCAAGTAAACACTATCAAACAAAATAGAATCTGTAATCTGCCGTCTAAATCCGTCTGTATCAGATTTGTGTAAGAAAACCTACACCAGATTAGAAAAGGAAGTGAGTTATGAGCAACTGTACCCTGGTAGATCAATATCCTGTCTGCTAATGCTAGGTTGGATGGTATTACACAGGCCTATTCTACCTATTGTTCCCCTATAAATTGTGCGAATCATGTGACAAAAATGTGAACCGGTACTACATCGATGATACAAACACCAGGTATTTCCCCAGCCCGTCAACAAAACAAAACAAAACTTGTACTTGTGGGTGTGGATGTACGGGGGGGGGGGGGGGGGACTTTGGTGACGGTGTCGCTGACTGGAACTGTTCAGCCATGTCCCAATTGTTAGTTGTTCACAGACTGTCCAAGGCTATAACAAAACCGACGACTATATATAGGGTATATGATGTGAATGGATTGTGTACGCTCATCTCTTGTGTCGTCCACTTCGCTGCATCAGCTACACATTGTTACAGTTCATAGTGTTGGAACTGCCATCACTACCTCATTAACTCCAGGTCATGTTGTGATACCCTCATCTTTCATCAACCATTATGTCGGTGTTAGTGTTAAACCATCTGGGTAAACGTATGAGTCACTTTGTGTGCGCTATAAACTGAACCTATACTGTTGCCGTGATGTATAATATACAAACAACATATACTAAGCATCTTATCTGTAACGATAAAGCTTACATAACATGTATGTTCCAAGCTCGGACAGTGTGATCAAAAGGTAGAGACACTATTGTTAACACGAAAGTTCGAACCTGGGTTCAAATCTGTAGAGCACTACTGAGTCCACCCAGCGCTGATGGGTACCTGACCCACGTTAGGGCTTAGTGCTGACCACACTACCCCTTCATATGCAGAGGTCACAGAAACAGGTAAACTCTACTCCACTTGCACCATGAACCTTCACATTCGACAGGGAACTAAAAAATCTCAGCGTCTATCCAAGACGCCCATAGCATGCGTGTACCAAGCTCCTCTAGTGACTGGCAGTCACCCCGTGAACTTTCGATTCGTCATACAGTTTCCTGCAGTAAATCTCCCCCCCCCCCCCCAACATGATCCACTAAATCGAGCGTCTGAATGGAGAGATTTGTGTAACAATAACAGATATTCAAAAAATGTTTGGGTTTTACGCTTGATGGCGCCAGTCTACCGCTGTTAACTATTCCAGTCATGACTTTGGTTTTTACAGTCATACTGGAGTTGGTTGTACTCTTAGAGACATCAGTAATCACCGTGTCATAGGTATTACCTGTTGCGTTAACACCTTTAATGTGCCATAGGTGCTTCACGCTGTTAAACATCTTTATGGTGTCATAGGTGCTTCATTATGTGTTAAACATCTTTATGGTCTCATATGTGCTTCATGATGTGTTCAACACCTTTATGGTGTCATAGGTGCTTTATGATGAGTTAAACATCTTTATGGTGTCATAGGTGCTTTCATTATGTGTTGAACACCTTTAAGTTTTCATAGGTGCTTCGTGCTGTGTAATACACCTTTAGGGTGTCATAGGTGCTTTATACTGTGTTCAACACCTGTATGGTGTTATACGTGCTACCTGATGTGTTTAAGACTTGTGTGATGTTATACGTGCTACCTGCTGTGTTAAACAACTTCCATATTCAGCAGACAAGTGACCGCCCCTGATTGTCAAGCTGTCATATTTGTCTGACGGATGTGTTGGCCGGTGAAGTCTTACTTGAACCTTATTGTTGAGAAACATGTGTGTTGGTGTGTGTGTTGGCTGGTCAAGTCTTACTTGAACCTTATTGTTGAGAAACGTGTGTGTTCGTGTGTGTGTTGGTGTGTGTGTTGTGTGCTCAAATATTGGCGGCCGGTGGGGAATTTCAAGAATCCGTTACAAATATTAGGTCAAGGTCATTATGGAGCTGCCAGTGTGCAAATAATAACCGATATAAATTATTGTGACGTTCTATGATGCTGGTGATGGTAGATTCATGGTGTTTTCATTCCGGAGATTGTGTTGAATATACTAATAGTGTCCACGTTTTGTAGGCTGTATTGAATGAACCATATTACCAGTTAACATGATATTTAACCTATTGTCAAGTATCATCCATAGAATTGTTATTTAACCAGTTGACATTTACTACTAAACTTGTTATTTAACTATGCGACAGTTACCATCACTAGACTTGCTATTTAACCAGTCGACAGTTTCCACCACTAGACTTGCTATTAAACCAAGCGACAGTTACCATCAGTAGACTAGCTATTTAACTAGTTTAAAGCACAACCAAATAACTAACCGATCAATGATACATGCCATTATAACAGGCGAGGTTATAATTTGGCTTACTGCAGCCTTCGTTTTTAAAATGATGAATTGATTACTTTGCGTAAATACGATATGTGTAATAAATGGTGCAGAGGAATGATCCGTTTAGCAGCTGTAGCGATGGAGCTATTTTTAACGTTCGACTGATTGGTCTAGTTAGTGTGTTTTATAGCTCACACATGCAGATACTGTCGGCATGCTGTCGATATTGCTGTCTTTCTATACCTGCATAGTTGTTCCATTGGTGAAATTTTGTTCCAGATATAACTAGGTAAAGATATTAAATTGATTTTTAAACTTCGCGCTTATTATTTGGTATAGAAGTGTTGACAGATAGTCTATGATCTAGCTTGTAAATATCTAAGACAATTCACTAAAGGCTGTGTCACTGGTTTAACCTGTAACTACACACTGTAGTTGATCTTATTCGACCTGTAACTACACACTGTAGTTGATCTGATTCGACCCTCGAGGTCCGATCATGGAATAAACCTAAGTCAAGTAAAATAAAAATGAATGGAAGTGGCGGGACCATTGAACACAAGCTGGTGGTGACAAGTCTATCACACGAAGACAAGGCTATGGGAGACAGCAGAGGTAAGCGTTTCTTCCACTCTTATTGGGCTTTTAAAACTGGCATCTTGGTTCCAGACAGGATCTGAATGTAAACAAGGAGCATCTATCAAATGTGTGGGTCCAACCACTGGTCTCTATCAGTAGTCCCTCAATGGTGACTAAATCGTTGCTGTTTTCATTCATTGGTCGATACCTACGTGCATTGAGTGGTCGATGCGTACGTCTATCTTATTATAACTTAAGGATGAAAACATACAACCCATGGTGCACAGCGTGAATCGATTCCAGAAATATCTTTCATCTGTTGACTAAATACTTGCATTTGTCATCAATAATTGTTTTGTAAATGGTCACCCCACTAGGTGCATGTAGGTCCAGTGGTATAGGTCAGCCCACTCGGTGCATTTAGGTCTAGTAGTAAAGGTCAGATGGTCAGCCCACTAGGTGCATGTAGGTCCAGTCGTAGAGGTCAGATGGTCAGCCCACCTGCAAACTATTCTTAATCATGCAACACATTTACATTTTTCATCAAAGGGCCCAGAACTGTGCTTTACTGCAGTAAAGATGTAAATGTTACCATGAGATTAATAGTTCATTGATTTGTATGGCTTAAGCCAAACAAACATGCGAGGTTAAATCGTATCCGTTACCCACTTCAATACAAGATTTGCGTCAGTGACTTCTAAGTCCAGCTGTTTACTTGCACAGAATAAAACCTTAGTTTTCACTTCTTGCTTTCTAAGAATGTTGTTTATGTGGTGCTGCCGATATCGACTTTTGACCGAAATGTACACGCCTTGCTTTCTAATGACGCCAATTGTGAGGTATTGACATTTGACCGAAATGTACACGCTTTACTTTCTAATGACGCCATTTATGAGGTATTGACATTTGACATAACACGGCTGCTCCATACAATACTGAGGTCAATTAGTTGAGTTCATATCCTGCATTGTACGGCGTTCTGGGCTTGTAAGTCTGGAATGTGTGCTGACCTGTTTTGTGCTGGCCTTTTGTGTGCTGACCGGATATGTGTGTGACCTGATGTGTAATGACCTGATATGTGCTGACCTGGTGTGTAATGACCTAATACGTGCTGACCTGATGTGTAATGACCTGATATGTGCTGACCTAGTGTGTAATGACCTGATAGGCTGTGTGAGCAGAACTGGCTTGCAGCTTTGTCAACGCTACTAAAAGGGTTGGACCATGAAATAGATAACTTTTTCCCTAAACAATGATTGAACGTCCAGAGTTCGGTCACAGCGGGTGCTGGGCTGGTTACGGCGCTACAAACACCCACTCACCCAGAATACACCTCCCCCCTCCCCCCCCACACACAGTGACAATTACTGGCCATAGTCCCACCCATTGTCCTCGTCCCCCCAGCCATTCCCAGCGCTTGACGCTCTGAATGCCAATGAGCCAGGGACAGGGCCGGCATTTCTCCACCATGGGAACGGTGACAGCACAAAGCTGTCCCACACAATGGTCAATGGCTGTCGTGTCCAGCAGCGCGGGAACGGACGTGCTTGGATCCCTAAACACCTCCCTGCCTTGTGTTTGTTGTTTGCAGCCTCTCGTCTGCTTCATGTTGGCCGTCCAAATTACCACTGGCACTAAGTCAATTCACACGTCATGACAGCAGATTACTGGATGCCTTCTTTCTTTCAGTCCTGGTGCAGTGATAGATACTTACGATATGTTAGTTCTCTTATGTGTGTGTGCTATGTGCACAATTTCGTGTTGTTTTTTACAAAATCGTTTTGCATTTATTCACTACTGAAAAGGTAAAAAAGGTTATACGATAAAAACCGAATTACTTCCGCTATAAATTGCGTCGTTTAAGTTGTGAAGCTGTGGTCATCCACACCTCAAACAATTTGTTGGACGGTGTCCAGATGACGTCATTGTTTACATTGAAATGAAAACAATCCCACGGCGAGGATGGATTGTGTCAGAATGTATGAGAGTGACAGATAAGGGCCGCAACTCATGTATCCACCTCCATGCAAGTGTAGACCAAACAGAGTGATCTTATCCTGAGATCTGGATTTGTTTACCTTCCAATCCTCCATGTTGACTGCTTGTATGATAGGCACAAACAGGAAGCCCATTTTGTGGGTTTACGTCATCTCGCACGCGACTTGTTGCTTTAGCTAGACAAAATATGGAGATCTGGTCGAATGACCAAAAGTTTCTCATCTAGAATTATTCTGTTAATTAAGCATTGTGTGTGCTGAGTAATTAGCAGACTCCACCCATTTGTTATCGTTAGCGCTGGCAGTGGTGTAGATCTTGAGTCACCGTTTGAATGGCCTTTGTTTAAAAGTCCCCCCGTCAACCCCCCCCCCCCCCCCCGTCAACCTCCCCGTCCAACTCGCGCCACATCTCCCCATCTCCCACAGCTCTTTATTTACCGTGAACTCACCGCACGTGTAGATTCTCATCTAGTTATTTCACGACCCTCCCCACCCCCGGCCACGCCCATTAAGTTTGATTGTTATCACGGCTAAACCACAGAGAGTAACGAGGCTGCGACGATATGCGCTCATGGAAATGTCGTGAGCACCTCATCTTGTCAACAGTCCCAATCTACAGATTCAAGTGAGTCTTCTTAGATTTCTAGGTGATAACGGACACGTTAAAATTGGAACGGTCTAGAGTGGCATTGAATGGCACATCTGTGCCACTTGATGGCTGCACCGAACTGCACCTCTGCAGTTTCTGTGTAGTTTGAAACTGCCACTCTATCAGCGGCTCAGCGAATCAAAGTTTTTTTTAAAGTGTTTTTTAGGCTACATACATGAAACTCTGGTAGGACATTGGTGAAAGTGTGGTAGGACATTGGTGAAAGTGTGGTAGGACATTGGTGAAAGTGTGGTAGGACATTGGTGAAAGTGTGGTAGGACATTGGTGAAAGTGTGGTAGGACATTGGTGAAAGTGTGGTAGGACATTGGTGAAAGTGTGGTAGGACATTGGTGAAAGTGTGGTAGGACATTGGTGAAAGTGTGGTAGGACATTGGTAAAGTGTTATAGGACATTGGTGAAAATGTGGGAGGACATTGCTGGAAGTGTGGTAGGACATTGGGGAAAGTGTGGTAGGACAATGGTGGAAATATGAGAGGACAATGGTGGGACATTAGCGAAAGTGTAGTAGGACAGTGGTAGAGTGTGGTAGGACATTGGTGAAAAAAGTGGTAGGACATTGGTGAAAGTGTTGTAGGACCTTTTCAAAAAGCGTATGGTATAGTCACGTGAAATAGTCCCCTCTTTATTAAAATGTTGTGGTCTAAATATTAACTCATGTCACTCAACATTCAAGCGATAATGGCTGTAACTCGTGTGCTCTGTCTCCCGTATCTAATCAATGACTCGCTAATTACCCTCTTAAATCTTGCAGCCACATCCGTTACTTATTTGAACAAGATGAAGAATTTCACCATCGTGTTTCATATTTTGATATCATGTTAGATTCGTGTGGGTAGTCTGTTGATGTAAGTTTGTAACCCCCGGTATATTTTTCAACTCTAACAACGTCTATCGCAATAAACACATGCAAACATTATCTAGCCATGATGGTATACCATATCATAAGGCGATATAAAATGTGTGAACCTTGGTATGTTGGCATTCGTTGGTTTACCGAGCCCGCTAGACGCTGGGCGCACCGTACAGGATATACAAACTTCAGCTCGCTGGGCGGGAAGTGTTGAAGGCAATAAGAGGGATTGGATTCGCACAAACGTTTGTATTTTCTCCTAAATGAAGGCGTTAACGGACGAGCTTCCCATCCCAGGGTAGAGTCGCGAGGGTGACTGCCGTCTGATACTCCATCAAGTGGAAATAGATTGCCTCTTCTAGTGCCAGTTTATTTTTTCTAGCTTGAGATTTGACCCAGACATTTGTTTCTGCAGTCTTGTGAGTTATTTGAAACATTTTCTGATCGATCATTTGACGAGCTAGGCCGTTTTAATTGGAATTATATTTTTCGTTGTTGGTGTGTGTAAAACTGTGTTCCCGCTGGTTGATGGCGTGAGGTTGTAATGTCGAGGATGGCGTCTTGAGCTGGTGCCAGAGATCGATAGTGTACAGACAGCATGGCTCGGCTGTTTAGATGCTCCAACACATGAAACACGGCGCGTACATCAAGTATTCATGCTCACACGGACAGCAGTGTTGCCACATTCAAATCTGACTTCTAGTTCTAGCCGATACCGTTGTAGCAGTATCTATGTCACGTGGTCGTTCTTTCTAAACATTGGATCTTGTGGATACGTCTCTCATTGTTCTGTAAGAATCCACAGTAGTTGGGATAAAAACTGGATGAAGCCATAAGACAACTGTAACATGATGGATAAATACACGAATCGTTTGTCCAGAAGTTTCTCCGTGATAACTCGGAGACCTTCTAACAAGGGTAAGTACCGTCTTTATTTAAAGAGTTGATCCTCCCCCAATGTTAATTACTCTTGTAATGTGACTAGGTGATTGGTTTAACTGTTTGATCACGTGTCTAATACCCTGGTCTACAGGACACACTACTTACATTTGATCACGTGTCTAATACCCTGGTCTATAGGACACACTACTTACATTTGATCACGTGTCTAATACCCTGGTCTATAGGACACACTACTTACATTTGATCACGTGTCTAATACCCTGGTCTATAGGACACACGATATGCCGACATTACTTACATTTGATCATACGAATCTGACATCCGATATCTTATAGGAGACACATCACAATATCCCCGATTATTAATACAAGTTCAGCTTGACATGATTTTAGTTATATTGATAACATATGGTCGACCCACAGAAAGCTGAACTTATAATGTAAGGTCACCTAGACCTACTCAGGGTTAGACTTGTAACATAAGGTCACCTAGACCTACTCAGGGTTAGACTTGTAACATAAGGTCACCTAGACCTACTCAGGGTTAGACTTGTAACATAAGGTCACCTAGACCTACTCAGTGTTGGACTGGTAACATAAGGTCACCTAGACCTACTCAGGGTTAGACTTGTAACATAAGGTCACCTAGACCTACTCAGTGTTGGACTGGTAACATAAGGTCACCTAGACCTACTCAGTGTTGGACTGGTAACATAAGGTCACCTAGACCTACTCAGTGTTGGACTGGTAACATAAGGTCACCTAGACCTACTCAGGGTTAGACTTGTAACATAAGGTCACCTAGACCTACTCAGGGTTAGACTTGTAACATAAGGTCACCTAGACCTACTCAGGGTTAGACTTGTAACATAAGGTCACCTAGACCTACTCAGTGTTGGACTGGTAACATAAGGTCACCTAGACCTACTCAGTGTTGGACTGGTAACATAACGTCACCTAGACCTACTCAGGGTTAGACTTGTAACATAAGGTCACCTAGACCTACTCAGGGTTAGACTTGTAACATAAGGTCACCTAGACCTACTCAGGGTTAGACTTGTAACATAAGGTCACCTAGACCTACTCAGGGTTAGACTTGTAACATAAGGTCACCTAGACCTACTCAGGGTTAGACTTGTAACATAAGGTCACCTAGACCTACTCAGGGTTAGACTTGTAACATAAGGTCACCTAGACCTACTCAGGGTTAGACTTGTAACATAAGGTCACCTAGACCTACTCAGGGTTAGACTTGTAACATAAGGTCACCTAGACCTACTCAGGGTTAGACTTGTAACATAAGGTCACCTAGACCTACTCAGGGTTAGACTTGTAACATAAGGTCACCTAGACCTACTCAGGGTTAGACTTGTAACATAAGGTCACCTAGACCTACTCAGGGTTAGACTTGTAACATAAGGTCACCTAGACCTACTCAGGGTTAGACTTGTAAAGCTACCTACACATACAGAGGATTGGACTTTTAATATAAAGCCACCCAGACATAAAGAGGGTTAAATTCCTTACTAGGCCATCTTTCATCAATGTAGCACAACTCATCTGGACCCCTATAGAATGTTAATAACTGGTACAACTTTTACTTGTTTTACAATCTGAGGAAAAACTGAAGTTTGATGCAGAATCAGACATTGTATGGTGGGGGGGGGGCGGTCTGTGTTGTCAGGGTTTTAACACTGGGTCTGTCGAACTAGATGTACAGAAGGTAAACACACATAGGTAACTTTATATATTGCGTGTTTAGGACATTACTTCATTTTAACTAGAGCACGGGTTCCCAACCTGGGGGTCGCGACCCCCCTGGGGGTCGCGAAGGTCTTTCTGGGGGGTCGCCAACTGGTATACTAAACCTTAGTAATTTGAAACAAAACATAAATATTTAGAAGAATTTTTTGAAATTCGGCTTCATTAACATCACTGGAAATGTAATAGAGAAGAAACAAAGCGCCTGTACAAAGTTGTTCTCAGTCACGAATCTATGAAATCTTCAAAACTAAAACGTCATTTGAGACGAGTCATTCGGAACACACCAAAAATATATGGAGTTCTTTCGTCGGTAAGAAGCTAGTTGCAAAGGCCAGAGACTTGATCGAACAGGAAGTTTTCACCAGCATTAGTGCAAGCATCAAATGAAGTCGCGATAGACAATGCCAAGAAGCAAAAAAAAAAAAAAAAAAAAAAAAAAATAGGAGAAAATCTCATCAAACGCTGCATGTTCGTAAATGTTAAATAACACATTTTTATCGAAATTAAACTTTCACCATTGTTTGCTTTTCAAGTTGATAAATCAACAGACGTGAGATCGTGTTCGCAGTTGCTGGTCTGTGTCTATATTCATGCGGATGATAGCAAAGAAGAGTTGCTCTTTTGTGAAGATAGCATGGGGAAAATAAATACCTTTTTTGAAATTGGATGATTAAAATGGGTTAGAACGGCTGTGGGGGTTTAAACGGATGGTGCGCCATCTATGTTTAGCTCAAAATCGGGCTTTCAGAAAACAGAAAAGACTTAGCTCCCTAACCACTGCCCTAACCAATCGACGTCAAGAATCCATTGCTAGTACAAGTCGTAAATTATATAAAATATGGAGCCTTCAATGAACTGAGCAAAAAACATTAATATAGATCACGAGGTTCTGCTCTTCTACACTACAGTACGCTGGCTGTCAAACGAAATGTTGTAAATTGTGTTTTTGAATTGAAATCTGAAATCAAATTGTTCTTGGAAGTGCAAAGGAAACAAGACTTTTTGGTATACATAAAACGACATAGAGTGGTTGGAGAGAGTATCATACCTAGCAGATATGTTCGAACATCAAGATAAGCTTAACCTGAAGCTTCAGGAAAAATGAACGAATATTACAACTTTCCATGATAATCTCGGGGCATTTTTATCAAAGCTGCAAAATCGGTAAAGAAAATAAATCTTGGAAATACTGTAAATTTGAGAAACTCTGCGGTGTGGTAGATGAATCTGATTGTGAGATAATTAAAATTTTGAAAGAATCAATTTCTGGGCATATTGAATCTCTTGAAAACGAACTGCATCGCTATTACACATTACCCATTCTCTTCTTCCCTTGATGTTGCCACCATTCCCGGTGAATTACAAGATTAATTCTTTGATTTGCAGAATGATTCCGAGTAAGATGAAAAACTGCAGACACAATTCATACCCAAACGTAAAATTGATTGACTTTTCGAGAATACATTTTTAACACTATTCTTCGATTAAAAACAAAATTAAGATAATTATAATGACATAGGTTGGCGTTAACAAAAAAAAAATTAAAATTAAAAACTTAACCACGAAGGTTTAGTGAATAGTATGCAATTTTACTCATGCTATTAAAATAGTTATCAAGAGTAGTTCATATTGAAAATCTAATATAAAATCTTATTTTAGTGCTTATTAATTTCCATACTAATTTCAGCTTTTTAATTCTATGGGGTCGCGGGTCACTTACTTTTTATAAAAGGGGGTCGCCACTCAAAAAAGGTTGGGAACCACTGAACTAGAGTAACACTAACACTATAGGCAGTCTTTATAAAAATCCTCTATTGCCTTATTTTGTCAGTACGAATTGCTATACAAATCTTTGTTTTACCCATGTCATGTGTCTGCTTTGTATTGACCTTCCCATCACTTGACGTTTAGTTTGGTGAGACGTGAATCCACCACTGGATAAATTTGGTCAAACGTGAATCCGTCACTGGATAAATTTAAGAAAACGTGAATCCGTCACTGGATAAATTTGGTGAAACGTGAATCCGTCTCTGGATAAATTTAGTGAAACGTGAATCCATGACTGGATAAATTTAGTGAAACGTGAATCCGTCACTGGATAAATTTGGTGAAACGTGAATCCGTCTCTGGATAAATTTAGTGAAACGTGAATCCATGACTGGATAAATTTGGTGAAACGTGAATCCGTCTCTGGATAAATTTAGTGAAACGTGAATCAATGACTGGATAAATTTGGTGAAACGTGAATCCGTCTCTGGATAAATTTAGTGAAACGTGAATCCATGACTGGATAAATTTGGTGAAACGTGAATCCGTCTCTGGATAAATTTAGTGAAACGTGAATCCATGACTGGATAAATTTGGTGAAACGTGAATCCGTCACTGGATAAATTTAGTGAAACGTGAATCCGTCACGGGATAAATTGAGTGAAACGTGAATCCGTCACGGGCCGACATAATGACTGGCCCCACCTGCTCACACAACTTCCGCTTCAGCCTAGGAATGTTAACTAGCAATTAGATGGGCCCGTGTGGGAACGGATGTCTCATTCACTCTCCCACACACCCACACACCCTCACACACTTCTCTCATTCCGTCTACAACCCTGTCACCTCCAATCTGTATATCAACAACCTAACCCTTTCTACAGCGTATTATGATAACTCAGGTTGTGTATCAACAACCTAACCCTTTCTACGGCGTATTATGATAACTCAGGTTGTGTATCAACAACCTAACCCTTTCTACAGCGTATTATGATAACTCAGGTTGTGTATCAACAACCTAACCCTTTCTACAGCGTATTATGATAACTCAGGTTGTGTATCAACAACCTAACCCTTTCTACAGCGTATAATGGTAACTCAGGCTGTGTATCAACAACCTAACCCTTTCTACAGCGTATTATGATCACTCAGGTTCATAGTTTCCTATCAACATAAATGAGGACAGTAATATAAATATAAACAAAGATCTCTACCGACCACTGTTTATGTTTCTACTGAAAGCCCCAACAGCTAAACAAACAACAAACATGTTGAAAACTGTTTGATGACATTTCTCATGTTTGACCTATTCATATGTTCTGTCGCATATTTTCTCTAAACCTTATACTTGTAAATAAGTCGGCTGCTTATTTGCTAGTCTAATCCTAGGTTCCCGGAAAAATGTGGAACGGAAAAAAAGCGCAAAACAAATTGCGTAACGGAAAAAAGAGCACACAGAAAAAAGCGCTAACAGAAAAATGCGTAGTTCTAACCCTAATCCTAACCCTACCAGCGATTCTATTATTAAAATAACGTTACGATATTGTAGTGTCCTGTCGACGGACCACATTAGATCAAATGTTACCACATGACCACATTAGATCAAATGTTACCATAGTGACCACATTAGATCAAATGTTACCACAGGACCACATTAGATCAAATGTTACCACAGGACCACATTAGATCAAATGTTACCACAGGACCACATTAGATCAAATGTTACCATAGGGACCACATTAGATCAAATGTTACCATAGTGACCACATTAGATCAAATGTTACCACAGGACCACATTAGATCAAATGTTACCACAGGACCACATTAGATCAAATGTTACCACAGGACCACATTAGATCAAATGTTACCACAGGACCACATTAGATCAAATGTTACCACAGGACCACATTAGATCAAATGTTACCACAGGACCACATTAGATCAAATGTTACCATAGTGACCACATTAGATCAAATGTTACCACAGGACCACATTAGATCAAATGTTACCACAGGACCACATTAGATCAAATGTTACCACAGGACCACATTAGATCAAATGTTACCATAGGGACCACATTAGATCAAATGTTACCATAGTGACCACATTAGATCAAATGTTACCACAGGACCACATTAGATCAAATGTTACCACAGGACCACATTAGATCAAATGTTACCACAGGACCACATTAGATCAAATGTTACCACAGGACCACATTAGATCAAATGTTACCACAGGACCACATTAGATCAAATGTTACCACAGGACCACATTAGATCAAATGTTACCATAGTGACCACATTAGATCAAATGTTACCACAGGACCACATTAGATCAAATGTTACCACAGGACCACATTAGATCAAATGTTACCATAGTGACCACATTAGATCAAATGTTACCACAGGACCACATTAGATCAAATGTTACCATAGGGACCACATTAGATCAAATGTTACCATAGGGACCACATTAGATCAAATGTTACCACAGGACCACATTAGATCAAATGTTACCATAGGGACCACATTAGATCAAATGTTACCATAGTGACCACATTAGATCAAATGTTACCACAGGACCACATTAGATCAAATGTTACCACAGGACCACATTAGATCAAATGTTACCACAGGACCACATTAGATCAAATGTTACCACAGGACCACATTAGATCAAATGTTACCACAGGACCACATTAGATCAAATGTTACCACAGGACCACATTAGATCAAATGTTACCATAGTGACCACATTAGATCAAATGTTACCACAGGACCACATTAGATCAAATGTTACCACAGGACCACATTAGATCAAATGTTACCATAGTGACCACATTAGATCAAATGTTACCACAGGACCACATTAGATCAAATGTTACCATAGGGACCACATTAGATCAAATGTTACCACAGGACCACATTAGATCAAATGTTACCATAGGGACCACATTAGATCAAATGTTACGACAGGACCACATTAGATCAAATGTTACCACAGGACCACATTAGATCAAATGTTACCATAGTGACCACATTAGATCAAATGTTACCACAGGACCACATTAGATCAAATGTTACCACAGGACCACATTAGATCAAATGTTACCATAGTGACCACATTAGATCAAATGTTACCACAGGACCACATTAGATCAAATGTTACCATAGGGACCACATTAGATCAAATGTTACCATAGGGACCACATTAGATCAAATGTTACCACAGAACCACATTAGATCAAATGTTACCATAGGGACCACATTAGATCAAATGTTACCATAGGGACCACATTAGATCAAATGTTACGACAGGACCACATTAGATCAAATGTTACCATAGCGAGCCATGGTTGTGTGGAGCAATGACCTCAGCTAAAAGGTCCTAGCTCAGCCCCCATTAGCGCCACTGCTTCACATGTGCATGTCATGTTTGATCCGCCCAATAACACGTTTAATTGAAGGCATTCAACTCTCTCCCTGCGCCATTACCGTCCCTTCTAAAGTTTTTGGTCTATATTTTGGGTGCAAACAGGGAGAATATTCTCGTCAGCTGGTAGAAAATGTTCTCATATACCAGCCGTCTCATGATCGTGTATAAAGTCCACAACAGTCCAGGTCTGGCTAGTTAATTACTGCAACAGCCAACACCCTAATAGCTACACATATGAATGACGCCGTGGCGCTGTCTTGATTTAAAAGTCGCTTATATTCTTCTTTGTTTATTGACCAAAAGCCGCTTGTCTTATATTCTACTTTGTTTATTGGCAAAAAGCCGCTTGTCTTATATTCTACTTTGTTTATTGGCAAAAAGACGGTTTTCTTATATTCTGCTTTGTTTATTGACAACTTATATTCTGCTTTGTTTATTGACCAGCTTGTGCGAAAAGATGTTCGTGCTGCAAGTTATCTCAATAACCTTTTATTTTTATATCTGCCCTTTCTTTCTGCTGGGTTTTGAGCGAACTCCTAACCCCGTGACTCTAGCTTACCCCGTAATATTACACCCCTCCCCTCTCAGCTCCCCCTCACATTCACCAATTTTACTCGCTCTTTAATATCACGCCCCACCTTCCCACCCCTCCATCCTCACTAAATTTTAACTCACTCTGTAATCCGACCCCTCTCCTCCCTCACGCCCATTCTTTCTCCGTCGTTTGCTCGCGCAGTAATTTGACCCCACCCCACCGTTACTTGGCGCTCCCAGGGTTCAAGTAAAAAAAAAAAGGATAAACCAACTGTTTACTTTATAAGCTGTCTGAATATTCGTCCGTTTACCTGGCCATTTGAAGCTGCATGTTTGTAGCGTAGGTTTGTTTGATTTTGTTGTTGGCTCTACGCGGCTCTTGTCTGCTACACTAGCTGCTGACACTAAGTGGGTGTCTTTACTGTCGTTGTTGTTGTTGGCTATTGGTGTGGGGTTAACCTGCCTGCTGATTGTGTTCTTATTGACTCGAGTAAACATGTGTAGATATTTCATGTGTTTCTGAATCACAAAGAGCCCTAGCACTCGCTCTCCACTTTCAATTTGTACTGAATATGTAGACATGACTAGTCTACATCACACGCATTAGTATTGTAATGAATGTGTATACATGACTAGTCTACATCACACGCAATACTCGCGGCAGTTCTACTCCAATATAGCCAACCAATGTCTGCTTTGTTCACTAGAAGAGAGTTAAGATATTAAAAAATCTGAGTGGGATAGACATACAGACCCAGGCACGTGACGTAGAGGGTGCAAAATGTGCATTAAGCACAGAGTTTTCTTTGAGCTAACACTGACCTTATCTACAACCGAGATAGATTTGGGAAACTAAAAAAATAGGCACCGGAAAATGCGCAACGAAAAATTGCGCGCACTGATAAAGCGCTCATAGATAAAGTGCTCAAAGAAAAATGCACTAATTTCTGGGAACATTACAGCATACAACTACAGCTATATCTCATTGTCTGGGCTCAAGGTCCAACCTACAACTACAGTTACGTTTGGTGTAAAACTCAAGGTCCAACCTACAACTCTAGTTACGTTTGGTGTAAAACTCAAGGTCCAACCTACAACTCTAGTTACGTTTGGTGTAAAACTCAAGGTCCAACCTACAACTCTAGTTACGTTTGGTGTAAAACTCAAGGTCCAACCTACAACTCTAGTTACGTTTGGTGTAAAACTCAAGGTCCAACCTACAACTCTAGTTACGTTTGGTGTAAAACTCAAGGTCCAGCATACAACTCTAGTCACGTTTGGTGTAAAACTCAAGGTCCAACCTACAACTCTAGTTACGTTTGGTGTAAAACTCAAGGTCCAACCTACAACTCTAGTTACGTTTGGTGTAAAACTCAAGGTCCAACCTACAACTCTAGTTACGTTTGGTGTAAAACTCAAGGTCCAACCTACAACTCTAGTTACGTTTGGTGTAAAACTCAAGGTCCAGCATACAACTCTAGTCACGTTTGGTGTAAAACTCAAGGTCCAACCTACAACTCTAGTTACGTTTGGTGTAAAACTCAAGGTCCAACCTACAACTCTAGTTACGTTTGGTGTAAAACTCAAGGTCCAACCTACAACTCTAGTTACGTTTGGTGTAAAACTCAAGGTCCAACCTACAACTCTAGTTACGTTTGGTGTAAAACTCAAGGTCCAACCTACAACTCTAGTTACGTTTGGTGTAAAACTCAAGGTCCAACCTACAACTCTAGTTACGTTTGGTGTAAAACTCAAGGTCCAACCTACAACTCTAGTTACGTTTGGTGTAAAACTCAAGGTCCAACCTACAACTCTAGTTACGTTTGGTGTAAAACTCAAGGTCCAACCTACAACTCTAGTTACGTTTGGTGTAAAACTCAAGGTCCAACCTACAACTCTAGTTACGTTTGGTGTAAAACTCAAGGTCCAACCTACAACTCTAGTTACGTTTGGTGTAAAACTCAAGGTCCAACCTACAACTCTAGTTACGTTTGGTGTAAAACTCAAGGTCCAACCTACAACTCTAGTTACGTTTGGTGTAAAACTCAAGGTCCAACCTACAACTCTAGTTACGTTTGGTGTAAAACTCAAGGTCCAACCTACAACTCTAGTTACGTTTGGTGTAAAACTCAAGGTCCAACCTACAACTCTAGTTACGTTTGGTGTAAAACTCAAGGTTCAACCTACAACTCTAGTTACGTTTGGTGTAAAACTCAAGCTCCAACCTACAACTCTAGTTACGTTTGGTGTAAAACTCAAGGTCCAACCTACAACTCTAGTTACGTTTGGTGTAAAACTCAAGGTCCAACCTACAACTCTAGTTACGTTTGGAGTAAAACCCAAGGTCCAACCTACAACTCTAGTTACGTTTGGTGTAAAACTCAAGGTCCAACCTACAACTCTAGTTACGTTTGGTGTAAAACTCAAGGTCCAACCTACAACTCTAGTTACGTTTGGTGTAAAACTCAAGGTTCAACCTACAACTCTAGTTACGTTTGATGTAAAACTCAAGGTCCAACCTACAACTCTAGTTACGTTTGGTGTAAAACTCAAGGTCCAACCTACAACTCTAGTTACGTTTGGTGTAAAACTCAAGGTCCAACCTACAACTCTAGTTACGTTTGGTGTAAAACTCAAGGTCCAACCTACAACTCTAGTTACGTTTGGTGTAAAACTCAAGGTTCAACCTACAACTCTAGTTACGTTTGTTGTAAAACTCAAGGTTCAACCTACAACTCTAGTTACGTTTGGTGTAAAACTCAAGGTTCAACCTACAACTCTAGTTACGTTTGGTGTAAAACTCAAGGTTCAACCTACAACTCTAGTTACGTTTGGTGTAAAACTCAAGGTCCAACCTACAACTCTAGTTACGTTTGGTGTAGAACTCAAGGTCCAACCTACAACTCTAGTTACGTTTGGTGTAAAACTCAAGGTCCAACCTACAACTCTAGTTACGTTTGGTGTAAAACTCAAGGTCCAACCTACAACTCTAGTTACGTTTGGTGTAAAACTCAAGGTCCAACCTACAACTCTAGTTACGTTTGGTGTAAAACTCAAGGTCCCAACGCTACATCCATTCTGATGTTTTCTTGCTGTTTTCTCTCCCTGTGCCGCTAAACCAAGCGACATGTCCACACAAGACTAGCGAGGATCTTGTCGTGTTTGTAGTTGGCTTTCAAGATTTGCACGCTCTTTAGATAACTGGGCCTAGGTGGGGAGGGCTAGGGATGGTAGAACTATCACATTTCCTGTGGTCTGTGAGGTGATACTATTGTTCTCTATTGAACGTGATATCTTTGGCTTTCCTCTCTGGTTTGTTACAGTGAACTCTGAACTCAGTACACTAGTACCCTGTGTGTGTGCCTGTATCAGCTCTGTGTTGTGATACAAGAACAAGGGGTTCATTGTCTGGTACAACACACTCTGGCACCACATAGCCAGTTCCACTCTCTTGTAGATAGACACAAATGTCTATTATTATTACATCACTTAGAAACCTGCAATGCTAAATGACGACCTATCTACAGCTCCGTACTAGATCTGGTATGTTTGTCTTTGTTTGACGTGAGTGTTTGCTTCCAGAAACATTGGAGTTGTGTGAGATACATGTAACTCAAAGGCCAGAGAGAAAAACGTGTTTGGTCTCTGGCTTGCTGCTAATCCTTTTAACATTATCGCTCAAACACCACGGCTGATGGAGGCCGGGAATTCCCGTACTTGTTGCCGTGACCTCAATATGCCAGACAAGAGATTCAGTCAGTTCCCCCACCTCGCCCGACATGCCTCCTCACACCCCACCCCTCCCCACACCCCACTCCTCCCCACACCCCACTCCTCCCCACTCCCACACTGTGTAGGTGAATGTTTACATTTAGCACCTGTTCATCTAGTTTCTAGATACACAATATTTTTTCTCCCAATCAACTTCTTGTATTTTAAAAAAAATGTGTTATTAAACAAGTTTACTGTTATCTTTTAATTCCTTGTATTTATATTGAAGCTAATTTCGAAAAAAAACCATCGCAGGCCTGCTAAGTTTTATTTACGTTAACCCCGCCCCCTTCCGACCCCTACAAACACACTTTAGGTAAACAGTGTGTGATTTACATGCAATAAATAAAGTTTGAATTCAAATCTCCTTTCTATGGAGGGTTTAGCCTAATGTTGCCAAGGCTGTGAGTAGTTTATTGTAGGCGGGTATCGAAGCATCCATTTCACGTTGGTTGGTCTCAAACATAAACGGATATTATGTTCGACCGTCCAAACAGTATGTGATAATTTTCTAGTGTTAAATGCAACTGTTCTAGTAATACACGTTCACCCATCCCATTGCATGCATGCTCATCTGATAACTCTAATATCATGTTCACCAATCCCATTGCATGCCTGCTCATCTGATAACTCTAATATCATGTTCACCCATCCCATTGCATGTCTGCTCATCTGATAACTCTAATATCATGTTCACCCATCCCATTGCATGCCTGCTCATCTGATAACTCTAATATCATGTTCACCCAACCCATTGCATGCCTGCTCATTTGATAACTCTAATATCACGTTCACCCAGCTCATTGCATGCCTGCTCACCTGAGAGCTCTAATATCAGTTTCAGGGAGAGCAGCACTGACGGTATTGGGAATCGTGTGTTGACATTTTTCTTACAATATAGATCTTTCAGCTGGTTATTGACGCAGGCAAAAGATAACAATAGCTGCAGCAAACAGACACGATAATTATCTCGTTGTGGGGGGGGGGGGGGAGGCTTAAGTGTTACATACATGTAGGCTAACATTCTCTTTACATATGTAATCGTGTGTGGAAGTGTGAGGTTATGGGGAGCCCGACATATGTGTCGATATATAGAGAGCCCTACTTATGTGTCGATATATAGGGAGCCCGACTTGTGTGTCGATATATAGAGAGCCCTACTTATGTGTCGATATATAGGGAGCCCGACTTGTGTGTCGATATATAGAGAGCCCTACTTATGTGTCGATATATAGGGAGCCCGACTTGTGTGTCGATATATAGGGAGCCCTACTTATGTGTCGATATATAGGGAGCCCGACTTGTGTGTCGATATATAGGGAGCCCTACTTATGTGTCGATATATAGAGAGCCCTACTTATGTGTCGATATATAGAGAGCCCTACTTATGTGTCGATATATAGGGGCCCGACTTGTGTGTCGATATATAGGGAGCCCGACTTGTGTCGATATATAGGGGCCCGACTTGTGTGTCGATATATAGGGAGCCCGACTTGTGTCGATATATAGGGGCCCGACTTGTGTGTCGATATATAGGGAGCCCGACTTGTGTCGATATATAGGGGCCCGACTTGTGTGTCGATATATAGGGGCCCGACTTGTGTGTCGATATATATTGAGCCCTACTTGTGTGTTGATATATAGGGAGCCCGACTTCTGTCGATATATAGGGAGCCTGACTTGTGTGTCGATATATAGCGAGCCCTACTTGTGTGTCGATATATAGCGAGCCCTACTTGTGTGTTGATATATAGGGAGCCCGACTTCTGTCGATATATAGGGAGCCTGACTTGTGTGTCGATATATAGCGAGCCCTACTTGTGTGTTGATATATAGCGAGCCCTACTTGTGTGTCGATATATACGGAGCCCGACTTCTGTCGATATATAGGGAGCCCGACTTGTGTGTGTGATGTGCAGCATTACCGCTTATTCTAAGTCACATGTTTAGGCTGTGACCTTACGAACGTTAACTTAATGTGTAGATATAATTCCCTCTAAATGAAAATAATAATTGAAACTAGCTTAAATAGTATGTGATACATAAGACACATAGCCTGTCATTAAACTTAAGACACATAGGCTGTCATTAAACTTAAGACACATAGCCTGTCATTAAACTTAAGACACATAGCCTGTTATTAAACTTAAGACACAGGCTGTCATTAAACTTAAGACACATAGCCTGTCATTAAACTAAAGACACATAGTCTGTCATTAAACTTAAGACACATAGTCTGTCATTAAACTTAAGACACATAGCCTGTCATACAGATAGCCTGTCATTAAACTTAAGACACATAGTCTGTCATTAAACTTAAGACACATAGCCTGTCATACAGATAGCCTGTCATTAAACTTAAGACACAGAGGCTGTCATTAAACTTAAGACACATAGCCTGTCATTAAACTTAAGACACTGGCTGTGAAATTATTGATGAGCAAACAGCGCGAGATGGCTGCCGACATTGATTGGTCTTGAATTACTCACACACGTATTTGTCAGCTCCTGCCCTTTTGTCAGCACGTGCGCGGATGGCGCGCGGAATGAGAAATCCACTGACCCGGTGCCACGGTTTAGTCATTGAGTCGTGAGTGAGTTGCCGGACACAGCCACCTCACGACACACGTCAACAGGCCGTCACTCTACAAATACACACACACAGGAATCTTGACGGCACTGTACGCCCCCACGGGATGCTGTTATGTGGAATATTTGCACCGTGTAATTCACGCATAGGACCCTATTGAAAAGTGTAATTCACATAATTGACACATAGGACAGCACTGTAAGTCTATTGAGTGGAGCAAGTTGCAGCTGGGGACAATGGAGCACAGTGTAGTGCTAGACCTTCAAGCTGGATCCCGTAGAGTGTGTTACCAGTGGGAGTGTGTACACAAGTCTCTGATGGTGTAGGCCGTCCATCTCTCTACATCATGTATTCCATTTCATCCAGGTGGACCCAGAGACGGAAGTCAGAGGGAGTACTGGGTGAGTTGGTCTGGCATTTTACAAGCTGTTTTATCACTTCCTCGTACTTGCTTTTGTCGTGCTCCTTCCGTCATGAGTCCAAATTACGACCACTTTTACCGAACCGATTTCTTTCAAACTAGGGTCGTAGGTTCAGACTTGACCTACGTGACTGTGACAAATAAGTTGACTTCATTGGATTCTTAATTAATTTCTATGGATTAATTAGTTTCCTATTTAAAGCTCTCATTTTATCGCGCTATTATTTGCGTTTGTTATTTAAACGTTTTTTTTTTAAAAATTAAATTTTTATTGGTGAGATAAAGTTGTGTGTTTTGTGTGGGTGTGTGTTCGAGTTGGTGAAATGGTGCGATTTTCATTTGGTGTGGTTACGTTGTGTGTTTGTGTTTGGTTTGGATGGCGTGTTTTCTCTGTGTCAACATTCTCGACTATTGAATGTTACATTGACAACCTACCAAAGAATGACAAGAGTACCTTAGGTTTTGAAACTAAAGACATTTTAAGGAACATGTTATAGCTGTTATGTTGTGAAGACCACAGCAAGAAATGACGTGCATATTTGTAACATAGCTGTTTGGTAAAAACCTTCAACACTTTCTTCTCTAACTGGATGATTCCACAGGGACCCCTGCAATCAATAGACGCCGGCCGGTCGTTTCATACCTTCACTTTTTCCATTACCGCGGGGAGTGGGGTTTTTCAATGGCTAAGGTTGTTGTTGTAATTGGTTGGTTGTTCCTCATTGGTTTCAGCTAGCCTGTTCTGTTCTGACAGAATTACTAGTGCATGCTGGTCGATGGCTAGTTCATGCTGGTCGATGGCTAGTTCATGCTGGTCGATGGCTAGTTCATGTTGGTCGATGGCTAGTTCATTATGGTCGATGGCTAGTTCATTATGGTCGATGGCTAGTTCATGCTGGTCGATGGCTAGTTCATGTTGGTCGATGGCTAGTTCATGCTGGTCGATGGCTAGTTCATGTTGGTCGATGGCTAGTTCATGTTGGTCGATGGCTAGTTCATGCTGGTCGATGGCTAGTTCATGTTGGTCGATGGCTAGTTCATGCTGGTCGATGGCTAGTTCATGCAGGTCGATGGCTAGTTTATGCTGGTCGATGGCTAGTTCATGCTGGTCGATGGCTAGTTCATGTTGGTCGATGGCTAGTTCATGCTGGTCGATGGCTAGTTCATGTTGGTCGATGGCTAGTTCATTATGGTCGATGGCTAGTTCATGTTGGTCGATGGCTAGTTCATGATGGTCGATGGCTAGTTCATGCAGGTCGATGGCTAGTTCATGTTGGTCGATGGCTAGTTCATACAGGTCGATGGCTAGTTCATGCAGACTAGCGTCTAATTAAAAAATATTAATCTAATTGCAGCATACCATTCGTGCTTCTAGAGACTGGTCTTTAAGTTAATCAATGGCCATGTGGCCATCACTAGTACACACCTGTATGTCTGTAGGCCAATGGCCATCACTAGAACAAAGTTTGTAGACCAAGGCCTTGAAAAAAACCTGAACGTTTGTGTGCCACCCATTGTTTTTGTAACTATGTAGGGATGGTTGATAATCGATACAACTTCCGGTATTTTAATCCCCCCCCCTTGTTTTACCGAGACATTAAAACAGGAGAAGTAACCCGCGAGATAACCTAGTTTAGCACTGGTGCCAAGGATGGGGTTCTGTAGCCAGACTGTCACGTAGGTCTGGAACTGTGGGGAGAGAGCCGGCTGTCACACGTTTCCTGGTCCCGTGGGAACAGTGCAACTTTTTGGTGATAGAAATACAGGGGATAGGAACAGTGGCGTGTGATCATTCAACTGTTTTGTGCTAGAAATACAGGCAACAGTTCTGTGTGATCATTCAACTTTTTGGTGCTAGAAATATAGGGGGATAGCAACAGTTCTTTGTGATCATTCAACTCTTTGGTGCTAGAAATATAGGGGGATAGCAACAGTTCTTTGTGATCACTCAACTTTTTGGTGATAGAAATATAGGCAACCGTTCTGTGTGATCATTCAACTTTTTGGTGATAGAAATATAGGGGGATAGCAACAGTGGGGTGTGATCATTCAACTTTTTGGTGCTAGAAATACAGGCAGCAGTGGTGTGTGATCATTCAACTTTTTGGTGCTAGAAATACAGGCAACCGTTCTGTGTGATCATTCAACTTTGTAATGGTAGAAATACAGGCAACCGTTCTGTGTGATCATTCAACTTTTTGGTGATAGAAATACAGATAGCAGTGGTGTGTGATCATTCAACTTTTTGGTGATAGAAATACAGGCAACACTTCTGTGTGATCATTCAACTTTGTAATGGTATAAATATAGGAAGATTTATGTGTGATAATTCAACTTTGTGGTGGTATAAATATAGGAAGATTTATGTGTGATCATTCAACTTTGTGGTGGTAGAAATATAGGAAGATTTATGTGTGATCATTCAACTTTGTGGTGGTAGAAATATAGGAAGATTTATGTGTGATCATTCAACTTTGTGGTGGTAGAAATATAGGAACCGTTCTGTGTGATCATTAGAAGGTCCATTCAGCTTTTAAGTCTATTGTGTCAAACAGTGCTGTAACTGCTTAAGGGAGGGTGTAGGTAGGGTGGGTAGGAGCTGTAGGAGCTATTTTAACCTCTGGGACAATCGGTCAATGCTTGGTGTGTTGATGGTTGTCTAACATCTTTCCTTGACGCTTGTGAATGGATGGTACAACAAGGCTGGGTGTGTTGATGGTTGTCTAACATCTTTCCTTGACGCTTGTGAATGGATGGTACAACAAGGCTGGGTGTGTTGATGGTTGTCTAACATCTTTACTTGACGCTTGTGAATGGATGGTACAACAAGGCTGGGTGTGTTGATGGTTGTCTAACATCTTTCCTTGACGCTTGTGAATGGATGGTACAACAAGGCTGGGTGTGTTGATGGTTGTCTAACATCTTTACTTGACGCTTGTGAATGGATGGTACAACAAGGCTGGGTGTGTTGATGGTTGTCTAACATCTTTCCTTGACGCTTGTGAATGGATGGTACAACAAGGCTGGGTGTGTTGATGGTTGTCTAACATCTTTCCTTGACGCTTGTGAATGGATGGTACAACAAGGCTGGGTGTGTTGATGGTTGTCTAACATCTTTACTTGACGCTTGTGAATGGATGGTACAACAAGGCTGGGTGTGTTGATGGTTGTCTAACATCTTTACTTGACGCTTGTGAATGGATGGTACAACAAGGCTGGGTGTGTTGATGGTTGTCTAACATCTTTCCTTGACGCTTGTGAATGGATGGTACAACAAGGCTGGGTGTGTTGATGGTTGTCTAACATCTTTACTTGACGCTTGTGAATGGATGGTACAACAAGGCTGGGTGTGTTGATGGTTGTCTAACATCTTTCCTTGACGCTTGTGAATGGATGGTACAACAAGGCTGGGTGTGTTGATGGTTGTCTAACATCTTTACTTGACGCTTGTGAATGGATGGTACAACAAGGCTGGGTGTGTTGATGGTTGTCTAACATCTTTCCTTGACGCTTGTGAATGGATGGTGTAAGTTTTGGTATCCTGTGGTCAGCACAGCCCAGAGGATACAACATGGCTGGGTATGTACCGGTAAAGCCGTTTTATACCGGTATTTGCCGGTAAAGCCTGTTGTACCGCACTGTGCCGGCTAGCCAGTATTGTACCGGTGTGTACCGGTAAAGCTTGTTGTACCGGTGTGTGCCGGTAAAGCCGTGTTGTACCGCACTGTGCCGGCTAGCCAGTATTGTACCGGTGTGTACCGGTAAAGCTTGTTGTACCGGTGTGTGCCGGTAAAGCCGTGTTGTACCGCACTGTGCCGGCTAGCCAGTATTGTGCCGGTGAGTCAGGCACACATCTAAGGTTGGCCATCGATCTCCTCATTCCGTCACATACCTGCTTGTTGGTTCACTGGTTCCCATCGATTTCTGCCTGTATCAATCATCTCAGCTATTTGCTATTTCCGTCCGACATTCATGACGTGTCAGATATTCACCGCTTTTTTTATGGCTGACATGTCTTTTTTTTATTGACATTTCATCGAGATTTAAAACAAAGCCTTTTCTAACCTCAGCTCACTGTTTGTTGCTGGTGTAGGCCCCTATCTTAATACATTACTGGGGTCCGTGTGGGCTGATGATTTCAGTGACCATACGTTAAGGTCATAAGTCAGGGGACCCGTCCAGTTCTTGGTTAAGATTTGAACAGAGTGGGACTCAGCAGGAAATTGTCTACTGTCCGTCTAATGTACCCTACCCAGTCGTCTAATGTACCCTACCCAGTCGTCTAATGTACCCTACCCAGTCGTCTAATGTACCCTACCCAGTCGTCTAATGTACCCTACCCAGTCGTCTAATGTACCCTACCCAGTCGTCTAATGTACCCTACCCAGTCGTCTAATGTACCCTACCCAGTCGTCTAATGTACCCTACCCAGTCGTCTAATGTACCCTACCCAGTCGTCTAATGTACCCTACCCAGTCGTCTAATGTACCCTACCCAGTCGTCTAATGTACCCTACCCAGTCGTCTAATGTACCCTACCCAGTCGTCTAATGTACCCTACCCAGTCGTCTAATGTACCCATTTTTTTTATTGCCCCTCTCCACTTCCGCTGGTCAGTTGAAGCATCTGGTGTATTGATCTGTGACCTACTTTCTTGTTGTGGCGAGCCAAAGGTCAGCAGAGAGAGGCGGCCTGTTGAGGACGAGACACCCGGTCCACCTCACCAGCCGACAGCAGAAATGAGATTACAGTTGACCTATAGAGCTACATGCCCCTGGTTGTAACGTCGGGGGGGGGTGTTGTGACATTTTCCTCACGCTGTAATGTGCTGGAACCCAAAGTTTGTTTTCTGTTGTCTGGTCCAACAGTCAACCTCACTGTCACGTGATTTCCCAACCGTCAACCTCACTGTCACGTGATTTGGTGCCAGTCGTACCTCTGTCACCCTTTACGTCGTATGTGGGTGGGGGGGGGGGTGATGTATGGGCTATAGCAACAGTTTGTGCATTCAGTTGAGTATCCTTATCCTGTCCAGCAATCGTAGTGTCAGTCAGTCTGTCAGTCAGTAGTCCACATTGGGATGTTGTCATCTGTTGAAACGTGTGAGGACGTGGTTCGAGAGTGAAGGCTAGTAAAGGCTAGTAGCCTACATCTAGAATAAACTATGCGACTGGGATGTCACTTGCTTCACCAGTCATATGACGTCACCTAATGGGTCATCTATTATATTCACCTTTAGCCTTCTCGTGACCGCAGCACGATTGATCCCGATCGATGACCTAATCGATGATGAGTAAGGTGGGATGGGCATGAGAACATGGCTGCCAGTCACTCACACTGTGAGCTCTAACCTGCGATATTTCGCGTCCCCTGGATTCAACGACTAATTTACAACCTGTGTTTTAAATCATCGCTCTCTTTAGGATAAGCTGGACATTCGTGAAGTTTAGGTGTTCCTCCAGGACAGTAGGTTGTCGTCTGGTGTTTAGTAGGTTACGTCTGGTGTGTAGCAGGTCACGTCTAGTGTGTCGCAGGTTACGTCTAGTGTGTCGCAGGTTACGTCTAGTGTGTCGCAGGTTACGTCTAGTGTGTCACAGGTTACGTCTAGTGTGTCGCAGGTTACGTCTGGTGTGTAGTAGGTCACGTCTAGTGTTTAGTAGGTCACGTCTAGTGTGTAGCAGGTTACGTGTAGTGTGTCGCAGGTTACGTCTAGTGTGTCGCAGGTTACGTCTAGTGTGTCGCAGGTTACGTCTAGTGTGTCGCAGGTTACGTCTAGTGTGTCGCAGGTTACGTCTGGTGTGTAGTAGGTCACGTCTAGTGTTTAGTAGGTCACGTCTGGTGTGTAGTAGGTCACGTCTAGTGTGTAGTAGGTCACGTCTAGTGTGTCGCAGGTTACGTCTAGTGTGTAGTAGCTTGTAGTCTAGCGTGTAACAGGTCACGTCTGGTGTGTTGTAGGTCACATCTGGTGTGTAGCTGCCAGACGTGTAGTGCCAGCCTAGTGCCGTGTCCTGGAGTGACCGTGTAGGTGTGTGAGAACCGATGACAGGAGCAGCAATCAATACAAGACGGCCAGCTGTTGGGGACAGGAGGGTGATCGATAGTTCCTGGACCTGATGTGTAGCATCTCTTATACTTTCTTACTGCTTCAAGTAGCATCTCTAGTCAGACGTCTAAACAGCACTTTCTTACTGCTTCAAGTAGCATCTCTAGAGTCTTAACAATACTTTCTTACCGGATGGTTTTACTCAATTTGTGTAGTGATTCGTATTGTAACATGTTCTGGAATTTTTTCTTAAACACAAGAATGTCGTGTTCTAGCATTGTATTGGATATGGGTCGCGATCTTGTGAATACCTTGAGGGTTGAAGTGGCTTGTGTCAGAAACTGTTTTAATTAGACGAAAAACATAGATATAACAACTAATTCAATGTGCATTGCTATAAGTATATTACACACACACCATAAGTACAACATAAAGACACTGATCACACCTTTAAGTTTTGTATTAGAGCTAGAATAAACAACACACACGTATCTGTCTATATGACCTACACCTTTGCTACATGACCTGCAGCTTATCTACATATTTGACCTTCACCTTCCTCATATTGCCTACATGCTGATAATTTTATCTTCTCCAGCTACTATACATGCCTTCAATTATAAATGACATGTTCCATTACATGCTTTGCTGTCATCATAATTCCATTCCATGTTTTATTATAATTGTAACTGCGCCCAGTTACCGCTCTCGTGATGCGTGTAATGAAACGTTGGTTTGAACAGTGAGACAATAATTGAGGATTACTGTGAGGATTTTGTCCATTGTTCAGCTCTGTACAACATTCATCTCTTCTGGACAACGGGATATTTGTGTTCTGACAATTTTTAATGGGCCGGATATTTGTGTTCAAACAGACCGGATATTTGTGCTCTGACAGACGGTATATTTGTGCTGTATTACTTGAGTGTATGAAACATGTTGAGACATTATGCCTGCTACAGTAGCTGGATGAGCTAGTTGGTCTGTGTTGGGTTTGAACCCAGCACCTGAGGCAATGAGTATCTGCTCCCTTCTCCGTGGGGTGGAGCGAGCCTTCTGTGCCAGGTCCTCGTGGAACGCCGCGACCCAGGAGACTTGTCCCCTGAGGGATGGGCATGCTGGGATACAGATGCTGGACATAGCTGGTGAGCTCTCAGACTTGACTGTTGCACTCAGCTCTTCTCAGACTTGACTGTTGCGCTCAACTCTTCTCAGGCTTGACTGTTGTACTCAACTCTTCTCAGAGTTGACTGTTGCACTCAACTCTTCTCAGACTTGACTGTTGTACTCAACTCTTCTCAGACTTGACTGTTGTACTCAACCTCAGACTTGACTGTTGCACTCAACTCTTCTCAGACTTGACTGTTGCGCTCAACTCTTCTCAGACTTGACTGTTGCACTCAACCTCAGACGTGACTGTTGCACTCAACTCTTCTCAGACTTGACTGTTGCACTCAACTCTTCTCAGACTTGACTGTTGCGCTCAACTCTTCTCAGACTTGACTGTTGCACTCAACTCTTCTCAGACTTGACTGTTGTACTCAACTCTTCTCAGACTTGACTGTTGCGCTCAACTCTTCTCAGACTTGACTGTTGTACTCAACTCTTCTTAGACTTGACTGTTGCACTCAACTCTTCTCAGACTTGACTGTTGCACTCAACTCTTCTCAGAATTGACTGTTGTACTAGACTCTTCTCAGACTTGACTGTTGCACTCGACTCTTCTCAGACTTGACTGTTGCACTCGACTCTTCTCAGACTTGACTGTTGCACTCAACTCTTCTCAGACTTGACTGTTGCACTCAATGTCAGACTTGACTGTTGTACTCAACCTCAGACTTGACTGTTGTACTCAACTCTTCTCAGACTTGACTGTTGCACTCAACTCTTCTCAGACTTGACTGTTGCACTCAACCTCAGACTTGACTGTTGCACTCAACTCTTCTCAGACTTGACTGTTGCGCTCAACTCTTCTCAGACTTGACTGTTGCACTCAACTCTTCTTAGACTTGACTGTTGAACTCAACTCTTCTCAGACTTGACTGTTGCACTCAACCTCAGACTTGACTGTTGCACTCGACTCTTCTCAGACTTGACTGTTGCACTCAACTCTTCTCAGACTTGACTGTTGCACTCAACCTCAGACTTGACTGTTGTACTCAACTCTTCTCAGACTTGACTGTTGCACTCAACTCTTCTCAGACTTGACTGTTGCACTCAACCTCAGACTTGACTGTTGCACTCAACCTCAGACTTGACTGTTGCACTCAACTCTTCTCAGACTTGACTGTTGCACTCAACTCTTCTCAGACTTGACGGTTGCACTCAACTCTTCTCAGACTTGACTGTTGCGCTCAACTCTTCTCAGACTTGACTGTTGCACTCAACCTCAGACGTGACTGTTGCACTCAACCTCAGACTTGACTGTTGCACTCAATGTCAGACTTGACTGTTGCACTTAACCTCAGACTTGACTGTTGCACTCAACTCTTCTCAGATTTGACTGTTGCACTCAACTCTTCTCAGACTTGACTGTTGCGCTCGTCTCTTCTCAGACTTGACTGTTGCACTCAACTCTTCTCAGACTTGACTGTTGCACTCAACTCTTCTCAGACTTGACTGTTGCACTCAACTCTTCTCAGACTTGACTGTTGCACTCAACTCTTCTCAGACTTGACTGTTGCACTCAATGTCAAACTTGACTGTTGTACTCAACTCTTCTCAGACTTGACTGTTGCACTCAACTCTTCTCAGACTTGACTGTTGCACTCAACTCTTCTCAGACTTGACTGTTGCACTCAACTCTTCTCAGACTTGACTGTTGCACTCAATGTCAGACTTGACTGTTGCACTCAATGTCAGACTTGACTGTTGCACTCAACTCTTCTCAGACTTGACTGTTGCACTCAACTCTTCTCAGACTTGACTGTTGCACTCAACTCTTCTCAGACTTGACTGTTGCACTCAATGTCAGACTTGACTGTTGCACTCAACTCTTCTCAGACTTGACTGTTGCACTCAACTCTTCTCAGACTTGACTGTTGCACTCAACTCTTCTCAGACTTGACTGTTGCACTCAATGTCAGACTTGACTGTTGCACTCAACTCTTCTCAGACTTGACTGTTGCACTCAACTCTTCTCAGACTTGACTGTTGCACTCAATGTCAGACTTGACTGTTGCACTCAACTCTTCTCAGACTTGACTGTTGCACTCAACTCTTCTCAGACTTGACTGTTGCACTCAACTCTTCTCAGACTTGACTGTTGCACTCAACTCTTCTCAGACTTGACTGTTGCACTCAACTCTTCTCAGACTTGACTGTTGCACTCAACTCTTCTCAGACTTGACTGTTGCACTCAACTCTTCTCAGACTTGACTGTTGCACTCAACTCTTCTCAGACTTGACTGTTGCACTCAACTCTTCTCAGACTTGACTGTTGTACTCAACTCTTCTCAGACTTGACTGTTGTACTCAACTCTTCTCAGACTTGACTGTTGCGCTCAACTCTTCTCAGACTTGACTGTTGTACTCAACTCTTCTTAGACTTGACTGTTGCACTCAACTCTTCTCAGACTTGACTGTTGCACTCAACTCTTCTCAGAATTGACTGTTGTACTAGACTCTTCTCAGACTTGACTGTTGCACTCGACTCTTATCAGACTTGACTGTTGCACTCGACTCTTCTCAGACTTGACTGTTGCACTCAACTCTTCTCAGACTGTTGCGCTCAACTCTTCTCAGACTTGACTGTTGCACTCAACCTCAGACTTGACTGTTGCACTCAACTCTTCTCAGACTTGACTGTTGCGCTCAACTCTTCTCAGACTTGACTGTTGCGCTCAACTCTTCTCAGAATTGACTGTTGTACTAGACTCTTCTCAGACTTGACTGTTGCGCTCAACTCTTCTCAGACTTGACTGTTGCACTCAACTCTTCTCAGACTTGACTGTTGCGCTCAACTCTTCTCAGACTTGACTGTTGCGCTCTACTTTTCTTAGACTTGACTGTTGCGCTCTACTTTTCTTAGACTTGACTGTTGCGCTCTACTTTTCTTAGACTTGACTGTTGCGCTCTACTTTTCTTAGACTTGATATTGTTATATTTGTAGGCAACTATCTGTCTTTAAGACTTTTGTGTTAAGCTGTCTCTTTAAGACTTGTTAATAGTATTAGGCCGTCTCTTTGAGACTTGACATTAGGTTAAGTTATCTCTTTGAGACTTGACATTTTAAGCAGCTGTCTTTTTAAGACTTGAATTTATGTTAACCTATCTTATAAGACTCGTTAATATTATTTAGCTGTATCTTTGAGACTTGCCATGGCCTACATGGTCTACACATATTGTAACCCAGTTGTCCCTACAAGTAGATCAAGTCACTCCCTGTATAAAAAACCCAGCTCAAGAACTAGAAACTCAACAGTTTCTATATCTGTCACAGTGTGAAAGTTATGAATGGGTCAGACAGTCCTAACGAGTGTGGGAAAATGTCGCCACCCAGTGTCAAATCCACTTGAACACAATCTACTTCATGCAGGGGGAACAATGAAGTCGGACCAGTCCTTCGCCCATACAAGCCCGCTATGTCCTCTATATAAAACATTTCTCCACTGTCTCTACTTACACTGGTGTGGTTAGTGGGAGCAGGATAACTTGGTTACAAATGTTTGTTCACTTGTTTCTTACCACAGGTACAGCAGGTTTTTATTTATCTTTATAATATACGGCCCTGTTATATGATGACTTATAGAACTCATGTGCAAGGTTTTGTTACTATTTATTTATTTATTTATTCAATTACGGTAACAATAGTAGGCATAATGGGCCGGATATTTGTGCTCTGACAGACGGTATATTTGTGCTGTATTACTTGAGTGTATGAAACATGTTGAGACATAATGCCTGCTGCAGTAGCTGGATGTGTTAGTTGGTCTGTGTTGGGTTTGAACCCAGCACCCGAAGAAATGATGTGTCAAGGTCTTCAGCTCCTGAGTTCACACGTTTTCTGATTTGTGTCAAGTTGACATGTCAAGTAATCAGCCCCGACAACAGCTCTTGGTTTCACATGGTCTTTAACTCATTCAAAGCTTGCACGTCAAGTAATGAGCCTTGACCTCGGGAATTGAGTCTTGACCTCAGGTAATGAGCCTTGACCTTGACTTTTCAGAAACATGCCACACAGATTCCAGTTCCTCGCCCTGGAAGTTCTGGCGCCGACTGTCTGGACGTAGTCGCCATGACCACAAGCCACTGGGCCGTAAGGAGAAGCCAACTATTGTTCTACTGGAAAAGTCTGACACGTCACAGGTTAGTGGTGACCACTTGATTTTCATGTGTGTTTTGGTGTATATGGGTGTTTTGGTGCACATGGGTGTTTTGGTGTACATGGGTGTTTTGGTGTACATGGGTGTTTTGGTGCATATGGGTATTTTTGTGTACATGAGTGTTTACATGGGTGTTTTGGTGCACATGGGTGTTTTGGTGTACATGGGTGTTTTGGTGCACATGGGTGTTTTGGTGTACATGGGTGTTTTGGTGTACATGGGTGTTTTGGTGCATATGGGTATTTTTGTGTACATGAGTGTTTACATGGGTGTTTTGGTGTACATGGGTGTTTTGGTGCACATGGGTGTTTTGGTGTACATGGGTGTTTTGGTGTACATGGGTGTTTTGGTGTACATGGGTGTTTTGGTGCACATGGGTGTTTTGGTGTACATGGGTGTTTATAAGATTAAAATATTTTCATACATTTGTTTTGTTATACATGTGTGTTTACTAGATTAACCTATTTACAAATCACTTTGAACATTTTGCTTGGACCCTGGGCCTTACATTGAAGTCATGTTTTACTCACAGAACCCCCCTGAGATAGCTGACCATCGACCCCTGTCCACCTTAGGACCAGTCTGTCGACCATTACCAGATGTTGTAGAGAAAGCTCCAGGTGTGCCCAGGTTTAGCAGCAATGGGGTACCACCTCCAAAACCACCACGATTGTTTTTATTCAGGTAACATTTCTCCATTTCAAGTTCTGGCCTCTGTCAGTTTGGTTAAATAAGTGTTGTTTCATTGATGTTGCATTAGTTTGCTTAACTCACACTAATGTTTGCTATATTTCTAGGACCCCCTCCACAGTTACCAAACATTCCACGGACACAGAAACTGACCCAACCTACATGAACAGCGAGCAGGTGACTGAGCTCAAGTCCCACAACTCATCCACAGACTCGTCCCAGTCCCAGAGCCTGGTCATGGCGGCCAACTACGTGAAAACTCTCAAACTCTCAGACATGAACGAGAACAACAACCTCTTGGAGCACATCTCCAAGAACGAGTCCGAGAGGACAGGAAGCTGCGACGCTTCCTTCAGGGAACCTTTATCTGTGTCTTTCCACATCAGTCCACAAGTCTCAACCCCCGCAGGCTCCAGGATCAAAACCATTCCAGAAAACACTCTTCACAATTCAATCCAACGCAAGCCTAAAATCAAAACACCAGAAATGAAGCGTGCAGGTCGCCCTCGGAGAAAGTCCAGCGACAAGGGGGAGATGAGCCGGCAGAAGCACATCATGAGCAGCGTGGCCGAGCTACTCAGGCAGAGGCTGGACCCCTACCCCCTGCTGGACCAGCTCAAGAGGCTGGGGGTGCTGACCAACATCGACGTCCAGTTTTTCCTGGGTCACCATGACCGCAAGTCTGTGTGTGAGAGCCTGGTCCAGCTGATAGGGGACAGCACCCCTGACGTGCTGCCTGTCTTCTGTGACGTCATGAACCAGTCCGGCAACTGTACGGAGATTCTGGAGGTCAGTTCTCTATAGGCTACACATTAGTTAAATGTTTGGGTATGTATCAGTCTAGGTCAGTTCTCTATAGCCTACATATTAGTTAAATGTTTGGGTATGTATCAGTCTAGGTCAGTTCTCTATAGCCTACATATTAGTTAAATGTTTGGGTATGTATCAGTCTAGGTTAGTTCTCTATAGTTATATGCTTGTATATGTATCAGTCTCATTTATAAAGGTTGGAGGTCAGTTCTCTGTAGGCTACACATTAGTTAAATGATTTGGTGTGTATCAGTTTCATCAGTAAAGGTTTCCTGTAATGGAGAGTTCACTCCCTGCTTAGTTTTACAACTCTTATTTAAGAGGCATCTGTGGATTTTTTGTTACAGGTTCTGCAAGTGATGAGAGAGATGGACCGGGTCATCCATGACGTCCCCTACAACGTGCACTACGAGACCCCCGTGCTGGCTGATGAGAAGAACATCAACTACGAGATCGGCTACCTGGCCCCCGACCACACCCTCAAGCCCCTGGTGGAGCTGGAGAGGGTACGGGCCAGTACGGACAAGAGACTCAGCAAAGCTTCCTCAAGAAACTCCGCCTACTCCCTGCTGGAGGGCGGGGACAGCGAGTCTTCCAAGAACGGGGAGAACGGGATCTTCCCCGGCCTCATTATGATGAGTGTTTGTGTCACAGGTCATAATTTGTCAGGTCAGAGGTCACAAGCTTTGGCCCAAGTCATCAAAAACCACAACTGTATTTGTGAGCTGCGCATCGGGAAAACCCAGCTGTGTGGTGAGGACATCCAAGTCATCTGTAAAGCTTTGGAAGGAAACAGAACAATCCACTCCCTGGACCTTCGCCTCAACAACATTGACCTGTCTGGTGCGCAGGCCATAGCGGAGCTGCTGGTCAAGACAAGGTCCCTGCGCCTGCTCAACCTGTCCTCCTGTGGCCTGGACTACTCCAGCATCAAGGCCATAGCTGCAGCCATGGCCAGCAACCGCAGCCTGCTGGACCTGGACATGAGTTTCCTGGAGATGACAGACGACAGCTGCCAGTGTCTGCAGGACATGCTGCGCGCCAACACCACCCTGCAGAAGGTCAGACTGCGCAGCAACAACCTCACCTGGTCTGGCTGCTACCTCATCGCAGAGGGGCTGGTGCGCAACCTGAGTCTCAACGTCCTTGACCTCAGCAGGAACCCTATAGCTGATGAGGGGATTCAGGTCAGTGGGTGCTGGATAGATGAGTTGTAACGATTCTTACTTCAAATAGCTCAACTAGATAGATGAGTTGTTAGGAGTTGTTAGGATTTATACTTTTATAAATCTTTAGCCACATTGATAACTTAAACATTAGCTAAAAGTGGGATGGTCCTAATTAGATTGTTTAATTAGCATAAAAGTGTAAATCACTTGAACTGTGACACTCCTTGTTGATGATAACCAGACCATTGTACTGAATGGACTTGTCTCACTCACTCACTCACTCACTGTTGTAGGCTACATCTCCTGGGTATATTCTAGGTTATAAAAACACAGAAAGTATTTAAAATATAGCATTTTGTCTGATATTTGTAGATGTAATAAACCATTGAATGTCTGTCGGGGTGCTTTACTGTTGAGGGTGGGGAGACTGTAATAGACAAACATTTGAAGTTATGCATTAGGAATGAACAAAGTTATTTAACTTCTTGAGCCTGATACAGTAGAAGTTCTATAGCTGTACTTCTATTTATGTTAGGGTTTACTTGTGTAATTTCTTGTAGTCAGTCCATTGGTTTCCAAATGACAGTGTAATTTCTTGTAGTCAATCCATTGGTTTCCAAATGACAGTATAATTTCTTGTAGTCAATCCATTGGTTTCCAAATGACGTGTTATTATTTGTTGTAGTCAGTCCATTGGTTTCCAAATGACCGTGTAATTTCTTGTAGTCAGTCCATTGGTTTCCAAATGACAGTGTAATTTCTTGTAGTCAATGCATTGGTTTCCAAATGACAGTGTAATTTCTTGTAGTCGGTCCATAGGTTTCCAAATGACAGTGTAATTTCTTGTAGTCAGTCCATTGGTTCCCAAATGACAGTGTAATTTCTTGTAGTCAGTCCATAGGTTTCCAAATGACAGTGTAATTTCTTGTAGTCAGTCCATTGGTTTCCAAATGACAGTGTAATTTCTTGTAGTCAGTCCATTGGTTTCCAAATGACAGTGTAATTTCTTGTAGTCAGTCCATTGGTTTCCAAATGACAGTGTAATTTCTTGTAGTCAGTCCATTGGTTTCCAAATGACAGTGTAATTTCTTGTAGTCAGTCCATTGGTTTCCAAATGACAGTGTAATTTCTTGTAGTCAGTCCATTGGTTTCCAAATGACAGTGTAATTTCTTGTAGTCAGTCCATTGGTTTCCAAATGACAGTGTAATTTCTTGTAGTCGGTCCATAGGTTTCCAAATGACAGTGTAATTTCTTGTAGTCAATCCATTGGTTTCCAAATGACAATGTAATTTCTTGTAGTTGATCCATTGGTTTCCAAATGACAGTGTAATTCCTTGTAGTCAGTCCATTGGTTTCCAAATGACAGTGTAATTTCTTGTAGTCAGTCCATTGGTTTCCAAATGACAGTGTAATTTCTTGTAGTCAATCCATTGGTTTCCAAATGACAGTGTAATTTCTTATAGTCAGTCCATTGGTTTCCAAATGACAGTGTAATTTCTTGTAGTCAGTTCATTGGTTTCCAAATGAGTTATTTGTTGTCTGCTGTAGGCACTGGCCAAATTCCTGCCAGAGTCTAGTGTCAGTGAGCTGTGTGTGGAGAACTGTGGCATCACCAGCGCTGGCTGCGAGGCTCTGGCCGAGCTGGTCACACACTGCAAGAAGCTGCGGCACCTGGACCTCAGCACCAACCTGCTGATGGACGCTGGTATCTTCAAGCTGGCGGCTGCCATAGAGAGGTCGTCAACCTTGCAGGTAGGTTGGGCTTGTACAGTCTGTCATACAGCGTCTGGCACTGCTAGGCCCAGGCTTATATAGAAGTGTTGGTCTGACTTATCTGGCTACAGGACATTACCCCCTCCCCCCCCCCCCGGACATTTCCCCGTAATTCCCCCCCCCCCGGAGCAATTACCCACCTGTCAATAACCCCCTGTCAATTACCCCCCCTCTCAAGTTAGAATCCTTAATTAGAATTCTATACCTATATACTACTTTAATCCTAACCTTAAGAAAAAGACCAAAAGCTAAGCATCCACCTTAGCCTAAGACAACACAAAACCAAAACTAACGTTTAACATTGTTTTAAGCCTAACCCTAAACCTAACCCTAACCCTAGCAATAAACCTTACCCTAACCCTAGCCCTAGCCTTAAACCTAGCCCTAACCCTAACTCTAACCTGTCCGGGGGGGGGGGGGGGTAATTGACAGGGGGTAATTACTCCGGGGGGGGGGGGGTAATTGATGGGGGGGGGGAATGCCCTGTTCCTGACTCACCTGTACAATTGTCACCTGTTGACCTGACTTACCTGTATTGTTCCAGAACCTGGGCCTGAACATGTGTGGCATCACCAATGATGGCTTCTCTAAACTGCTGGATGTACTGGAGAAGAACACATCCATTGACCACATGAAGCTTTGCTACAACCGGCTGGGCAGGGAGTTCAGCAACCCTTCAGCCACGGTGGACAACCTCAGGTTGGCTCATTGCTTCTCATTTCTTCTATAGTGGGGTGGGGGATGATTTGTTAGAGGGATGGGGGGTGAATTTGTTACATCTTTGTGGTTGTTTGATGTATGGGTGGAGTCATTTTTTTTGTGTGGGTGGGTCATTCGTTGAGTGGGTAGTCTTTTTTTGTGTGGGTTGTGTTATATAGTGGTGTCATTTGGTGCATGGATTGATGATTAGTTTTTGTTTTGGTGTTTGAAGTTTTAAATTAGATATACCATGAAGGATATTTTAAGATAATTAAACAGTACACAATGTATGACAGATTTTGTTTATTTTTCAGGTATCGCCTAAGGATTGTCACTTCTTCAAAACCCAAGCTAAAAATACTTTTGTGGGGAAACTCATTTGATGAATCATCATAGCAGAGCTAGATGGCAGTTAGCAGGGCAGGCCAATATCTACACCATCATCTCTAGATGTGTAAATACTGAGAGAGATGGGAACAATGTGTGGGGGTAAACAGCTCACACAGCTGTGTGTTCAGATGTGTGGGAGTACATACCTCACACACACCTCACACACACAGCACTAGAACTTGAAGGCTGGGTGTATGATCCATGTTGACAGAAATGTGTGTTGCTTTGATGCCAGTTGGGGTTAAGATTGAGGTCAGTGATTGTTGCTGGGAAGTGAAGTTCCAACAAACAGATGTTGACATCCATGTGAGCTGAGGACCAGTCATTTAGGATTAGGTGGATTAGTAGTTCTGCTTTTATTATGCTTCTGTTTTCACCTTAATCACTGGATTAAAGCATGGCTTTATCTGTGTTATAATTTGCACTCAGGTTAAAAATAGCTGTGAGTCATGTGACTTGAGTTCAGACAAGCTCTGGGTCATAGAGCCCAAAAATGTCTATTTTAGCCAGAAACAAATCATCCTTCAGTTGCATCAGAGGCTCTCACTGTCCTGGATACTAGGTTGTTGTGGCCGCGTCAGGGGATGTTTGATGGTGTGGTAGCTTGAGACAGTTCCCAAGCAGTTAACTTGACCACATCTGTTCCACCAAATTCAAATTTGTTTCACTGATCAAGCAAGCTATCCAGTCCACCATTGTTGTAGGCTTAATGTGATTGGTTGGGTCACATGGGATTGACCAATCACAAGCTTTGTATGTCACCAATGTTTGAACCACTGGAGGATGTTGCACTGGATATGCAGGCACCACATCTGGATGTTTTTGATTGGGCTGATGATGTCTCAGTTGTACAGTAGTCTGTTGTCAAGAGATTTCATCAGTTGTACAGGATTCTGTTGTCAATAGATTTCATCATTTGTACAGCATTCTGTTGTCAATAGTTTTCTTCATTTGTACAGCATTTGTTTCATTTTTTGACTGTGTTATTCTGACTGTGAGCCTTCTCTCTGTATATAATATACCCAATATGTAAGTTACCCTGTAACTAGGCTACCCTGTCTCTGAGCTAGTCTGTGGGCTACATGTCTGTGGGCTACCCTGTCTATAGGCTACCCTGTCAGTGGGCTACCCTGTGTGTAGGCTACCCTGTGTGTAGGCTACCTGTCTGTGGGCTACCCTGTGTGTAGGCTACCTGTCTGTGGGCTACCCTGTGTGTAGGCTAAACTTGTTTAGTGTGTAGATTGTGCAGGGTTACCATTGTACTGACACATGAATGGTTACTCTGTGTACAAGGGGAGATGACTTGGTTGAAACAAAGATTCTCCTTTGCACTAATTTTGTTGTAAACATTTTCTTCACAATATTCTTTCAAATGTTTCCTAGTTAAAGTAACAAAACAACAACTTGTACCAATGCACTAGTTTAAGTATTATGTTTGTTATAATTTGTATAACAATGCAGTAGTTGAGTAGTATTACATTTGTTATAGCTTTCAGGCTATAACAAGTGCTATGTGTTTTTGTGTTACATTTCTGTGTTCTGTTAGTTTACACTATATGTGCAGTCAACAGAGCATTTCTTCATGCAACAAGTAGTATTGCAGCTCACAAAGCTAGTTTTGTTTTCTTTTAATGGCAATTAATTAATTTTTTTAAATTATATTACCTTGTTTGTCATTCAGTATCAGACTTAGCAGTATAATCCTTGTCAGTTTTATTAAGACTTGCCAATCTTATTGAGACTTGTCAGTTTTATTAAGACTTGCCAATAATATTGAGACTTGTCAGTTTTATTAAGACTTGCCAATAATATTGAGACTTGTCAGTTTCATAAAACTTGCCAATCTTATTGAGACTTGTCAGTTTTATTAAGACTTGGCAATAATATAGAGACTTGTCAGTTTCATAAAACTTGCCAATCTTATTAAGACTTGTCGGTTAGTCCTAGACTTGTCTAGAAACCAACCAGACCTGCTTGTACAGTTGTTTTATTGAGGCTGTGGCTTGACTGTGAATAGTTTGTTTTTTAAATTGATATTTTATTTAAGACAAATTTAGCTAATGAAATGAATTTGATTACCATGTCAAATGTTCAAATTGTTAAACATTAAAACACAATGTTCATGTTTCACTGAGTCTTGACTTTTTTTATTGCACCATGAGAAATGGTTAACTAACTTGTAGTCATTTACCTAGTCATGTAATGACATCTCTAGTCATTCACCTTGTCTTACAGTGACTTACCATCTTGCAGTACACTTTTGTACCAGTTTGTATCAGGCTGTTGTGTCTGCAGGAAACTGCAAAAAATATTTCAATAAATGCATCTTTAAAATCTACTCACATGGATGTAAGCCAGCACCATACAGCTGTTCCACTAAGTGCACCCAGCTCTGATGGGTGCTTGACTCTACTCCACCCAACTCTGATACCTGACTCTAGTCCACCCAACTCTGATGGGTACCTGACTCAACTCCACCCAGCTCTGATGGGTACCTGACTCTAGTCCACCCAACTTTGATGGGTACCTGACTCAACTCCACCCAGCTCTGATGGGTACCTGACTCAACTCCACCCAGCTCTGATGGGTACCTGACAAGTTGGGATAAAATGTCGGAGTCTATACGATGAGTCCATTAGTCGTTTACTCTTTTGACTTGGTCGATTTGTAGGGGCTGTTTTGACTCAGCACGCTCGCTATTAAAAACCTGTTTTATTCGCTAGGTTGGGTAACTCGAAAAATAGCAACTCCACAATTTATATGGAGTTAGCCCCCTTGATCTCGCACTCCCTGTTATACGGCAAGTTAGATAACCCAAGAAAACAACAAACAATAAGCGTTTAAGGAATAGCCTCCCTTTAACAAAAGTTTAGTCAACAAATTAACTTTTAAAATTATATTTTCAAATACTATTAAATTTAAACTCAAAAAAAAAAAAAAAATAAACATAAAAAAAACTAACCCCCCCCCCCCCCAAAAAAAAAACAACCCGTAGTGTTCATTTGATATTACAAATAAGGCAGTTGAAAGAGCTTTACAATTTTTTTGTATTCAGCAGTTTAGTCATGTGACTTTACAGACACGATCTTGTCTTGTCACCATTTAGTCACCTTTGGTACTCCTGTCACAGATGGTGTCACCATTTAGTCATCTACGTTTGTGAGGGGGGTGTGGGGTACAACAATATAAGAAGGTGAGAAATAGGCAATCATTCAAATTAATGAGGACATTTAAGGTGTTGTTTAAGTGTTAAATGAAAGGTGTGTTGGATGGGAGGAGTGTTGGATGGGAGGAGTGTTGGATGGGAGGAGTGTTGGATGGGAGGAGTGTTGGATGGGAGGAATGTTAGATGGGAGGAGTGTTGGATGGGAGGAGTGTTGGATGGGAGGAGTGTTGGATGGGAGGAGTGTTGGATGGGAGGAATGTTAGATGGGAGGAGTGTTGGATGGGAGGAGTGTTGGATGGGAGGAGTGTTGGAAGGGAGGAGTGTTGGAGTGTTGAAAGGGAGGAGTGTTAGACCTGTGGTGAAAAAGGAGGAAGAAGACAGAGGTGAGGAAGGGCAATAACTCATGCCGTCAAGATGTCGTCAGGTAAGACAAGCAGAAGTGTACGTCGTTTTTTGAAAGTTTAATTCTGCTACAGGCTTGTGCGCTAGGTCGCTTTCGACAAGGTCATACTGGCGTAATGCAGCTTTTATCGTTTTAGATTTTAAATGGTTGAGATAAAAATATTAGGTCATACATTTAGCTGTTTTTAACATCGACTACAACCTAAGTGTTCAGTTCACAACACCCAGCTAAATTTGGTTGCTATATCAACGTACAGTTCGGAAACCTCGCATGTAGCAGTGATCGACGTATGTGCTGCATGTGGGAGCGTCCCCTAACTTGCCATAGGTAAAGCCGTTTTGTGGAAATCTACAGAGATTTGAAACTATACCTGGCTACTTGGTCAGTTCTTAATTGACTTACATCAGATAAGGAGTGTAAGATTTTCATGTTCTGGAAAGTTTGTGGATATAACTTCAAGTATTCGAGGGATCTGTAACGAAGCAAACATGAAGTGAATGATATCTGTAAGCGAAGATTACATGTGTAAGTGGTGTAAGCGCCCGGGTCTGACATGCCCTAGGGCCCTGGGTTAACGGTCGCAGGAATTTGTTTTTAATCTTGTAGCGGATTAGTAGATCTGATCGCCGTGTACCTCATCACGTGACCCGCTATGTAAACACACCGTGCTCTAGTTATATCCCGGGGGTCCGTGCTACATCGACGGCCCGGGGGGTGGGGGAGGGGGGTGGGGGGGGGTGCCACTGTTGACCAAGAGTCGAGTGGAGTTCATTCTGTCCCTCCTAGATTTCATCGTGTGAGCGGCTCTTAGCTCTAGCTGTGAAGTATAGCTTGACGGCTGCAGCTACTGTTATCTCTAGCTGCAGCTAGTAACGTCGGTAGTTAAAATAGCCTGTAGATGTTATCCGCTAAATTTAGATCAAAGTGTTCTGACTGTGCTGTGTATTTGGACAGGGTTGATTCAAGGTTTTTTTTTACTGCTGGGACTCGATTCACAAATTCATCTTCTGACAAAAGTGACATCTACTTTATGGGATATTGGGTGGGCAGATCTGTAGCAAAACCAAGCACCACCCCCCTCCCCCAACCCAATCCCACGGTTAGGTGAACGTGATTTGATGTAGTTTGGTCTCTGATCTACCGTACTCTCTGCACTGAGATAAATAAACAATAATACTTGGTAAACATTCATTTGATTTGATAACGTTTTGATTGTAATTTTTCTAGATTTTTGTAGACAGTGATTGCTAATATGTTTCTAATTAAATTTAGCTTTTATTTTTTTATTTTTTTTTTGTAAACTTCCTGTATAGCCTAATTGTGTGATTAAGAAGTTGTGTTAGTGATAGATTGAACCGAGTAAATCTTCGCTCTCTAGACTGTAACACTCGGATAATTCTCTGTGGATTTAATTGTTCCTGGATTATTTAACCTATTCTGTGGATTAACAGCCCCCACCCCCACAGACTTTGTCAGTGTGTGGGTGTGGTGTGTGGTGTGGTGTGTGGTGTGGTGTGTGGTGTGGACGGAAGATCGAATTAGGTAAACATTTAGCTTCACCTAAAACTGTTTTCTTTTTCCAATTGTTGTTACGTAAACATGTTATTTGTTGCCTAAATTCTTGTTTCCCGTTCGTTGTTACGTTGTTTTGTCCCGTTTTAAGGAAAAGTAAACGTCTAAAAATAGCTTTACCAACCAAGAAATGCAGGCAGATTTCAAAACAAGCGATTCATCTTCTTCACACAGACTAGGGGTGTAAGTCAAGTAAGGACCTTATGTAAGCTACATTATAGGGTGGAATGTAAGAATAGTACTTTGTGTTAAAGTAAAGATATCTTTGATAAAGTAAAGATACCGTAGCTAAAGTAAAGATAGTGTAGCTAAAGATAGTAAAGTAAAGATAGTGTAGCTAAAGTAAAGATAATGTAGTTATAGTAAAGATAGTGTAGCTAAAGTAAAGATAGTGTAGCTAAAGTAAAGATAGTGTAGCTAAAGTAAAGATAGTGTAGCTAAAGTAAAGATAGTGTAGCTAAAGATAGTAAAGTAAAGATAGTGTAGCTAAAGTAAAGATAGTGTAGCTAAAGTAAAGATAGTGTAGCTAAAGTAAAGATAGTGTATCTATGGTAAAGATTCTGTAGTTTAAGTAAAGATAGTGTAGCTTTAGTAAAGATACCGTAGCTATAGTAAAGATAATGTAGTTAAAGTAAAGATACTGTAGCTAAAGTAAACATACAGTAGCTATAGTAAAGATAGTGTAGCTAAAGTAAAAATAGTGTAGCTAAAGTAAAGATAGTGTAGCTAAAGTAAAGATAGTGTAGCTAAAGTAAAGATAGTGTAGCTAAAGATAGTAAAGTAAAGATAGTGTAGCTAAAGTAAAGATAGTGTAGCTAAAGTAAAGATAGTGTATCTATAGTAAAGATTCTGTAGTTTAAGTAAAGATAGTGTAGCTTTAGTAAAGATACCGTAGCTATAGTAAAGATAATGTAGTTAAAGTAAAGATACTGTAGCTAAAGTAAACATACCGTAGCTATAGTAAAGATAGTGTAGCTAAAGTAAAAATAGTGTAGCTAAAGTAAAGATAGTGTAGCTAAAGTAAAGATAGTGTAGCTAAAGTAAAAATAGTGTAGCTAAAGTAAAGATAGTGTAGCTTTAGTAAAGATAGTGTAGCTAAAGTAAAGATAGTGTAGCTAAAGTAAAGATAGTGTAGCTATAGTAAAGATAGTGTAGCTAAAGTAAAGATAGTGTAGCTAAAGTAAAGATAGTGTAGCTAAAGTAAAGATAGTGTAGCTAAAGTAAAGATAGTGTAGCTAAAGTAAAGATAGTGTAGCTATAGTAAAGAATCTAAAGATACTGTAGCTAAAGTAAAGATAGTGTAGCTAAAGTAAAGATACTGTAGCTAAAGTAAAGATAGTGTGGCTAAAGTAAAGATATTGTAGCTAAAGTAAAGATGGTGTAGCTATAGTAAAGAATCTAAAGATACTGTAGCTAAAGTAAAGATAGTGTAGCTAAAGATAGTAAAGTAAAGATAGTGTAGCTAAAGTAAAGATAGTGTAGCTAAAGTAAAGATAGTGTAGCTAAAGTAAAGATAGTGTATCTATGGTAAAGATTCTGTAGTTTAAGTAAAGATAGTGTAGCTTTAGTAAAGATACCGTAGCTATAGTAAAGATAATGTAGTTAAAGTAAAGATACTGTAGCTAAAGTAAACATACCGTAGCTATAGTAAAGATAGTGTAGCTAAAGTAAAAATAGTGTAGCTAAAGTAAAGATAGTGTAGCTAAAGTAAAGATAGTGTAGCTAAAGTAAAGATAGTGTAGCTAAAGATAGTAAAGTAAAGATAGTGTAGCTAAAGTAAAGATAGTGTAGCTAAAGTAAAGATAGTGTAGCTAAAGTAAAGATAGTGTATCTATAGTAAAGATTCTGTAGTTTAAGTAAAGATAGTGTAGCTTTAGTAAAGATACCGTAGCTATAGTAAAGATAATGTAGTTAAAGTAAAGATACTGTAGCTAAAGTAAACATACCGTAGCTATAGTAAAGATAGTGTAGCTAAAGTAAAAATAGTGTAGCTAAAGTAAAGATAGTGTAGCTAAAGTAAAGATAGTGTAGCTAAAGTAAAAATAGTGTAGCTAAAGTAAAGATAGTGTAGCTTTAGTAAAGATAGTGTAGCTAAAGTAAAGATAGTGTAGCTAAAGTAAAGATAGTGTAGCTATAGTAAAGATAGTGTAGCTAAAGTAAAGATAGTGTAGCTAAAGTAAAGATAGTGTAGCTAAAGTAAAGATAGTGTAGCTAAAGTAAAGATAGTGTAGCTAAAGTAAAGATAGTGTAGCTATAGTAAAGAATCTAAAGATACTGTAGCTAAAGTAAAGATAGTGTAGCTAAAGTAAAGATACTGTAGCTAAAGTAAAGATAGTGTGGCTAAAGTAAAGATATTGTAGCTAAAGTAAAGATGGTTTAGCTATAGTAAAGAATCTAAAGATACTGTAGCTAAAGTAAAGATAGTGTAGCTAAAGTAAAGATACTGTAGCTAAAGTAAAGATACTGTAGCTAAAGTAAAGATAGTGTAGCTAAAGTAAAGATAGTGTATCTAAAGTAAAGATAGTGTGGCTAAAGTAAAGATAATGTAGCTAAAGTAAAAATACGTTAGCTAATGTAAAGATAGTGTAGCTAAAGTAAAGATAATGTAGCTAAAGTAAAGATAATGTAGCTAAAGTAAAGATAGTGTAGCTAAAGTAAAGATAGTGTAGCTAAAGTAAAGATAGTGTAGCTAAAGTAAAGATACTGTAGCTAAAGTAAAGATAGTGTAGCTAAAGTAAAAATACGTTAGCTAAAGTAAAGATAGTGTAGCTAAAGTAAAGATAGTGTAGCTAAAGTAAAGATATTGTGGCTAAAGTAAAGATACTGTGGCTATAGTAAAGATTCTGTAGTTTAAGTAAAGATAGTGTAGCTAAAGTAAAGATAGTGTAGCTATCGTAAACATACTGTAGTTAAAGTAAAGATAGTGTAGCTAAAGAAATGAGACTGTTCTAACTAAAGTAAGAATGTTGAACTACGTCTTTTAGTACTGTTGTTGTCCTGCTTGTTGGGTGTGTTTTATTGGTGGTTTCGTTAGAAGGTTGTTTCGTTTAAGGTTTTTATTTTTTTTATTTACAGAAACATTGTAATGAATTAAATTACTGCAAAGAAATTCCAAAATCTTTGTTAAAAAAACTTATTTGTTGAGAACTAGTATCAATATTTCTGTTGATATTAATATCAACATCTTTGTTGACATCTAGTATCCACACATACAACATGTTTGTTGAATTTGTATATTGATCTAGTTTTAAATCGCCAGAAACACGTTAATCATTTGACAGGGATTAGATACTTTTTAAAAATAATGTGAAATTAAAACAAAAATAATCTTACAATTTTGATGTGTTTTTCTACAAGTTTTGTAAGTAAACCAACTAACAAGTTGTGTGAACCAAGTAACAAGTTTTCGAAACTAGCTGACAAGTTTTGTAAACTAGCTGATACGTTTTCTAAACTAGCTGAAATGTTTTGTAAACTAGCTAACACGTTTTGTAAACTAGCTAACAAGCTTAGTAGCGACTGCCCAGGTAAGGTCCAGTCCTCGTTGTTAAGCGTCCTGTCAGTTAATTAATTGATTACTAATTAATTACAGACGATGATCCGTCAAGGATGAGCAATGTTGAATCAACCAAGCGGGAATATTTGGATACTGATTCTATTAGCAGGTTCGTCTGGTGTCTGTCATAGTCCGTCTGTCATGGTCTGTCTGTCATGGTCTGTCTGTCATAGTCTGTCTGTCATGGTCTGTCTGTCGTGGTCTGTCAGTCATGGTCTGTCTGTCATGGTCTATCTGTCATGATCTGTCTGTCATAGTCTGTCTGTCGTGGTCTGTCTGTTATGGTCTGTCTGTCATGGTCTGTCTGTCATGATCTGTCTGTCATAGTCTGTCTGTCATAGTCTGTCTGTCATAGTCTGTCTGTCATGGTCTATCTGTCATGGTCTGTCTGTCATGGTCTATCTGTCATAGTCTATCTGTCATAGTCTGTCTGTCATGTCATGTTATGTCTGTCGCGGTCTGTCTGTTATGGTCTGTCTGTTATGGTCTGTCTCATAGTCTGTGTTTATACTTAGATAACTCACTCAAGCGTGACCAATAATGCCCCATCATACAACCCGATACCCCCCTCATCGTCCAACACCATCCCTACCACATCACCCGCTCCTGATCTTCTGCCACCCCCCCCACCCTGACAATCCAACGTCGCCCCCCCCCCCCCCCCCCACACCCGATGATCTAACCCCACCCCTTAATCAACCAACCCTGACAATAATCTTGCTACTCATCTGAGTACCTAAACCCAACCCGTACTAAACTAACGTGTCAGTTCTTAACGCCAACCCCATGTTTAGCCTAACACTAACTCCGTGTTTAACCCAACATTAACCCCGTAGTTTATTGAATCCTGCCTAAAGGCGAACTTTTTTCTCCTTTTAAAATCCTTTGATGTATAATATAGGGAAAATCTATTTATAGTAACAAAAATGTAAGAAATCGCATGATCGCTGTTGGCTGGGCTTAGATTTCAAGGTCAATTATTTCAAGGTCACTTATATTTTGAGAAGCACGGAGTCGTGTCTTTAATTTTGTAACCTCCCCCCCCCCCACCACGCACCGAATATTCCATCTTCATTTTAAGTTTACATATTAAAAAGTTTGATGTACATATATTTAGCCCTCGTTAGTTAAATTATTTTTAGCCTTAAAACACGTTACGTCATTTTGTAATATCCGTTCTCAACCCCCCCCCCCCCCCAAACACACATCCAAGCTCCCATTTTAATTGTATGTTTACATATTAAAATTTAACTGTACGTATATTTAGCCCTGGTTAATTAAAATATTTTTAGCTTTAAAATACGTTACGTCATACTGAGGACAGCCTATTATTTTGGAAGCTAAAAATAGATCATTTCATCAAATGCCATCAAATGCCATCAAGTATTTCTGATGTTGCCGGAAATAGCTCAAAGTTTATGTTAATGAGCACGAGCTTGCTGTCATGACGTCTGTGCTTTTATGGTCATACGTCATCATCTTAATTTAGATCAAAGAATTAAAGCTTAATGATTAATTAGCGAAAATAAGCGTCGTAAGAGGATTTTATTACAAGGTGGGGGGTGGGTGGGTTCAAACCGATGATCCATATGGATATGATGATCATTATGGATATGATAATGCAAATGGATAACAAAAATGGCCCATGTTATGGTAGACCTACAAGAACGCTAAAAAAAAAACATGCCGTAAAAAATTGAAAGTTTTTTTTTCTCGTCATGAAGTATGTCGTCATCTGAAATCTGCGTGTTCGAAGTGGCCGAAATTGGTTTGGGATAAATTTATCTGTTGGGCCCAAGGAAGAGGCGTCACCAAGACAGCTTGGCACCAGGGTCTGCTAAATGAAACCAGAGTTGGTAATCCTAGCACCTAAGGGGCGCCATTCCTGTTTCATTTCTGAGTTATTTCTCCTGGATGGGTTGCTGTCCTTAGCTAAAGAGCCTCATCTTCCTGGGGATTCGAACTCGGGACTTTTCAGGTTAGAAGCTAAGCGGTTTCTCGTCCGAACACGCAGACCCTTATTGGAATAAATAATCAAAATCTGAGTGGGTTAAATAATCAAAATGTATTAAGATAAATAATAAACATCTGATTATTGTTAAAACGGATTGGGTTAAATAATCAATATCTGAATAATAATCAACATTGATAGTAGGAAAAAAAGTCACAGGAAAAAAAAACACAGGAAAAAAAAAACACAGAAAATAAGTCACAGGAAAAAAGTCACAGGAAAAAAAGTCACAGGAAAAAAAGTCACAAATATATATTTTCATGATATTTGTTGATACTTTTATGTATTAAATATTTCATGTCATGTCATGTTTGCCTGTCGTCCCTACTGGGACATAGGCCGCTGACAAGAGCTTTCCAGACGTCTCTGTCCAGGGCTAGTCTCTCCAACTGTCCCCAGGTGTATCCAATCTTCTTGGTGTCTTCTTCCAGGTCACGTCTCCAGGTCTTTCTTGGTCTGCCTCTCCTCCTCCTGCCTTGTGAATTCCAGGTGAGGGCCTGTCTTGTTATGCTGGATACAGGCTTCCTGAGTGTGTGGCCAATCCATTTCCATTTTCTCTGGAGGATCTCTACTTCCACTGGCAGTTGATTTGTCCGTTGCCATAGAACATCATTTCTGATGGTTTTAGGCCAGCGAATTCGCAGGATCTTTCTGAGACATGCGTTTATAAATGATTGTATTTTCTTCTTATTTATAGCAGTTATTCTCCATGTCTCGGCTCCATAGAGTAAAACAGGTTTTACTAGTGTGTTGAAGATCCGGATTTTTATTCTAAGGGTTAAATCTCCCGAACCCCAAACATTTTTTAGTTGGTTGAAGACTGCTCTTGCCTTACCCGTCCTTATTTTTATGTCTGCTTCTGTCCCACCCTGCTTATCAACAATACTTCCAAGGTAGGTGAATCTATCCACTTCTTCTAGGGCTTCTTCTGCCAGTGTTATAGGGTTGTTGTTTGATGCATTGACTTTGAGAACTTTACTTTTCCCTCTGTGGATGTTCAGACCCAGGCTTGTAGAAAAATTTGCAACCCTGTTGGTTTTATCCTGCATTTGCTGTTGTGTGTGAGAAAGGAGGGCCAGGTCGTCAGCAAAGTCCAGGTCATCCAGCTGGCTCCACAATGTCCACTGTATACCGTTTCGCGTTTTCTCTGTTGACATCTTCATAATCCAGTCTATGGCCAGTAGGAACAGGAATGGTGAAAGTAGGCAACCCTGCCTTACTCCGGTCCGTACTGGGAAGGCCTCTGTAGTCTGTTGGCCATGCACTACTCTACATTTGAGACCTTCATATGAAGACATAATAATGTTGACTATTTTCTGTGGCACCCCGTAGTGTCTCAACAATTTCCACATTGACTGCCTATCCAGGCTATCAAAGGCCTTCTCATAGTCTATGAAATTAATATAGAGAGATGAGTTCCACTCTTGGGTCTGTTCAATGATGATGCGATTAAATATTTAGAGAGAGCAAATTAACTTAGGATTAATTAAATGTAATGTAATGTTTGTAGGCTGTATACGCATATGAATTTTTATAATTCATCTAAAAATATTTATTATGAAGTATGTAGATTCTAATTATTTTAAACTTAAGATTAGTAGCATTTAATAGAATGCTCTAAAGTCCACGGTTTTCATCGTGTTTTTTTTTTAAATACCAATATTAAATTACCGTGAAATGGTAAGTTCATCTGACTTGCTGCCCTCAACTCATGGCAACAATAGTTATGTTTAGTTCAACCACCTTTACTGCCAACATTTATCACGCTCATTACATAACAAAATTTAGGATCAAAACAGAAAGCCGACAAGGTTCAAAGGCTGTCGTTGACGAATAACGTCAACAACACAAAATATGTTCGGACAATGCCTACTGAGGAGAGTCCGACCAGAGAATAGCCTACGGCAAAATGTGCCTAAATTTCTTTTATAATTAACTTTTCTACCGCTTATTTAACTAAATACGTAACAAAAGTTGAGATTGTTGTGTTAATTATCTTAGAGTATTTTTTACTTACAATTGTTATAAATCATAATGCTTTTAACGTCTATAAATAATTTATGCTATCAAAATATACAACCCACAACAATAAACATACAAAATTTTACAATTCTTAACAAATTAATAAAAAGATTTCTAAAAAGATTTTTGTGACCTTTTTTCTGTGACTTTATTTCTGTGACTTTTTTTCCGATAAAATTTTTCCACTGTGACTTTTTTTCTGTGACTTTTGTTCCTAGCAAAAACTGTGACTTTTTTGTGTTTTTTTTTTCCTGTGACTTTTTTTCCGTTCACCTCAACATTATGAGTGGGATGAATAGTAAAAATCTGATGGGGATAAATAATCAAAATCTGATTGGGATAAATAATCTAAATCTGGGATGATGGTTTAAAATATGAATTCCCCACCAGGCAAACATGCCCCTTAACATGTTTGTAGTCGGCCTCTACCCAGTTCTGCCACATCTCAAATTTCATTACTTGTAGTGACTGTAGCTGCGTCAGAAACACGTATCGTCCAATATTTGAACACAAATTTTCGACGCAAGACGTACGTGACGTCATTGTCTATACTGTCCAGAGTCAGGTGTAAGATGACGTCCTTCGGTGACCTACTTTCTCCCCTGACCTTCAAATGCCGTTTTAATGAGGTTTTGATGCAGGTTGTAGAGTGTGGTTGTCACACTTAACAAATGGCCAGATTAATTGGCTGGACATTTTAACAAGGCGGACCTGTACACACCCAGCAGGGATACACGCTACACAATACACACAACACACTTCACACTATACACTACACACAAGACACTACACACTACACACTACACGCTACACACTACACACTACACACTCGTGTCATATGTACTTTAAACACTGTGCAAACTTGACACAATCTACACGTAACATACACACCGCGGATGGGTTAAACACAAACACATAAACTCTCGATAAAGGATTCTACACAAACAACACCCTATTTACGCCATGCACTCTCATATCTGTATACACACTACAGTACACACTACAGTACACACTTTAGACACTGTGTACAATAAATACACACCAAGCGCAATACACATTGAACACACAGTATTCACATCCAACACATTACACACTCGTCCAACATTATTACCAGCCACACTATGTACACACAGCAATACACTCTATACACTGCATACCTGATGTTATGTACACATAGAAATGCACTCTATACACTGCATAACTGATATGTTATGTACACACATTAAGACACTCTATACACTGCATACCTGATGTTATGTACACATATAAATACACTCTATACACTGCATAACTGATATGTTATGTACACATATAAATACACTCTACACTACATCATTGATATGTTATGTACACATATAAATACACTCTATACACTACATCATTGATATGTTATGTACACATATAAATACACTCTATACACTACATCATTGATATGTTATGTACACATATAAATACACTCTATACACTACATCATTGATATGTTATGTACACATATAAATACACTCTATACACTACATCATTGATATGTTATGTACACATATAAATACACTCTATACACTACATCATTGATATGTTATGTACACATATAAATACACTCTATACACTACATAATTGATATGTTATGTACACAGAAATACACTATACACTACATAATTGATATGTTATGTACACATATAAATACACTCTACACTGCGTAATTGATATGTTATGTACACACAGTGGCGTAGCGAGGTCGGGTGTCACTCGGTGCGGTACGTAATGGTGTCACCCCCCCCCCCCCCCCCCAGAGGCGTAGCGACTCTTCCCGGGGACAAAGTTTCAATTTTCGATTTGCACCCCCCCCCCCCTCAAACTTTCGATTTCCACCCCCCTCAAATTTTTCTCTATATATTTTACTATTATTTGTCTTTGCGTCACCACCTAAATGGTGTCACCGGGTGCGTTCCGCACCCCCCCCCCCCCCCGCTACGCATAACATTCTCCAGACATTTTGTACACACACAGTTTAACACAAACATTATGTACACTGTATCTTCAAACTTTGTACACTTCCTGTACAAGTCAGTGTACTAATCTGTTGTACAACACATCCTTAATCCTGGTTAATCTGGTTGTCAGTTAAGTTAATTAGGAATGGTGACGCTAATTAAGAAATATTAAAATAGAATACAAATTATAGTAAGACACTTTGTTTTTATACTTCCCTTTGTATCTAAACACCAGGAAAAGTTCAAATGGATAGACTCAATAATTAGTGTAAGAATTGATCTTCCAATTGGTGTAAAAACTAATGTAATAATTGTTGATGTAATTAATGTAATCATGTGAAAATAACATAGTCCAACTGTGAAGATTTAATTATACGCTGTTGACGCTACTATGGCCACGATTTGGATAGTCGAGGATTATGTTCAGATTAGAGATACTAGCAGAAATCATGTACAAAACGCCACTAAACTTCGTCTCCCCAACTTGGGGTTTTACGCCCCACCCCACGCCTTATCCCACGCCTCACGCCTTATCCCACGCCCCACACCACCACACACCCCACCCCACGCCCCACCCCACCCACGCCCCACCCCACCGCCCCGATCCTGTACAAAACACCACTAAACTGGGTCCCCCCCCCCCAACTTGGGGCCCTCACCCATGAAAGATTCGCCAAAATGTCGTCGTTGTCTGTCATCTTCCCCAATTAATCTCCATCTCATGGGTGTCAGAAACATCCGTGACGTCACCTAATTAGCCGGCTAATAAAGAGGTTGACAGTCGGTATCTCATCAATCCTAATTAATCTGCTACAATCAGGCAGTCCATCGAACCGTGCAGAGCATTCACTGACCTCTTGACCCCATGTTTTTAATTTTCTCCTAGCCTAGAGAGTTCGCATGTCATGTTTTCCCAGCCTGTTGAAGCTGATAGCTCTAACTTCTACTGAACTCATCACGTGACGATAATGCAAAAAATGTAAACAATTTTTAGCATGTTACAACATATTCAATAGAGACCAGCTATCGCATTGTCCCGATGTGAATGAGGTGAACTCTACTTCACCTGACCTATCGACACTCGGGTCCTGACATGTACTTTAGTTACCCCTCATTGTGACAGATGTAGGTTGTCACATGACATCCACCTGTTCAGCTATCACACTCATGCACACATACATACACACACACACACATACAGCGTCCATCCTGTTACATAGGCGAAATGTTTCACCCCCCCTCCCCTCTCCCCACTAAAGACATACCTTGACATGCCCACACGCAGCTAACGACAACTTTTCAAGTCACAAACTTCTTTAACTCCGTACATAACCTCTATACTAGCCCTAACCAAACTGTCTACCTAGCCTACTTGGTGATCCTTGCTCGTACTTAGATGGATAATTAAAACGCGGTCATATATCCGGATGTAGCTAGTGTAGAGGTAGCAGCAGCTACAGCTAGTGTAGAGGTAGTAGCAGCTACAGCTAGTGTAGTAGGTAGCAGCAGCTACCCGCAGGTCATCTCACTACAAATCCAGCCCCCCCCCCCGCCCTTTGATGTCCGCTAGTGACTAGCAGTCGGTCACGGCGCCTGGGGGGGTGTCAAATTTTGGATTAGGTCTAATTCCATCATTTTCATTTGACCTGATGTTTTTGTTCTCCGTTTGTTTCGTGATCATCGTGGATTCTATGACATACTTGTCTAGTAAGAATTTTCCTATAACGTATAGCCTATCCATGTACAACCCCCCCCCTCCCCAATATGTGTATATAAACGACCCTAGAGTAGTACAACAAACTGATAACTGAAATTAGACTCGACCTAATTTATCAAAATTCCTACATTGACCATAATGAACTCCCCAGTATTGGTACCATGGCCCACAACACTGACCCAGCAACTACCCCTCGTACCGTCTGCTGTGGGTAGTGGCCGCGCCCTCTGCCCCCCGGGATGGCTCCCGGCGTCCGTGCCAAAGGCTGGTTTTGAGCTGGTCCGGTCTAGGATCTGTGTCAAGGTCAACTTGGAGAGGCGATGGACGGAGGCTCTGGGACTGTGTCGGGCGGGGCGGGCGTTTCTGGTCAAACTGGACTCGATCGTCACCTTGGGCGGGGAGTCGCTGTTTGATTACCTGCGGCAGAGAGGTAAGCTAGACATTACCTCATAGGTAAGTCAGTCTTCTCACCCCCCCCCCTAGTGTCTTGTTGAGTTTTGTCACCTGTGTGATGTTGGGTTTTGACCAGTGGTCAGTCTACTCACGCGCCTGTGTCATGTTGTGTTTTGACCAGTGGTCAGTCTACTCATCCACCTGTGTCATGAGTTTGACCAGTGGTCAGTCTACTCACCCACCTGTGTCATGAGTTTGACCAGTGGTCAGTCTACTCACGCGCCTGTCATGTTGTGTTTTGACCAGTGGTCTGTCGCACCTGTGTGATGTTGTGTGTTTGACCAGTGGTCAGTCTACTCACCCACCTGTGTCATGTTGTGTTTTGACCAGTGGTCAGTCTTCTCACCCACCTGTCATGTTTTGTTTTGACCAGTGGTCTGTCGCACCTGTGTGATGTTGTGTGTTTGACCAGTGGTCCGTCTACTCACGCACCTGTGTCATGTTGTGTGTTTGACCAGTGGTCAGTCTACTCACCCACCTGTGTCATGTTGTGTTTTGACCAGTGGTCCGTCTACTCACGCACCTGTGTCATGTTGTGTTTTGACCAGTGGTCAGTCTACTCACGCACCTGTGTCTAGCTGTGTTTTGACCAGTGGTCAGTCTACTCACCCACCTGTGTCATGTTGTGTTTTGACCAGTGGTCCGTCTACTCACGCACCTGTGTCATGTTGTGTTTTGACCAGTGGTCAGTCTACTCACGCACCTGTGTCTAGCTGTGTTTTGACCAGTGGTCAGTCTTCTCACCCCCCCCCCCCCTCGTGTCATGTTGGGTTTTGACCAGTGGTCAGTCTTCTCACGCACCTGTGTCTAGCTGTGTTTTGACCAGTGGTCAGTCTTCTCACCCCCCCCCTCGTGTCATGTTGGGTTTTGACCAGTGGTCAGTCTTCTCACGCTCCTGTGTCTAGCTGTGTTTTGACCAGTGGTCAGTCTTCTCACCCCCCCCCTCGTGTCATGTTGGGTTTTGACCAGTGGTCAGTCTTCTCACGCACCTGTGTCTAGCTGTGTTTTGACCAGTGGTCAGTCTTCTCACCCCCCCCCCCCCCTTCGTGTCATGTTGGGTTTTGACCAGTGGTCAGTCTACTCACGCACCTGTTTCATGTTTGTTGCAGGTGTACGTACCATCTGGACAGGTGTACACCACAAGTACGGCACGCTGCTCTGGGACGAGATGAAGCCACGGATGCTTAAAGCATACCTCGGGTAATGATTGTTTCTCAAAGCATAATTCGGGTAATGATGATGTTTGCATACATCATGTAATGGTGATTGCTTGCACACCTCGGAAAGTGATTACTACTTGAAACATCTCTTATAAGATTAGTGCTTATGAATATGTTTTGGTAAAATATAAGTTTGATGATAATAAAGGTTTATAATGTGTCTATTATCTTTAAAGATAAACAACTTTAACTACCCAAAATATCATATTTATTGGTTTCAATGTGGCAAGCCTTGTCATTTTAAAAGTTCACCAAGTTTCTGTATTTTGATCTGGCCACAGAGAGAGCGAGCGCTACGGATGGAACAAGCGAGGCTGGAAGTTCGACTCCAGCTCCTACAGGCTGGGGAACAAAACCTGCGGGGCCCTAGACCTGGGGGATCCCAGGGTCAGAAGGGCCCTGGCTCCTGCAGACAGGCGGGTGGTCAAGCGCAGGGCCGCCTCCCCCGCGGCCACAGTGACGCCAAAACCCCAGACAAAGCCCGGGTCAACGAGCCAGGGCGCGGGTTCCAGTGCTCGGCCAACGGCTCCAACAGAAAAGCTGGCACCAACACTGCAAGCTGCTTCAACGTCTGAGAGCTGGGTATGACGTCATAGGCTAGATTGTTTAGATCGAAGATTATGTTTCGTTAGTTAGATTATAGTTAGTTTAGGTAATCTATCGCTTTAGCGTAATCAATTCGGCCGTCACTAGTAATGTAGGGATAAGGTAACTATCAAATATGGCTTAGATGTGAATATATTTTTGCATATTTTACTAAAATACTAAAGATAATCGAATATTAAACCACATTTAAGGTTTAAATCAATAAAAATGTCATGAAATTAAGGTTTAACATCGATGTTCCAGATACTAAATTTGCTATTAATAATAATCATTAAAAAAGTTTTAAAAAACCCACGTTTTCTGATTGAACTAAAAAGTAGAAAATAAATGCTATAGGCCCTACATCACAATAATGCAAGCGATCACTCTACTATAAGCGATGAAAAACGTGGGGCGCCGAAGTAAAAGTTATATTACTATTGATTAGATAATACTATTGACTTTTATTAGGGAGCTTGTAGAGAGTCAACAGTATTAGAAACTGTAAGAAAATCACGGCGCCCCACGTTTTTGCTCGCTTATAGTAGAGTGATCGCTTGCATTATTGTGATGTAGGGCCTATAGCATTTATTTTCTACTTTTTAGTTCAATCAGAAAACGTGGGTTTTTTAAAACTTTTTTAATGATTATTATTTTCTACTTTTTAGTCTTTGTCTGTTTGTTTGCATTAAAATCTTGCTATCGATTTTATCTTTTCACTTTTTTTGGGTAAACGAAGACAACTCGTAAAAAGACAACTCGTAAAAAGACAACTCGTAAAAAGACAACTCGTAAAAAGACAACTCGTAAAAAGACAACTCGTAAAAAACACGTTGTTTGAATACGTTACTGACTAGAACACATAGATTTGAACCCGTGTCGAGTGGGATAGCAATCGTGTGCCCAACCACTCGACCATATCGTCTCCCCCAAACTGGCCTACCTCCTGTAAGTTTAAACTCGGTTCAAGCTAAATTCTCTGCCCCTAAGCCTGTGGCGACATGTGATCGTTCGCTTCACTGCGCGCGAGGTACGCGTCGCTGGTTTTTTTTCTAATGGCTAGCAGAGGAGAATTATATATATAGATTATATAGCGGTCTAAAATGCTCAATAAAATGTTTCCATTGATCAATTTAGTAATAATAACAATTGAATATTCAATGGTCATCCAAAAGAAAGCTTCCCTGAAAATTTCAGCGCGCTAGCTAACTGGGAAGTGCCAGAAATTTCGATCGCAAGATTTGATTGGAAAGACAAACACACAAACAGAGAAAGCAAGTTAAAGAAAACGTGGGAAAAAACAGCGGCCATCTTAAGAAAATATTATTTTGAGTCATTTCCCTTTAATTTCTATTTGTATGGAAATGTATTGATGTTTGCTATTAAATACGTTAGTCTTGTGTTTAAATACAAAGCATGCGTTTTTTTTTTAAATTCTGCCCTTTAAACAATTTAATTGACTGACAATAAACATCAGTTCTAGAATTATTATTATGAGATGCAATTTTTACACATTAAGATACTCCCTATTTTTATAGAGCTACCACTACATATCTAATGTTTATTTAAATATTAGTTTGAGTTAATTCTTATTGTTTGTGTTATTGTTTGTTTGCTATTTTCATGTAATATTTTCATGCTTTTTTCCTTTAATTAGTGATTTAATCATAAATGACGTCCCGTTTTTTGACCTTTCTTCACCTTAACCCCCCCCCCTCATTTTCGCCGTTACGAAATAGTCGTAATGTCGAAAATTACCTTTTTGCCCTGCCTGTTAAAAAGTCAAGCCATAATTCTAATGAAAACGATATATTCAGCATTTTTGTATTTGGCGAAATACATAACGTTTCACGTTTCTTACCCCTCCCATTTCCCGCGTAAAACGTCGTCTCAAAACCAGTTACTCCACCCCTTAAGTGTGCGATGTCATTTATGGTAGATGTCAAGTCCTATATACATTTTGAATAACCTTTGTTGTCAAAATGTTGATACCAAATACCCAAAATGAGTTATATGGTGTTATCCATAAACGATGTCACATATGCTATGCTAATGTGCCGTCAACTTACGCAGGGTGGTCCGGGGGGGGGGGGATGCGTGACGCCTATTTTGGAATCTTTAAAGCTGTGCTCAATGAAATTGAGGAACATAAAGCGTTCGTTTTCATGCATACATTTGTTCATAACGAATGATCATAACTATTGCATGCCTGTTGTCCTAAGCGGTGTTTAACAACCTGAGCACATCATCCCCGCCAAAAAGGGCCTGCCACTAAATGCCTACCGACGAAAATAAGCCGCACTATATTGACTCCAAATGAAATAACTTCTGACAATAAGGCTCAAACCAAGTAGCTCCTGTCAACAATATTCGACAAGAGTCCAAGACACCATTAAGTGCTGCACCAGGTGACACTCGACCTCGCTACGCCACTGAGCTAATGTAAAGCCACAGCTCAGTATTGGCTTAAATTTAACATAAAATAGTGTTAGCAGTGGACAGCCTCTAAGACTGTGCATTAGGAGTACGGCCGTCGGCAAAACGCCTGAGTCCGACGATATCTGAACATTAATTTTGTCTTTCATGAAGTGCGGAGCACCTTTAAGAGCTGAGCTTGGCCCCTGTTGACACCACCACTAGCGCCGCTTATGTCCACATATTAATCACACGTTTTGCGTGGAGCTTAATGGACAGACGTTTATAGGTGGGACCGGGAGCCTAAATGCATTTACCGAAGCCGCTGTGTCACGGGCATTTTAGAGCCGAACATCTCAGGGCAGCATGTTGCAGAAATTAAAAGCACGTGAATTTGTATAGTAGAGGGAGAACATCATGCCACTGTAATAAATTAAACACCAATATAATTCACCGAACTAAAGTCATTTAGATCTATTCGTCAGGCTAAATGTCGCTAGTCTCATCGTCATGGTCATTTAGTGCCTGTTTTGATTTTTTTTTAATTACGCGGTATCTCTTTCTTAAACATTAGCCTAATGACAAATGACGTCACACGCGCCGCGAACTTTGTGACGTTGTGCTTATTGGGGGATGAAACGGCGTGGTTTAGAAAAATGACGTATTTCTTTTTTTTTAAGTGATAGATTCTAATTTTCCTACGAACTATAGGTTCATCTAATTTTTTTTTCTAGAGGGAGATATCACTATATTGTGATGGGGGGGGGGGGGGGGATTTATATATAATCTCAATATATTCTGATCTACTACTATTCATACGGCAACCATTATACTCGTGAGGAGGACTGGAATCACTCTTATGTTTTATGTTCCGCAGACACTAATTAACAATGTCAACAACTTCGTTTATGAAATAACATGAACTTTATTAACACACACTTATAGATCATTTGTACAATATCAAAAAATACGTCCGTCTTCTACTATATCTAACCCCCAACTAACTTCACTGCTGCGTCTTACGTCATCGGTACATTGTCGCACCATGCTCACGTCACACTCACGCCACACAAATTTTATTGAACACGCGCACAATACTCTCGCACCAAATCGTCTACTGTCAAGTTCGTACCGTCCTATGGTAACCTCTACTCGTCTAGTCTAACTCTATATATCTACGCTATGACATATATAGTGGGTGGTATTTTGTTTTTGTAATAATGTGTGGTGGGGAGGGGTAAACATTGACTACTGAAGAAATAAAAAAACTGATGATAGCAGAAGGAAAAAAAACCCAAAAAAAAAAAAACAAACCATGTGGTATTCAAATGTAACTAATTAAAATTTGAACCTATTTTAAAAAAACACAATAATCTTAATTCAGAAAAGGTGTAGGCCTAAGACTAATGTCTACAGACAAAAAAACAACAACTAGGCTTAATTAAATGGATCGCCCATAAATGACGTCATACAAGACAGCTATGTATATTCAACAACAAAATCAACACAATATACATACGAATAGACATGTGTATCAAGGGAAACTACTCCAAATTTTATTTGGAAAGATGGCCGCTGTTTTTATCTGCTAATATTTATCTCAAACACCTTGTTTAAAGTTAGTTTCATGATATTTTAAATTGTTTTGGTCAGTGATTGTTATATTAAATCAATTATCTGTTATGTTTTGTAACATTTGACTTAAATTATACTTATATAAAAAAATATATTCATCAGTTACCTCTCCCGCACATTTCTACTGCAGCCGAATTGATTACGCTAAAACGATAGATTACCGTTAGTTTATACGATGTAGATTATGGGATTATGATAGGTAATAATTAAGTCATATTGGATGTTAATAATATGTAGTATTATGTAAATTTGCTTGATTTGTATTTTCTAATTGTTACACAATATCATACCGTACATAAAGATTTGATATGTTTATAAACGCTGACATTGTCATGGACTCAACTTCATTTCAGCGCGGACAAGTTCCTAAACCACTCGACCAATCGACGCTAGGGTCAAGAGGTCAGCAGACCACCACAACAACAACCACCGATCCATCGGACCTTGAAGACATCGAGCAGCCGCCCACCATCCAGGCCACGCCCACAGACGCCAAGACAGCTTTAAGCGGCGCCACCACCAAATCCCCACCCCCTCCAAACGAGACATCCGGACAGACGACTACGTCATCATCCCCTGACACCACGATTTCCGGCACCACGACCCCTGACCCCGCGTCTATCATCGACAGTTTCCGCAGTCCCCTGGACAACCCCGGCAACGACCACGACATTGCCGCCCACGACGACCCCCTCCTGCGTGTCCTCCAGCCGCAGGTAGCCTACGCCTCTGAGACCCAGCACGCCATCCAGCAGGCCCGCTCGCCCCTGCTCTCCTCCGAGAGCTGGGACAGTAACGAGATAGCCCAGCTGCTGCTCCCCAACCTGATGGCCGGCACGCGGACCTCCAACACAACATCCAACCCGCTGCGGGCACTGGTCCGCACAATGCAACAACAAAACACCACAGCAAAACTTCCGCCCACCACGACAAAAATCCCACTCGTCCAGAACCTGACTAGCACCACCCCACCCCCGCTAAACACGTCACGGGTCACCGTGACACAGATGCAGGAGAAAACACCAGAGACCCGACCCAGCCTCGTTCTGACGTCACCCAAACCCAGCACCCTGCTCAGACCCACCGCAAGTCTTAGTCTGACGTCATTCTTCAACACGACGCCAAAGTCTTTGACAACCACATCAACAACAGAACCAACAAGTACATTATCTACATCAACTACAACAGCTCAGCAAGCATCGTCTACGACAACAGATACATCGACATCGACATCAACAACACAAACAACCTCTTCTACAACAACTCAACCAACACCATCACAAACCACAACACGACTAACAACCCCAACTACAACTACGTCCAAAAATGCATCATCACTCAAAGATTTACTCAAATCTAACGACAACCTAAATAGAGCAACCCTACCTCCAATCAAATCTTTAATCGAGCCTTTGCTCCAACGGCTGCTTCCGCTCCAGAACACAACATCCGCCCCTCTGAGCTTTGACCTGGATAGCTCTAAAGAAAACACAGACAGCGTTTCCTCAAACTCATCCAGCACCATAGACAAGACGTCACCCACGTCCTTAGATCTCAACTCAACGTCTGATAACTCTACCACAGACGGCAACAGTGGTGAAGAAGACGTGACACCATCAGCAAACACCACCCGCATCAAACACCACCGAGCCAACAGGACCCAGGACACCTCTAGCATTGACCTTGACCTAGGCTCCGAGTCTGACGAATCTCTAAACAAGATGCTCGGCAGTTTTGATCTGGATCTTTTTGGCGCGGCACTAAATCCTCCAGCCGGCGCAGCGATAGCTAGTGCAGCAGCCACAACCACAACCTCACAGACCACAACAACATCAGTAACCACATCCACCACAACCACCACACCCACGCCACAGAAACCAACATCCGAGTCTCCCCCCACCTCGACCACATCCAAACCTCCCCCGGTCGTCACAATACAAACTGGCAGAGACACGACTACAGTCAAACCTGGCCAGGTGAACGAGGAACCACGCAAGGAACCAATCAGCGTGGAGATCGACGCCAGCCTAGAGAAGCCGAGCCTGGACACGCCCACCAACAGAGACTGGGAACTTTTCTCCACAGAGAGGATGGAACCCGTCTCTAGCGAGTCGTCGGAAAAGGTTGACATCGACGCGGCGTCAGTGCTGCGTCAGAGTCAGCTGATGGAGCCGATAGACGTGATGGCACTGAAGGACTGTGACGAGATTCACCCGTCTGTCTGTGTGTCTGAGGCCATAGAGGAGCTTTCATTGGGTGCGGCATGCTCTCGTTCTGTAATAGTGCAATACGCTTTAGCATTCACTATATAAGTAATATAAATATTATAGCCTTAATGAATCAAAATTTCAGCTTTAATTAAACTAGATTTTAGCCTGAAACAAAATTTAAAATATTTTTCAGCATTGCTAGAAAAAAATTTCACATTTATTCAACACACTTCTCTTGACTGTTAGCCACTGAGCCATACATGACCCTTGACCTTTGGTGTACTTGACAGTGAGCCACTGAGCCATACATGACCTCTGACATTTGGTATACTTAACAGTGAGCCACTGCGACAAGAACTGGTACGGTCACCGCCTGTTGGACAGGTGCTACAAGCCCCAGGGGTCACTGCTGACTGAGATTCGAGCTCGCGAGATGTGTAAGCAAAGTGGCGCCACCCTCGCTACGGCAGACAACTCTTTCTACGGCAACATCACCGCCATGCTGCTCGATGGATTCGTAGCCAGTAAAGTTCTGGGTGAGTTGGGGCGCCAGAGGTCTGCGTGAGTTGGGGCGCCAGAGGTCTGGGTGAGTTGGGGCGCCAGTGCTGGGAGAGTGTTGAGACACTAGAAAAGTTTGTGAAAATATTGTCTTGATCTCAATTCCAGGCAGGAGAATCTGGCTGGACACGACCTTGAACCTTGACCTACCTGTAGACGGCAACTGCTCACTGTTGGAGGACGGCACCATCCAAAAAGTCAGGTGTGACCTGAGCTTGCCGTTCATCTGCCAGAAGGATGCCAAGTTTGGTAGGGCTCATTCGTCATTTTGTAGGTCGCGGGGTAGGGCTCATGCTTCATCCCCTAGGTCGTGGGGTAGGGCTCATACTTCATCTCCTATAGGGCTTATGCTTCATTGCCTATAGGGCTCATGCTTCATCTCCTATAGGGCTCATCCTTCATCTCCTATAGGGCTCATCCTTCATCTCCTATAGGGCTCATGCTTCATCTCCTAGGTCGTGTGGTAGGGCTCATGAATGTCAACACGATTCATGTGTTCAAGCTTTGAGTATCACGTCTCATAGATTTTGTGTCTTTACTTTTCGTGTGTATAACTTTTCTATCCAGTCCAAACTTTTGCTGACAACGTTGAAGTGAATACAGTGACCGTGGTCCAAAACATGACGTCATTCCAGCCCCAAACCCTGCCCTGCCCCCTGAGCATGTCCGCGTTTGATGAGGTCATAGTTTGGTTCAAAGATGGCCGCCCTCTCATTGACATGACAGATGACCAGAGGTCATCCTATGGACAAAGGAATGGACGTGAGCAAAATATTTCAAGAAATTGAAAACTGTTCGTTTTCTAATTAATATATCGTTTTTAATGTTAGTCACATGATTGGTTAGACACGTGACCCGCGCCATTTTGTTTCAGAACTGCCAAACAATCTGGAAATCGACTACAGCATTCTGGAGAGGGTGGGGGAGGGAGGGGCGAGGATCCCCAAACAGGCCATGCTGCAGGGGGAGTACTGGTGTGAGATATGGAGGCCCCAGCCCTTTCACAGGGTCGTGTCTGACAAGATCTTCCTCAAGTTTACAGGTAGGTGATCTTGGTATCATAAGATCTTCCTCAAGTTTACAGGTAGGTGATCTTGGTATCATAAGATCTTCCTCAAGTTTACAGGTGAGTGATCTTGGTGTCATAAGATCTTGTGTAAGTCATCTTGGTGTAATAAGATGGTATGTAAGAGATCTTATTACACTAAGATCTCTTACATACGATCTTATTACACCAAGATGACTTACACAAGATCTTATGACACCAAGATCACTCACCTGTAAACTTGAGGAAGATCTTGTGTGTAATAAGATCTTGTGTAAGTCATCTTGGTGTAATAAGATATTGTGTAAGTCATCTTGGTGTAATAAGATCTTGTTTAAGTGATCTTAGTGTGATAAGATCTTCCTCAAGTTTACTGGTGAGTGATCTTGGTGTCATAAGATCTTCCTCAAGTTTACAGGTGAGTGATCTTGGTGTCATAAGATCTTGTGTAAGTGATCTTGGTGTCATAAGATCTTCCTCAAGTTTACTGGTGAGTGATCTTGGTGTCATAAGATCTTCCTCAAGTTTACAGGTGAGTGATCTTGGTGTCATAAGATCTTCCTGAAGTTTACAGGTGAGGGATCTTGGTCTCATAAGATCATGTGTAAGTGATCTTGGTGTCATAAGATCTTCCTCAAGTTTACAGGTGAGTGATCTTGGTGTCATAAGATCATGTGTAAGTGATCTTGGTGTCATAAGATCTTCCTCAAGTTTACAGGTGAGTGATCTTGGTGTCATAAGATCATGTGTAAGTGATCTTGGTGTCATAAGATCTTCCTCAAGTTTACAGGTGAGTGATCTTGGTGTCATAAGATCTTCCTCAAGTTTACAGGTGAGTGATCTTGGTGTCATAAGATCTTCCTCAAGTTTACAGGTGATTGATCTTGGTGTCATAAGATCATGTGTAAGTGATCTTGGTGTCATAAGATCTTCCTCAAGTTTACAGGTGAGTGATCTTGGTGTCATAAGATCTTCCTCAAGTTTACAGGTGAGTGATCTTGGTGTCATAAGATCTTCCTCAAGTTTACAGGTGAGTGATCTTGGTGTCATAAGATCATGTGTAAGTGATCTTGGTGTCATAAGATCTTCCTCAAGTTTACAGGTAGGTGATCTTGGTGTCATGAGATCTTCCTCAAGTTTACAGGTGAGTGATCTTGGTGTCATAAGATCATGTGTAAGTGATCTTGGTGTCATAAGATCATGTGTAAGTGATCTTGGTGTCATAAGATCATGTGTAAGTGATCTTGGTGTCATAAGATCTTCCTCAAGTTTACAGGTGAGTGATAAATGGTTTAAACTTGACCTGTTTCTCCCCTACATAAAGTTAAACTACCATTTCACAGATCATTACCACTTCTAGTTTATAATATTTTTAACACCCTCCCCCTCCCCATAAGACAACATTGAATACTAAATTTATTGAATGAAACTCCTGGAATGACATCATTTTGTCTAGAGACAATTGCTAAGCTTGTTGTGTTTTCTTTATCACTTAGCAGATTATTCACGAACCTTGGAACAAAGATATGCAATGGCAGTGTTATTTACATTTGCTCAAAAGCAACCCCATCTAATCTAATGTGACATCCCAATAACTTTGTGTACAAACCATCCCAATGAATGTGTACATACCATCCAATAACTTTGTGTACATACCATCCCAATGAATGTGTACATACCATCCAATAACTTTGTGTACATACCATCCCAATGAATGTGTACATACCATCCAATAACTTTGTGTACATACCATCCCAATGAATGTGTACATACCATCCCATAACTTTGTGTACATACCATCCCAATAACTTTGTGTACATACCATCCCAATAACTTTGTGTACATGCCATCCCAATAACTTTGTGTATATACCATCCCAATAACTTTGTGTACATGCCATTCCAATAACTTTGTGTACATACCATCCCAATGACTGTGTACATGATATTGCAGATGTGATTACACTGAGGGGGGTCATTCAAACAAAGCCCCCCACCTTCAGGGAGGCGGCGCTATTCAACAGGATGGGGGTGATGGTGGGGCTACCAGCCCGCATGGAGACGCTGATGGCGGTGATGAACAAGAACATCACCCACACCCTCAGGGCGGTCCTACCCATCGTCCGTGACGTCATCACTTTCATCAAACGGACCAGGTACGTGGTTTCTTGGGGTTTTAAAATAAATCAATCTTACTAATAGCCACTTCTTATTAAAATTTTGCTGTTTAACTGCTTGTGAATCTTGTGGTTCATTAATTTTGTCAAACACATTCAAGAGCGTTAACACTGCCTTGATTGATGGAGTAACAACTTTTACTCAGTTATTTCCCCTTCTCAATGTTAAATGTTAAAATTAATTATTCTACGTTTAGCGTGTATTGTTTTCCCATATGAGAAGGTATTAGCTGTATCAAACATTGACATTTATAATTGGAAACATCTTTTCTGTGTCATTCCATTGTGGTCATATTTTGGTGTTTATTCCCCGATTTTAATTCGGTCATATATATTTTTATTGGTTTTCATTTACTGTTTTAATCAGATTTCTAAATTTAACACTACAAGAACGTATACATACATCTTACAATCATTTTTTTAATCATTGTAAAAAATAAAAATCAGCTTTAGGTGATCCATTTTGAAACTGATAGTCAAACAAGTTTTTGATGATCCATTTTAAAACTGATCGTAAATCAAGTTTTTGATTATCCATTTTAAAACTGATCGTAAATCAAGTTTTTGATTATCCATTTTAAAACTGATTAAATCAAGTTTTTGATGATCCATTTTAAAACTGATTAAATCAAGTTTTTGATGATCCATTCTAAAACTGATTAAATCAAGTTTTTGATGATCCATTTTAAAACTGATTAAATCAAGTTTTTGATGATCCATTTTAAAACTGATTAAATCAAGTTTTTGATGATCCATTTTAAAACTGATTGTAAAACCAATTTCTCAAACAATTGGTTCCAGCCCAGAGGATGGACGAACGGAATTCGTGACTTACATCACCATTGCAACAGGAGACCTCTCAATGCCCATGCGCGGGAACTTGGCTGACATGTACCTGTCCTCGTTCTACGACGCGCTGGTGCAGAACGAGGACATGATACGTGCCCAGTGGAACGTGACGCTGCCCTTTATATCAGCTGTGTCAGTCTCTATGACAGGTAGGGCACTTGTGTGACAGGCAGTGGGCACTTGTGTGACAGGTAGTGGTCAGTATTGTGATGGGTAGTGGTCAGTATTGTGACAGGTAGTGGTCAGTATTGTGGCAGGTAGTGGTCAGTATTGTGACAGGTAGTGGTCAGTATTGTGACAGATAGTGGTCAGTATTGTGACAGGTAGTGGTCAGTATTGTGACAGGTAGTGGTCAGTATTGTGACAGATAGTGGTCAGTATTGTGGCAGGTAGTGGTCAGTATTGTGGCAGGTAGTGGTCAGTATTGTGACAGGTAGTGGTCAGTATTGTGACAGGTAGTGGTCAGTATTGTGACAGGTAGTGGTCAGTATTGTGACAGGTAGTGGTCAGTATTGTGACAGATAGTGGTCAGTATTGTGGCAGGTAGTGGTCAGTATTGTGGCAGGTAGTGGTCAGTATTGTGACAGGTAGTGGTCAGTATTGTGACAGATAGTGGTCAGTATTGTGACAGGTAGTGGTCAGTATTGTGACAGGTAGTGGTCAGTATTGTGGCAGGTAGTGGTCAGTATTGTGGCAGGTAGTGGTCAGTATTGTGGCAGGTAGTGGTCAGTATTGTGGCAGGTAGTGGTCAGTATTGTGACAGGTAGTGGTCAGTATTGTGACAGGTAGTGGTCAGTATTGTGGCAGGTAGTGGTCAGTATTGTGGCAGGTAGTGGTCAGTATTGTGGCAGGTAGTGGTCAGTATTGTGGCAGGTAGTGGTCAGTATTGTGGCAGGTAGTGGTCAGTATTGTGACAGGTAGTGGTCAGTATTGTGGCAGGTAGTGGTCAGTAGTGTGGCAGGTAGTGGTCAGTATTGTGACATGTAGTGGTCAGTATTGTGACAGTTAGTGGTCAGTAATGTGACAGGTAGTGGTCAGTATTGTGACATGTAGTGGTCAGTATTATGGCAGGTAGTGGTCAGTATTGTGGCAGGTAGTGGTCAGTATTGTGACAGTTAGTGGTCAGTATTGTGGCAGGTAGTGGTCAGTATTGTGGCAGGTAGTGGTCAGTATTGTGGCAGGTAGTGGTCAGTATTGTGGCAGGTAGTGGTCAGTATTGTGGCAGGTAGTGGTCAGTATTGTGGCAGGTAGTGGTCAGTATTGTGACAGGTAGTGGTCAGTATTGTGGCAGGTAGTGGTCAGTAGTGTGGCAGGTAGTGGTCAGTATTGTGACATGTAGTGGTCAGTATTGTGACAGTTAGTGGTCAGTAATGTGACAGGTAGTGGTCAGTATTGTGACATGTAGTGGTCAGTGTTGTGACAGGTAGTGGTCAGTATTGTGACAGGTAGTGGTCAGTATTGTGACAGGTAGTGGTCAGTATTGTGACAGGTAGTGATCAGTATTGTGACAGGTAGTGGTCAGTATTGTGACATGTAGTGGTCAGTGTTGTGACAGGTAGTGGTCAGTATTGTGACAGGTAGTGGTCAGTATTGTGACATGTAGTGGTCAGTGTTGTGACAGGTAGTGGTCAGTATTGTGAGTTAGTTGTCAGTATTGTGACAGGTAGTGGTCAGTAGTGTGACAGGTAGTGGTCAGTATTGTGAGTTAGTTGTCAGTATTGTGACATGTAGTGGTCAGTATTGTGACATGTAAGTAACCCCCACTAACCTCCTGTACCACAGACATGTGTCCAGAGACCAGCCTGTATGACAAGACAACCGGCTACAACGCCACATTCCCCAGTACCACGGTCAACACCTACGCCACAAGCAGGGACTTTTGTGGTGAGTACATGGGACTTTTGTGGTGAGTACATGGGACTTTTGTGGTGAGTACACGGGACTTTTGTACACGGGACTTTTGTGGTGAGTACATGGAACTTTTGTGGTGAGTACATGGGACTTTTGTGGTGAGTACATGGGACTTTTGTGGTGAGTACATGGGACTTTTGTGGTGAGTACATGGGACTTTTGTGGTGAGTACATGGGACTTTTGTGGTGAGTACATGGGACTTTTGTGGTGAGTACATGGGACTTTTGTGGTGAGTACATGGGACTTTTGTGGTGAGTACATGGGACTTTTGTGGTGAGTACATGGGACTTTTGTGGTGAGTACACGGGACTTTTGTACACGGGACTTTTGTGGTGAGTACATGGGACTTTTGTGGTGAGTGCATGGGACTTTTGTGGTGAGTGCATGGGACTTTTGTGGTGAGTGCATGGGACTTTTGTGGTGAGTGCATGGGACTTTTGTGGTGAGTACATGGGACTTTTGTGGTGAGTGCATGGGACTTTTGTGGTGAGTGCATGGGACTTTTGTGGTGAGTGCATGGGACTTTTGTACATAGGACTTTAGTACACAGGATTTTTGTACAGGGACTTTAGTACATGAGACTTTAGTGGTGAGTACACGTGTCTCTATTGGGAATACACATAACTTTTGTATACTTGAGGTTTGCGATAACTTTTGGGGGTAGTAGGAAATTAGTTTTTGATGTATTAACACAAACTCCTCCTGATTGTCCTACAACACTCGAATCTTTTGAATGTCCTACTATTATGTCCTTGTTTTGAATGTCCTATTATTAAGTCCTTGTCTAGAATGTCCTACCATTAAGGCCTATACTTCTCTAGAATGTCCCACCAATGTCCTGTTATTGTATAGAATGTCCTACCACTGTCCTGTAATTGTCTAGAATGTCCTACCACTAAGTCCTGAACTTGTCTAGAATGTCCTACCAATGTCCTGTACTTGTCCTGCCTACAGCCAACGGTCAGCCCTCAGGGTCAGCCTTCTGTAAAGGTGACCTTCAGACCGGCGCCTACTGGGACACATGGAAGGTCACCACCTCCTGCTTCACGTCCAGTGGGATTCGAACCGCCTCCTCCACACCTCGGCCCAACAACACCACACGGAAAGGTTTCGACACGCCCATCTCTTCAGATCTACACAATCCAGAGCAGGTACCTGTGGTCATTGATTGCTCAAGTGCATGTCTGACCTAGTCCTTTGGCTGAATCCTGTGTGATGTGCATGATGCACATAGGCATATATGCATACACATACCTGTCTGTGTGTGTATGAGAGTACATATGTGTGAATGTTATTTATTAATGTGATTAAGTGTGTATGTGGTTTGAACAAAAATACACTTTTTGGCCAGGTGATATGTTGTATGTTGACTATGATATGTTGTATGTTGACTATGTGATATGTTGTATGTTGACTATGTGATATGTTGTATGTTGAGCAGGTGATAGTGCCAGACAACGTGGGCAATGCCAGTGAACGTCTGAACAGTGTGGTCAACCAACCAGGTGACTTGACCAAGCTGGACATCCAGACAGTGGCAGACGAGGTTGGCAGGATTGTGGCAGTGGAGAAACCACCACGGGAGGTAGGTCAACATGTTGCAGAACTTTTGTACCAAATGTCAACATGTTGCAGAACTTTTGTAATGTCAACATGTTGCTGAACTTTTGTACTCAATGTCAACATGTTGCAGAACTTTTGTACTCAATGTCAACATGTTGCAGAACTTTTGTACCAAATGTCAACATGTTGCAGAACTTTTGTACTCAATGTCAACATGTTGCAGAACTTTTGTACTCAATGTCAACATGTTGCAGAACTTTTGTACCAAATGTCAACATGTTGCAGAACTTTTGTACTCAATGTCAACATCTTGCAGAACTTTTGTACTCAATGTCAACATGTTGCAGAACTTTTGTACTCAATGTCAACATGTTGCAAAACTTTTGTACTCAATGTCAACATCTTGCTGAACTTTTGTACCAAATGTCAACATGTTGTAGAACTTTTGTACTCAATGTCAACATGTTGCTGAACTTTTGTACTCAATGTCAACATGTTGCAGAACTTTTGTACTCAATGTCAACATGTTGCGGAACTTTTGTGCTCAATGTCAACATGTTGTAGAACTTTTGTACCAAATGTCAACATCTTGCTGAACTTTTGTACAGATTTTAGCACATAATATGATGTTCGAGAATATTTGTATTTGATTTAACTTGGTATGATCTACACCACACTAACTACTACATTAAAAGCTCTAATCCTACCCCCCCCCCCCTTTGACCCACAGATTAGCCAACAGCTGGTGGATACAATCAATAAAGTGATGGAGGCCCCAGAGGAGGAACTGGTGCAGGCAGAGACGGGCAGTAAGGCCACCTCAAGGTAAGCCACGCCCTAACTAGATGGTCGACAGTAAGCCACGCCCTAACTAGATGGTCGATAATAAGCCACGCCCTAACTAGATGGTCGACAATAAGCCACGCCCTAACTAGATGGTCGACAATAAGCCACGCCCTTACCCTAACTCAGTGGCGTTAGGGTATATTTACCCCCCCCCCCCCCCGGTATCTTTAATGGGCGAATGCGATAACCCGGGACGCCAATCTCCTCTCCAAGCTTCTCCTAATATAATGTTGTACAACTATACGCACATTATCTCTTCGTCAAGTAACATGAACTCTACTTCATCTTCCTAATGGATCAACAGGTCTAAAGAGGAATATTTACTTTTTACATCTATAGGCAATATAAATTGTAATGTCACCCCAAACTACGTGATGTTCTGTTGAGTCTAATGTTTCATGAAACTTTAATACGTTATTAGACTATATGAGAAACCAGACTTCAAAATTAGCTTTATTTTGTTTTGGTGTCACCCCCTTAGATGGTGACTTCCTTTGCAGTCCACACCCCCCCCCCCCCAACCCTCCTCCAGCTCCTAGTACCACTACCCCAACTAGATTGTCAACAAAAGGTCAGGTTAACTAAAGTTAACTCTCTAACTGGCTACAGGTAAACACTTTGTTAGCTGTCTTTGTGTTTAGCTTTCTGTGTTTAACTTACTATACGTTTCCCTTATTTTAGCTTATAGTTTCGTGTGATTTATTTCCCGTAAGCTTTATTCTATTTATGATACCCTTTTCTGCCAAATCGCCGTTTTCCTGACGTTTATACAAGACCTTCCTTAGGTCACCGTACCGTATGTAAACAAGGATAACTCTAAGACTGCTACAGCTAAAATGTCAACACTGAATTATTCGATTACCTCCCTCTACATCTGATACCTCTGTACTAAAAGTATTAGGTACACTAAAGTATAAACACATTTACTTGTGTACCCCCTAGCACCCCTAGTCCTATAACAAACACACCCCCCCCCCCCCCCCCACCACCATCAGGGTTTTGGATCAAACAAATTCTTACTGTCTGATATGTAGGTCAGTTCTGGATATTTTTAGAACAAGTAAACATGACGTATGCACGTGCGTGGCACGTGGTAATGTTTGACCTGGAACCTATGTGGTCATTCCAGGACCGACCGGAAGTCACTGCCAGACAAACAGGAACAAACGGTTTGTTTGGAATCTGGGTCAGGTGAACAACTGGGTCAAATAACTGGGTCAGGGAAATAACTGGGTCAGCGCACAAACTGCAACCAACGAATGTTAAGAGTTAGGAAGATTTATAACGTTTGTAACAAAGATTTAGTAATTAGTAACATTTGTTCTTATGGGTGTGATGGGCTGTTCTCTAAATTATACAATTACATGTCATTAATTTACTGTTGGTACAGACGCCAGCACAGAACAACATACACACACCACAACGGAACAACATCACGAAACAGCCATTTTATCGTGCTACATAAATGTTTCATTACAAAGATTCAACACACCTTAAAATCAAATCGTGAAAATTCTTCAACATTTATAAATAGCTTTTGTATTTATTTTCAAGGTGTACATAGGCAACGTGTGCTTGTCGTTAGCAAAACCTGTGTGCTTTATGCCACAGCGAAGACCTTTTGCAGACGACAGCCCGCGAAAAAATCCCGCCACAATGTCAGGCCATGTGTACCGTCTGCTGGTGTGACGTAAGGCGTCTGTCACTCCACCCCGGCGGGCAGGGGGAGGCGGATGGGGGGGGGGGGGAGAGGGTAAAAAATTAGCCTGTTGCTAAAATAAACTTTCTGAAGTTTGAAACTGATACATTCTAGGCCGTCTTAAGTTTGCTACTGACTAAATCTTTGCTTCTCTTACAAACTTGGCCGAATAAAGTTTGCTACTGGTACAAAATTGACCGTCTAATATGATACTGATAAAAATTTGGCCGTGTGAAGTTTGACCACTGCTATACGTTCTAGACGGTAGAGATCAAACATCCAATCAGATATCGGTGTTGTGGTGTTGCACGAGCCAGCACATTGGCCCCATGACGTCACATCCCAGTTGTTTTCCTGTGGTCTCTGACACTCCAGGTTGGAGTGAGGAGGGGGGGAGGGAGGGGTTACTGGGTCAGTTACATGAGATGAACAACGGCCTAGTTGTCTGCGTATACGGGTCAACATCACGTGGTACAGAGGCCGACGTGTCAAAAGGTCAAGGTTAGCGTGGATGTTGAACCGACGAACTGGTCACGTTTGCTGAGGAGGGACCAAACCTCCATCAATGGCTCGTTTAAAATCAGCCGTAATTATAACACTCACACCCATGTTTCACATCAAACATTTACACCGTCCATTTATGCCGACCATTTACACCTACCATTTACACAGGCTATTTACAAAGCCCGATTTGTCAAAACTAGCCGAGCGATCTACAAAGCAGGTTTTTAATTTTGTTTGTCGCGTGACCCAGGTCCCGTTCGGCAGCTTTTATAAATATTTATCTGGCAACTCCCACTTGACCCACTTCACCCTGAACCTTTGTTTAGGCGGCGAATACTTTCTTTAGTCCGTTCGATTAACTTGGCCTTGTACCTCCACATAATCCAATCCACCTTTTTGTGTAGGCACATATCCACAGGGGCCGTGCTTGCCGGCGATGACGTCACTAAAACGTGACCTTTCGTCAGGTCACCGGAAACAGCTGCCTTGTCTTCGCGGGGAATCTGTTGTCTTGACTCCCCGGTATTTTGATTTTGCGTCAAAACGTTGTTGTCGTTGAAAGTTTTACTGACGTTAAGACCAGCCTGGGTCTTGCCTGGGTCAGCCGTGACCCGCGGACAGAAGCTGTAGTGGTGTACAGCGGCGTAGCGCGGGCTGATGTTGAACGACGTCTTCCGGCGCTCCCCCGGCCCCACTCGAAACGCCTTCTCGCCCCTGAGCATGCGCAGCGTGTGCTGCTGGTTGTGGTACGACCTGAACACGCTCTTCAGGGTGGCCATGCGGCTGACGTCCTTGGTGAAGTCTGGCGCCAGGCTGACGTTCTTGTACTCCTGCTTGGTGGGCGCCGGGAAGTAGGCCGAGCTGAAGACCAGGTCGGAGATTCTGGAAGCGTTGAAGTGGTGCACGGCCTTCAGGTAGCGCAGGAAGGACGGCATGTCCGGCGTGGCCCTCGGGACGAAGAACTCGTCGATGTCTAGAAAGATGGCGTAGTGGAATAAATGCATGGTCCGGTACAGGCAGTCGTTGAGGGCCACGTCTCGACCGTTGGCCCAGATGGAGCCAGGGCTCGGAACTTTCCAGGCCAGGACAGTCGCCAGGCCTCGCCTCTCGTACATCCGCAAGATGCTGCTCATCTCTTCCGAGCTTTGGAATGCGTAGAAGACGATGTGGTGGTTGCCTAGCAACAGCTGAAGCTCTATGAACTCAATCAGCTGGATGACCCCGATGTTGCCCTGAAGTGGGGCCACGCAGGCAACAATTTTGTAGTCGGAAATTTCCGAAAATGACTCAGAGTTCTCCACTTCCGGTTCGGCGAAAATGTTTACATTTTTATTATTTACATCGCCATCAGGCTGTTCCAAGTTTGGGGTTTGGAAAAAGAATTTGTTACCGTTATTGATATTATCATCGCCGTTGTTTTTATTATCTACACTAACATCTTCATCGTCGTTGTTATCTGCCTGTATGACGTTGGTCAACAGCTGTAGGTCCTGCTCCATCTTTTGGAAATACTCCCGCTTGTTTCCTGACGAGTTACCGCCCCTGGGTCGAGCTGACCCCGCCAGGTTGTTGACCACGGGGACGGTGACGCCCACCTGGCCGGGGTTGAGCCGCGGGCTGTGCTGGTCACCGATGACCACACGGATCGTCCCCTGGTGCCGCCAGTAGAAGGACGGCAGGGCGAGGTCTGGAACCGGACATGACAGGATGTAAAACTGGGCAGGTTTTTTATGTCCGTCGCTGGCTGCCCAGTACTCCAGCTGTGTCGCTGTGTCCGTGTGTGTCGCTGTGTCCGTGTGTGTGTCCGTGTGTGTGTCGTTACTTCCTCTGACTGGAACATCAAAAACACACCAATAGTAGGATTTCGTCAGGTCGCGACCTTGAATCCCTATGGTAATGAAACGAACCAAGGGCGGGGTGACCCTCGTGTCGAGAAAGGACGAGAAGATGTAGACGTCCCCCAGGACGATGAAAGACAAGGAAGTTTTGCTGGGCGGGATGTGCTGGTCAGAACCTTCAGTGGCCAGCCTTCTCTCGCAGATGTTGCTGGTGGTACCCAGGTCTTTGAAGATGCCGTCGCAGTATTCGATGGAGTATTTGACCTCGGCGTGTCGGGGGCCGATCTTCTGCTGGGCCGGCCATTTCGGGAGACTGGGCGCCGGTCTGTGGACCGCCTTGTTCATCACGTGACCTCCCCTATGCCCCTCCCCGTGGTCCCACTGCTCCACCTCCACTTTGAACGTCTGCTTCGTGTCTGTGAACGTCTGCTTCTGCGAGTCGGAATTCTGTCCGAGGTCGCGGTCACTTTTTCCGACCAGTCCCTCGTCGCTGGCAACTGTGACGTCACCAGGGTGTCTGACGCTGCCTGCGTCTTCCCTGACTCCGTCTGTCCCCATCTCGTCTAGAATCAACACCTGGTCCATGACGCTGGAGTTGGTCACCTGGAGGTTCCGACGTGTTCTGCCAGCGATGTAAGAGGGCGGGTTCGAATCCCTGGGAGAAAAGAAAGTTAGTTACTGAAATATGGTTTAAACTTGACATCAATATGAGACACTGAGATAAACGTTAGCTAAACGATAGTGAAAGTTTAGATTAAGTTGTAAACTGCATTTAAGTAAGACATTGCTTGACACGTGTACTAAAGATTATAGTTAAGTTTTATAAAGCTAATTGAGATTAGGGATGGAAGTTTCTTGAAGGCTAATCCAGAGTTAAGTCTAAACATGGTTTATGACATCCTTTAACTTCTAAAAGCTGTGCAGTGGTTAGGGTTACGTTTGTTATCTATGTGTCACGTGATTACCGGTTGCTCTGGACGATGTCCTGGAAACTCCTCAGGTGACGTCTCTCCTCCTGCACCAAGACGTCAATGACGGCTGGGTGCTTCCGGTTGGACACGCCCTCCTCGGGGGCGTTACCCCAGGCCGTCTGGGCGAGGAAGTAGGTGACGGACACGGTGTAGATGAGGAGGAGGGGGGCCAGGCAGGCCCGCAGCCGCTTGACGTAGTTGGCCATGGCCCGTCAGGTCATCTCATGCTGGTGACGTCACTACCACGGGACTGCTCCGGTAAAGGAGGGGGGGGGGAAATAAACAATATCAATTAAATAACGTAACTTGCCTGATGATTTGCTCACAAATACACGAGTCCAAGATTTAGATAAACTATAAATCCTTTGAGGAGACCAAAAGTAAAGTCACGAAAAAATGTTTTAAAATGGCATTTATTTATTTATCGAACTGCATTACTTGAATGGAATAAATATTTTTAACAAGAAAAAAAAACATTGTTGCACTATAGAATACAAAGCAGCCACAATTAGTAGGTTAGCATCAAGATATAATAGGTTGTTATAAATACCAGGCTGTACATATAAACAAAGTGAAATGTATAAAAAACAACTAAAAACATTGATTACAACCGTCAAAGCAGCTAATAATATCGATTACAACAATCAACGCACATGAACTGGTCCAAATATCTCGATGAAACCAACGACTAGTGAAGATATCGGAGCATTCGATCTAATCTCTTTCAGCTAATGACCTCACCAACTTAAAGCTGATGTGGACACGATTTGGTAGCAGTACAGACAGCTACTTCTTCACATCATAGCTAGTCAATGTTAGTTAGTCATCTTTAGCTTAACCTGACGCGTAGTTAGTAGCAATTAACCACCTAGTTAGTCATCTTTAGCCTCCACCTAATGTGTAGTTAGCTTCACTAATGTGTAGCTCCACTACCTAGTTAGTCATCCCGTCATTTAGCCGAGTTTAAGCTGTGATTGGACAAAATGTCTTTCATCGCTGTACAACTAACGAACGGTAAATTAATCTGCTGTGATCGAGCGAGCTGATAGCTAGTCGAAAATGAAACGTCACAAAATGAAAGAGTTTTTTTTCCCATCCCACTTTACCTGCGGGAGGGGGGGGGGGTGAAAAAAGTGTGTCAGGCGAGAGAGGGTCATGTCAGGTGTTCAATCCATTCATAATTTCAAGCCAGTCTACCTGGGCGACAGAACCCCACCCTTCCTCCCCCGCTGGTGTTTAGAGATTGTATTCACCCCCCCCCCCCCCCCATACCTCCCTACGATCTCATGTAGCCTTCATCGTGGGAGGAAAGAAGGGCTGCTTTACTTCTTACCGGAGCGTTAAACCAAATCCGTTAAGCCAAATCCGTCTTGAACCCATCCCAAATCAGATGGCTAGAGTAAACCTCTCTCACGTAATTCGTCTGTCTCCCGTCACGGTTGACTAAATCACGTGAGATTACCTTTTGATTATTATTTTTTTATATTGCGAAACTGCGGTGAACATATTTCACTACAGCACAACACATGGTGGGCGGGTTGGTGGGTGGGCGGGAAGGCAAGTACATGAATGACACAACATGATACGCCCCCAGTACCCCATCAGTACCCCATCAGTACTAGACTGGCAAGGGGAGGACAGGGATGTGCTACACAGTTCTCCTACAAGCCTGTTCTGTGTGCTCATCATGCTTATAATATTGGTCTCCGAACCTCGGACGCTGAGGTTGTAGTGCTAACAGCTAGCGACACGACCACACTGGTTCCATGTCAGATGGGAGGCAGAAGCACAGATGTTCATTCAAGCGTGTCCACGACCGTTAGAAGACGAAGTCTACCAACACGCTAGTACATGCGAACGTGTAACACAACGGTATGAATCGACGTTGTGTATAACATTATTTGTTATGCGAAACCACGACGTAGAGATATACACACGAACAAACAGCGAACAGACGAAATGTCCTCTGGCTAATTGGTATCTGTCTAGAATCCTTGAAACCTTAGGACTCTTTCGACGCCTAGAATATTCAAGCCTGGCTTCACCACAATACCTTTAAAATACCATCACAATACCTTTAAAATACCATCACAATACCTTTAAAATACCATCACAATACCTTTAAAATACCATCACAATACCTTTAAAATACCATCACAATACCTTTAAAATACCATCACAATACCTTTAAAATACCATCACAATACCTTTAAAATACCATCACAATATCTTTGAACATACCTGTGATGCCACCTATAAACAGACCGTAAGACCTTTCTCCCTACGGAAGACCTTTCTCCCTACGGAAGACCTTTCTCCTTACGGAAGACCTTTCTCCCTGCGCCAGTCTCACAGTGTGACCTGATCAGGTCTCTAGTCCCCTCCCCTGACCCTCCCTCCTCAAATCACGTGACGCATGTATCAATGGGGGCGTTATTTATAGCCTGGCCTGACAAAAGTGTCCCATCCCACCCAGCAATCTGAGGAAGTCTTGGCAGACATTTTGTGCTGGTAGACAGACTTGAGTCATACATTTAGAAAGACTTGAGTCAGCGACGAACTAGACTCCACATGACGGGGTAGAATGTAGAGTTGTTTCCCAGAAGGAAAGATAACGGTGTGGTGACAAGCCAATCTTACATAAAGGGACCGTTGTCAGGAGGGCATGGGGGGTCCACAAAATTAGGGGGTCCACAATATACAGGGGTCCACCAAATGATGGGGTCCGTAAAATGAGGGGGTCCACGAAATGAGGGGGTCCTCAATAAGAAGGGGTCCACAATATTAAACGTCTACCAAATGAAGGGGTCTGTAAAATGAGGGGGTCCACAAAATAGGCTGGGGGTCTATCTGGCGGGGTTAATGACCTCCTTTACCTGCTTTTAAACCGGGTTGAGAAATTCTGGGTTCGGTGTAATGTAGAATCCCAGGGTTGTGGGCAGTTTACAACTTTGGCTACTACAATGTTAGGGTTGGGGACATAGTGTTTTGCTTCAAACCCAACCCTAATATTGTAGTACCCAAAGTTTGTGTGAGAATTTGAAGGCCCAGTCATATAAGAGTCATATGAAAGTCATACCCGGAGTCATATGAGAGTCATATCCGGAGTCAAGTACAGTCGGGCACAGAGTCCACAAGTGTAACACAAATTAGATCCTCTCTCAACAGTGTAAAGTTGACTCAACAATTGTTAAGTTGACTCAGAATGTATAGTTGACTCACAATATATGAATCATAATGTGAATTGCCTTTTATTGAGGTCTGTGAAGTTTAATTATGACAGTCATGTCATGATGTCACAAACAAACCGACCCTGGTGACACACGTGTGTCGGTCTCTAGACACAGACAGACACAGAAGTGCTTGGACACAGTCCACCGGATCGTGTGTCCACACCTTATGTGGGTGTTAAACTAACGAATAAACCACCGACAAACGCGGTAGTCAAAAAGACCCCAGCAATATTCCAGCTGTCGTAATGGAGTTAAAATTTGATATGAAAGATTTTTTCCTGTGTTTATTTTATTGGACAGTTTTATGGGCGACCCATTTACAACATTTTCCTTCTCCGAAGGGTTATCGCTGATGTTCATATCGTGGGAATACTCCAAAAAAAGTCGGTAGTGCTTTCTTAAACTAAATCTGATCGGAATATTAAGCACTCATTAAAGCTATACTTGGTTGTCACAACAGCCCCCCCCCCCATTGATACGTAGGGCAGGGGGTAGGGGAGGGGGTGATGTGTGTCTCAGCTTAGCTTTTAATTGGATATGTTTAAACAAACAGTTAATTAAGGCTGCTTAAAGCAAGGATTATGGCAAACATAATCAGGCAACATAACATAGCATACACATAACGTTAGGGTAATTCACAAGTCAGTGGTGACATCTTACATTAGTGTTATCCCACTCTTATGGTAGTGGCTAATGGTAGTGGCTAATGGTAGTGACTAATGGCACTGTTAATGTGTTAGGATTCAGATTAAGACAAATTTAAGCAGTAGGTGGCGATGGATCGACACAAGACGATGACGTCAGCCTGGGGCCGTATAACGGAATAGTGGGGACTGTGACTGACTTGACCCCCCCCCCCAATGTTTGGTTTACTGGATACGTCAGACAACTGTATTGTGACATGGTTTGGTGGAATGGTCACACACACATAGACACACACAAACACACACACACACACACAAATACACACGCATACACACAGACACACATACACACAAACACGCTGACATAAGTTTGTAGCTGCCCTTCAGTATTGTGGGTGTAAGTCAACAACATTTGTTATCTGTGGCTATCTGGATGTTGTAAACATTTGTTATCTGTGGCTATCTGGATGTTGTAAACATTTCTTATCTGTGGCTATCTGGATATTGTAAACATTTGTTATATGTGGCTATCTGGATGTTGTAAACATTTGTTATATGTGGCTATCTGGATGTTGTAAACATTTCTTATCTGTGGCTATCTGGATATTGTAAACATTTGTTATATGTGGCTATGTGGATGTTGTAAACATTTGTTATCTGTGGCTATCTGGATATTGTAAACATTTGTTATCTGTGGCTATGTGGATGTTGTAAACATTTGTTATCTGTGGCTGACTATGTGGAATTGGATGCTCACCAATTGTCTGTGGATGTGGATACTTTTTACTTGTCTAACTAATCCACAAAGTAATTAGCTCAGCGCCCCCTATCGGTTGCAGGCTAAAGCCGACCATAGTTCACAAACTGTCTTCTCAACAATCCATAACACTTGAACACAACTTCACCGAGTTATAAGAATACAACATCACGCGATCATCATCTACATACTTGAATCAAGAATATAGCCTTTTGTTTTAAGTTTCAGCTGCTATTTTTCTATGTCCATGCACACACACACAAACAGACACAACCAACACTTCAATGACGTCAAAGACACGACCAAATAGACCAAAACGTGAGTGACGTCACACACATGACCAACAGTACCGTGACGTCAAAGACACGACCAAAACTTGACAGGACAGAAGAGACTGACAAGAGTCAGTGTCCGTATCACGTGACTAATTCTTGAAATTCCAGACGACATTCTACACCAGAGCTAAACCTGCGCCACTGAGATAGTTGAAAAAAACTGGTCTTGTTGGTATGGCCTGCTTGTTTGACTGAATGCTTGGTTGGTTGTCTGTCTTAGTTGTTTGACTGTCTTAGTTGTCTGACTGTCTTAGTTGTCTAACTGTCTTAGTCGTCTGACTGTCTTAGTTGTCTGTCTTAGTTGTCTGACTGTCTTAGTAGTCTGTCTTAGTAGTCTTACTGTCTTAGTTGTCTGACTGTCTTAGTCGTCTGACTGTCTTAGTTGTCTGACTGTCTTAGTTGTCTGACTGAATGCTTGGTTTTCTGGCTGTCTTAGTTGTCTGGCTGTCTTAGTTGTCTGACTGTCTTAGTTATTTGATTGCTTCATGGTCTGATTTTCCATTAGCTCAGTTGTTTAGTAATTTGAATGGCTGATCGTATTGTCTTCAGCAATGGTCTAATGACTAGGGGGCATAAACAGCATCAAGTCTAGTTTGATCCTATGTGGTCTGCATCAAGTCTAGTTTGATACTTTGTGGTCTGCATCAAGTCTAGTTTGATACTATGTGGTCTGGATCAAGTCTAGTTTGATACTTTGTGGTCTACATCAAGTCTAGTTTGATACTATGTGGTCTACATCAAGTCTAGTTTGATACTATGTGGTCTGCATCAAGTCTAGTTTGATACTTTGTGGTCTGGATCAAGTCTAGTTTGATACTTTGTGGTCTGCATCAAGTCTAGTTTGATACTTTGTGGTCTGGATCAAGTCTAGTTTGATACTTTGTGGTCTGCATCAAGTCTAGTTTGATACTATGTGGTCTGCATCAAGTCTAGTTTGATACTTTGTGGTCTGGATCAAGTCTAGTTTGATACTATGTGGTCTACATCAAGTCTAGTTTGATACTATGTGGTCTGCATCAAGTCTAGTTTGATACTTTGTGGTCTGCATCAAGTCTAGTTTGATACTTTGTGGTCTGCATCAAGTCTAGTTTGATACTATGTGGTCTGGATTAAGTCTAGTTTGATACTATGTGGTCTGCATCAAGTTTTAGTTTGATACTTTGTGGTCTGCATCAAGTCTAGTTTGATACTATGTGGTCTGCATCAAGTCTAGTTTGATACTATGTGGTCTGCATCAAGTCTAGTTTGATACTTTGTGGTCTGGATCAAGTCTAGTTTGATACTTTGTGGTCTACATCAAGTCTAGTTTGATACTTTGTGGTCTGGATCAAGTCTAGTTTGATACTATGTGGTCTGATTTCCTACATGTCTGGTAGCCTTGTTTCTGATTGTTTAGTTACTCGATTGCCTAATTTGCCTAGTAAATTGATTGTCCAGTGGCCTTGTTTTCCTAATTGCCTAGTTGTATGATTGCTTAGATCACTTAGTTGCCTGATTGCCTAGTTTTCAGATTGCCTAATTGCATGATTTCCTAGCTTCTTGATTGCCTAGTTTGCCTAGTTTCCTGATTGCCTAGTTGCCTGATTGCCTAGTTGCCTGATTGTTTAGTTTCCTGATTGCCTAGTTGTCTTATTGCCTAATTTCCTGATTGCCTAGTTGCCTGATTGGCTAGCTGCCTGATTGCCTAGCTGCCTGATTGCCTAGTTTGCCTAGCTGCCTGATTGCCTAGCTGCCTGATTGTCTAGTTTGCCTAGCTGCCTGATTGCCTAGCTGCCTGATTGCCTAGTTTGCCTAGCTGCATGATTGCCTAGTTTGCCTAGTTTCTTGATTGCCTAGTTTGCCTAGTTGCATGCTTACCCCCACCATTCCCACTGAAGCAGCACAGAATGTGTTTGTTTAAGCCAGTGATGACGATCTCGTGTTTACTAAGCTACAAACTAACAAAAAGGTCAGCATTCAACCCCCCCCACACACACACACAAATACACACACACACTCATACACACACACACACAAACACACACACACATAAACACACACATTCACACAACCACCACCACCACCAGCAAACTGACCCCTGTCACCATTTCACGCGAATCTATTCCAGTTTACAACATTCATCCAGATATCACGTAGATCATACAACATTCATCAAGACTTGCTCATACAAGATCCAACATGATTTAAGATGTATACATGCAAAATAAAACATTCATTAACACTTGCACATACAACATACACAAATGCATACATACAACATACAATATTCATTAAGACTTGTACATTATAACATACAATATGACTTGTACTTACAACATACAACATTCATTAAAACTTGTACATACAACATTCAACATTCATTAAAACGTGTACATACAACATTCAACATTCATTAAAACGTGTACATACAACATTCAACATTCATTAAAACTTGTACATACAACATACAACATTCATTAAAACTTGTACATACAACATACAACATTCATTAAAACGTGTACATACAACATACAACATTCATTAAAACGTGTATATTTCAACATTCAACATTCACTAAGACTTGTACATACAACATACAACTTTCACGCGTGTTGACAAATTTGATCACCAGACTACAAGGGCGGGTAACTGCGTCTGTCTGTGTGTGTTGGGTACTTGACCCTAAACTCTTGACAAGCACAAGACACACTGTGTCGCAACTTGACGTTGTGTCTCTATCACACTCTGGCTATCTAATACGACACACTCTGCCTATCTAATACGACACATTCTGCCTATCTAATACGACACACTCTGGTTCTATAATGTGACACAGTGTCCGTTAGTTGAGACCCACCTTAATACAGGCTTAACACACTTTCTAATACAGACTTACAATACTTTCTAATACAGACTTACAATACTTTCTAATACAGACTTACAATACTTTCTAATACATACATACAATACATTAAATACAGACTTACATCACTTTCTAATACAGAAAGGCGATAACTACTCACTATATGGACCGTTGGACCACCATATATTCTAGGGGTCCACACACCAACTAATTTAACATAATTGATGTTCGCTAAAATTATAACACTGATAAAGGATTATATAAATGAAATATACTTTAAATAATACAGACTTACATTTTCTAATACAGACTTACAATACTTTCTAATACAGACTTACAATACTTTCTAATACAGACTTACATTTTCTAATACAGACTTACAATACTTTCTAATACAGACTTACAATACTTTCTAATACATACATACAATACATTAAATACAGACTTACATCACTTTCTAATACAGACTTACAATACTTTCTAATACAGACTTACAATACTTTCTAATACAGACTTACAATACTTTCTAAAACAGACATTCTGCGATCAGTGTAAACCACCCACTAATCTGGACATTTCCTGATACAGACCTTATACACGACCTTAAAAACACCATTGTACAGACCTATAACACTCCTATATACAGGCGTATAACACTTCCATATACAGACTTATAACACTCCTATATACAGACCTATAACACTTCCATATACAGACCTATAACACTTCTATATACAGGCGTATAACACTTCCATTTACAGACATATAACACTCCCAGATAAAGACGAATAACATCCCCCCCCCCCCCACACACACGCTTTATACAGCTGTAACAGTCCCTTATACACATAGCAAGAACTAATTTATAGGACATCCTGTATCCCTAATATAGAGGACATACAATATCCCAAATATAGACATCACATCCCCCTAATCCAACACACTCCCAGATTAATGCTTGAAATCACCTTGTCACTGCGAGGATAGACTGGTTCTTTATCTGCTAAATCTGTCACCATTGGGTCTGATAGGGCGCTCTGTGCTAAATCAGAATCTATTACGCACATACTACCATAAGTTCTCGGTTTACAAGATGAAAACGGTAAAATAAATTCCGTTATTTTGACTTCCATTTTTCTCCCATTGACTGTACTACCCCCCCCCCCCCTCCTCGTCCCATTTAGTACAGAAAAAAACTATTACCAAGTACTTACCCTAAATGGGGTATAGAATAGTCCATGTGGCGTGTGATCTTGAGGCCGCTAATAGAATCAAGTCAGACGACTCAGTTCTGCTATTATATGGGGCGGACAACCCGCGCGGGGACGACAACTCCAGCTACAAAATGTCTGCAAGGGGAGGCAACGCGTCGCCGGCTCGGCCTGTCTGTGTTTGCCTAGTCAGGTCTAGAGTGGCGCGGTCAGCCCACGTCACATTTCGCTGTTGCTGTTCAAAAACCCGAGACGTAAAACGAAAACTAATTTTATAACATTAGACAGCCTCGCTGTGACAGCGATGATTTAAAGCAAATCAAAACACGTCGGCTGTTGTGGATGTGGCGAGGGTGTGTTGGTATGCTTGTCACAACACCATCAAAACATCCACTCCATCTCGAGACAGCAACAATTGGAATGATAACATTTCAGAATGACATTTCTTTCACATGATAAAAGCGGACTTTAAGACTCCAAGGTGAAACTCTCGACGTTGTGATAGTGTCGCATGAATATTTTGGTGTCTCCGCGAACGTTGGGTTAAATTATTCGCTTCCGTTTTAAACTGCAAGGGGCTTAAGTTGTTTACGCCAGGTTTTGTTTTCTGTGCAACAGATGGGGGGTGGGGCTAGACTGACGGGCTATTTTAATATTACAACTGTTGGCGTTGCTTCTGTGTGCCATACGCGCCGCGGCAAGAATGTGACATAAATTAGCATGCGGTATATAGCGCCTCACTGGAGAGATTCACGGAATAATTAGGTGACGTCACGGGAAATATTTAACCCACTTTTCGATGGATGGGAGAAACAACACAGGAGGTCAGTTAGATGGCCCTTGTGGCATGACCCAGATAGCCCAACCACATGAGGTCAGTTAGATGGCCCATGTGGCGTGGCCCCAGATGGCCCAACTACAGGAGATTTCAGTTAGATGGTCCATGTGGCATGGCCCCAAATGGCCCAACCACATGAGGTCAGTTAGATGGCCCATGTGGCATGGCCCAGAGAGCGTCGCACATGTCATGCTGTGCTTCTACATGTACCATATGGCGCCATCTAGACTGGCACCAATACACCCCACTCAGAAAAAACCTGTACAGGGTGCCCGCAAACCTGGAAACCACCGCAGACCACCGCAGACCAGGAGACCACCGCAGACCACCGCAGACCAGGAGACCACCGAGACCAGGAGACCACCGAGACCACTGTCCAGTTGGTCCACGACGTTTGACCTGTTATCTGACCCCGCCGATGTAAATAACGCCAAGAACGACGACGAAGATGAAGAATTAAACGCCGATAAAAGTGGATCTTGACGGTACAAAACAGTTTTTCAAATATATCAATGGGTACATTTCTTTCCGTATCATTGGCAACCACGGACAAATGGGAATACAATTTTTATTGGATTTTCAAACGAATTTATTTCCTCAACGTTTTGCGCGGCTTAACGTCCTATGGGAAACGGGTACTCTCGTGCAGTCTGTTTAAAGAATGCGTTCTACGTCAAATTAGGCAGGTTTGGTACCGCTAGTGACTGCTTGACTAAATCTAACGGTCAGTTTCTGTCAGACATCTCATCAGAATGAGGAGGGGGAGAGGTAACTGTCCGCCCCCCCCCCCCTCCCCGTCTGATGATATGCATGAAAGAAACTCTGCCAACGGTTGGACGCCCTAATTGGATGATATATCAAATGTCACATCAACAAAACTCACAACCCTGAATGTTATTATCATATGTCAAAACTCCTAATGTCATAATATCACATGTCATAACCCCAAATGTCATAATATCACATGTCACAACCCCAAATGTCATAATATCACATGTCATAACCCCAAATGTCCCGATACCTTTAACCAAATGACACACGTGTGGAAACAAACCCTGCGGTAGGTCCCCGCAGGTCACCTGGTAACCCACACCTCCTGTTAAACGGGTGGGTCCCATGTTTACCTGTAGGCGTGTCCAACCTTTGACCCGGGCACCCTTAAGGGCAACGATAATGATTTTTATTAGCTCAAGATAAGCTTCGATACTTTGTCACCGTGTACCCTGGGTGATATCAAGTCAACCACACTTCCGGTTGCTGGTGGTTTGTCGAGGGTGGGGCTCGTCTCGTGCTGTTAGAAGTCACGTGATTACATGCGTGTAACAGGACATTGACAACCAGCGTGTAATAGGACATTACACACGTATAACAGTGACAGTCACTGTGTACAAAGATCAAGTAGACACAGATTTCTCTACCGTGTAATAAACTTGGTACACATTGATAACCACCCACTATATGGACCGTTACAAAGGCTGATAACCACCCACTATATGGACCGTTACAAAGGCCGATAACCACCCACTATATGGACTGTTACAAAGGCCGATAACCACCCACTATATGGACCGTTACAAAGACCAATAACCACCCACTATATGGACCGTTACAAAGGCCGATAACCACCCACTATATGGACCGTTACAAAGGCCGATAACCACCCACGATATGGACCTTTACAAAGGCCGATAACCACCCACTATATGGACCGTTACAAAGGCCGATAACCACCCACGATATGGACCGTTTCAAAGGCCGATAACCACCCACAATATGGACCGTTACAAAGGCCGATAACCACCCACGATATGGACCTTTACAAAGGCCGATAACCACCCACTATATGGACCGTTACAAAGGCTGATAACCACCCACGATATGGACCTTTACAAAGGCCGATAACCACCCACGATATGGACCTTTACAAAGGCTGATAACCACCCACTATATGGACTGTTACAAAGGCCGATAACCACCCACTATATGGACCGTTACAAAGGCTGATAACCACCAACGATATGGACTGTTACAAAGGCCGATAGCCATACAACTTAAGAACAGTTAGAAAGGCGATAACTACTCACTATATGGACCGTTGGACCACCATATATTCTAGGGGTCCACACACCAACTAATTAAACATAATTGATGTTCGCTAAAGGATTATATAAATGAAATATACTTTAAATAATGATGTCCATAGTAGCTGTTACAAATTAGAATTTCCTTAGGCAAATTAGATCTAACTAATTTAACAAGTTTAAAATTACATTTTGTAGATAAGGTCACTTCCGGTTTGCCAGTACCGGAAATGTCTAGGTGGGCTTGAAGTTGAGTACACAATCCCAGCACTGGTTTTACACCTGTCGCTTGTTAGGTCATAAACAATTTACCTGTGATGGAATCAGCTGGGATCTGCTCACATGTAGCCCGATCACGTGGGGTCGGATCACGTGGGGTCGGATCACGTGGGGTCGGATCACGTGGGGTCGGATCACGTGGGGGTTGGATCACGTGGGGGTCGGATCACGTGGGTTGGATCACGCTTGGTCAGATCACGTGGGGTCAGTTCGCGTGGGGTGGATCACGTGCGGTCGGATCACGTGGGGTGAGATCACGTGGGGTGGGATCACGTGGGGTCGGATCACGTGGGTTGGATCACGTGGGGTGGGGTCACGCGAGATTTGTGGAGGTTCTACTCAACGATGCAGTTTCAACATACTGATAGAAGTTGGCCAACATACGATATATTATCTGGGTCAATATACTGATATATTTTCTGGGCCAACATTCTGATATAACCAATCAAACATGTGCCACCATACACAAGACCATATATAGGGGCTGTATCAAGATGACCATGTATAGTGGCTGTATCAAGATGACCAAGTATAGTGGCTGTATCAAAAAGACCATGTATAGGGGCTGTATCAACCCAAAAAGATGACTGAAAAAAAATCTCACAGAGAACCTTACCCAAAAGTCCCAAAATATATTGTAGCTAATAGGACGCGCTGTTAAAACTTAACTGCCTATAAATAAAAAGCCATAATAATTACTTTATGCCCGTCATAATGCTGGTGCTTGGCTTTCGTCCGTCTGGAGTGGGGGGTAGGGGGGGGGGGCAGGTCATGTGATGACTGCCGTCTATCAACGCACCTGGTCTAGCCAGATGGCAGACAGGTAAGATCTGAGCCGGTCTACAACCTGGAGATGCTACAGGTAAAAAATCTTAAGGCCACCTCAGGTTACTCAGGCGCTCTATACACCTGTATGACATCACAAGACGTAGGACTGGAATCTACAGGTGTCGTGGTGCCACATGTCATGTTAAATATCTGACATCTCAAATGTCATGTTTAATGTCTGACATATCAAATGTCATGTTTAATGTGTGACATCAAATGTCATGTTTAATGTGTGACATTATCAGCCATGTTTAATGTCTGACATATCAAATGTCATGTTTAATGTGTGACATATCAAATGTCATGTTTAATGTCTGACATCAAATGTCATCTTTAATGTCTGACACATCAAATGCCATCTTTAATGTGTGACATATCAAATGTCATGTTTAATGTCTGACATCTCAAATGTCATGTTTAATGTCTGACATATCAAATGCCATGTTTAATGTCTGACCTATTGGTTTATCTGACGGATTAAGGTAGTGGACAGATTAAAGCCACACTCCCGAGCTAGATTAACGCCGACCCGATCATGTCTCACATCCGGTCTCGCTTACCTAGCACCGGATGTTTACAAAACGTGTTGTCGATCACGTGGGTTTGAACTGTCCCTCTAGGATAGGTCAAAGGTCAGTTATTGAATCTTCGACGTTTGGTGAAATATTTTCTGTCTTCACCAACTTTGAGTAGCAAAATATAAAAATTGTAACTTTAGATTTACATTACCTTAAGTAACTAGAGGGTAGGGTGGGGGTGGGGGGTAAGTACCACATTAAATACCCACAAAATGTAGACTCTGTTCCCTGAAGTTTAGCCGAGTTTGATTTACTCCAGCGAATGTCAGTTCAGTTTGATTTGTTCCTCGAAAGTCTGCTTTGTTAAATCTGGTCCTGTCATAGGGCGTGTATCTACTGCTGTATGATAGTTCTGTGATAAGTGTCTAGAACGTGAGGGTTCGTTTATGTGTGGGTCGTTGTGTAGGTCGATGTGAGGGTTGTTGTAGAGTTGTTGTTTGTTGTATACGCTCTGCGGATCCACGCCATGATTAATGTATGCGTATCAATATGCGAATGTGTATTTATACCAGCAGGCTAGTTGTACAGACTGTTCTAGAACTATACTGTACTCGATGACCTTTACGCCCAGCAATAATTGATACACCATTAAACACACCACCAGTCATCAGAGGACCACCTCCCCCCCCCCCATCACACGACTGTTACCGGGGATACACCAAGCAGACATCTATAAATAATAACTCGCTCACGGGAAACAACTCACAACTAATCATCAACAAAAAAAAAACAAGATGGCGTCAACTTGAACACGTGGTTGGGGTGAGAAAATCCGACTCATGCCTGATTAGTACGTCAGCGTTTAACAGGTGGGGGGGGGGCATATAGTGTCGTACTAGGCAGTGGGGGGAGGGGTCGTAAATATGGTCTGGTGTTGGGGAGAAGGGACTGGGTGTATATGCCTTACTGGTGTGGAGGAGGGAATGGGGAAAAGGACGTACATAGTTTAGCAGTGAGAGTTTAGAGAGGGGACTGGGGAGGATGAAGCATGAAACTGTCGTGTGTGGGCCTAGGTCAAGGTAAATAGCCTGCCGCTACACACGACACACAACACATCAAAGGTCATGTGACACGACACGTGACAAGGTTTCACGTGCTACGACCATGTCTCGTGTGTGACGCGGGGCGTGACGTCTGTCACAAACAACATTCTCCTGACTCGTCCAACCCGTCATACAATCACCGCTAACTTCGTCCAACAACCTCCACTAACTTCGTCCAACCCGTCCAACAACCACCGCTACCTTCGTCCAACAACCACCGCTATCTTCGTCCAACAACCACCGCTAACAGTTAGACCTGGTTTGTTTACATTGGCGCAATGAACTCGTCTCAATGACCAGTTCTAACTTTTTATATCTAGAACCGCCTAAAATAACTAACTTGTACCATTCTACCTGAGTCATACATTGAAGGCTGACTCAGCAGAATAGATTCCCAGCACTGCACGTGCAGGCCATTCACGAGTGTGACGCTAGACAAATGTTGCTCTAGCAGTGCCTGTGGTGTCACGTCTGCTACTGCTGGTGGGATGTGCTACACCGGAACTACTTCGTGCCTGCTGATACATAACCCGGAAGTTGTATGTGGCACGTGATCCTGGCCCAGTTTATCTAGGTCAAAGATGGACGCGATTATTGTCAGATGAGCTGTAGAGTCGCACGTGTTAAGCAAAATTTATGACGGATTTATTTACAATTTTGGTGGAGTAAAATGATCAACGGCGATAAAATATGTTTAGATTAAATCTATGCTGGTTGGAATAAATCAAATGAGGCTGTAAGAAAATCAATTTTCGTTGGAATATGTCGAATTTAGCAGATCTAATTAAATCTACTTTGAGCGCCTCAAATAAAGTTATATGGATATAATTAGCGAAAATAGTGTTGGAATTTATCAAATCTGGACAAAATCTTCGTTCTAAGAAAACCAATGCTATTGTTAGTTGTAATCATCAGCTATTTATTGAATATTTAACAAAATTAACGATGTAAGTGTAAGAAAAGGCAGCAATGTGAATGTAAATCTTACAGTATTAGACACACCCGACCAAGCACTGCATTACCTAAAGGGTTAATGAGGTTTTACCACATAGCAAGACCAGCCGTTGTGTGTTTGTGTGAAAGTGTACCAGGGGCGGAACTACAGTGCCGCCAGACCCCGCAATGCGGGGGGCCCACGCCATTTAGGGGCCCACATCCGACCAAAATAATTTTTTTATATTTAAAAAAAAATAATTTCCTTGCTTTTTTTTTACTTGATGGTTGTTTTGTAAAAAAGATAACCGTAGCTTCTATAGACACCATCCCACGCTCTTGTATATGTTTCCCTTTGTTTTTAAACCACTGTGAAAGCCAAGTCCTTTCTCCTACAATCAAACTTATCAAAGCTAAGCAAACGTTCAAACCACTTCCATGACTTATTTCCCTTTTTTAAATAGTCAAATAAGGGTGCTCATTAGCTCCTTTTAATAGATTTGTACTAAACAAATTAAAAAGCAATTACTTCTCTTAATTATAATTTGTTTGTAAAGTACTTACTTATGAATAACATTGTATAAAAAGGAAATGTATTTAAAATTAATAATATAAATTCGAAAAAAAAACATGAAAATAAACATAACACGAGACACCATAACTTACATACAATGCTTTCATGGTTTATATTATTTTGAACGACTAGAGGATACGAGGTCTTGTAGCAGAAATAAAATAAAACTGATTTTTACAAAACTCACTGCTTGTCTTCTCAAAACTCACTAATGCACTTACACACATGGCATGATGTTGTAATTTGTTTTAATTGAAAAAAAACACAATTTTTTGAAAACCCGAACAGGCCAGCAATGAATATCCTATGTTCGCATGTCGTGTTTGATATATATATATATATATATATATATATATATATATATATATATATATATATATATATATATATATATATATATATATATATATATATATATATATATATATATATATATATATATATATATATATATATGAGGGGGGCCTAACAAAAATTTGTGCGGGGTGGCCCAATTTTTCTAGTTCCGCCACTGAAGTGTACCAGAATGTAATGTACACACTTGGGTTACACGCAGTAATGGGTTAGTGTACACATACATTAACACGTACCCTTTCAAGAACTAATCCAGCCACCCCCTCCTATAGAATGTTCTCGACACTTCTAATTAACAAAGGCAAATACAACGGGCTAACAGGCTAATGATATGTTCACGTGATCGTAGTGCAGACACCCTCAGTAGGTCAGTGGATCACATCTGATGCTGGTAGCACGGTAGCTAGTGTTAGCTAACACAGCAACTAGTGCTAGCTAAAATAGCTACGCATGCTAGCTACACGAACCTGACCATTTTAATTTGTGTGGTGACAGATATGTTGGCATGTGGGGACGCGAGCGGTCCTGTAACATGTTGTCATCGGGAGATGAGAGCACCCTTACATACCTCAGCACCCCTACAAACGTTAGCACCCTTACATCCAAAGTGAGCTACTGTAAAAGTTTGAGAACCCTTGCTATCGGCTGGATAAATGAACTTGAGACACACCGAGGTGCAAGTGTCAAAAGTGAACAGCGACACCAGCGACAACAGCGACATTTCTCTCTGCACATCGGTACGTGCTGGTCAACAAATGTTTAGCGGCACTTTTTATCTGGGACTCAAGTAGGTTAATGACATGCTACAGCATGGGAAATACTGTAGAGGTGGGGTGGGACATATGGCCGGGGGTGGGGCATACTGCAAGGGGTGTGGTGGAGGGGATCAAGTGCAAGAGGGTGGGGTGGGAAGCAGGGATCAATGGAAATGAATGGGGTTGGGTGGGTGGGAATGAGGGAATTACTGCCGGGGAGGGGGAGGGAAATTTACTCCCACGAGTGGGGTTGGAAGGAGGCTCCATCTCCAGGTGTGGAGGTGCAGTAGTATGGGGTGTCAAGTAGGATATTTCGCACATCACACGACTGCCATCTGGTGTGTTGTGTCGCACTGTGTAGTGTGTAGTGCCCATTGTTATGTATGTTGTGCACTTTACACGTCTTTGAAACTTTCTCTGTACGGTGAAACCTTACGCCTAATTTTGACAATCAACACCAGTTAATTAATTAGACAACAAGGCCGTAACAAGGCGATCACACGGTGACGTAACGGCCTGTGCTATCACACAACCTTTGACCCCGTAGCGCGCGGAGACTGACACTAGTCGACCTTGACACGAGAACTAAGATTCTGACATTACAGCTGATCACATCGTTAATGTCCCTGTATCTAAAAATAGCATTATGACATCATTGATATTATTCTGGACGCTTATCATCTTTTATTGACACAGTGACGCGCATGTCCATGACGTCATTTATCACGGTAGCCGTTCTAATTTTAGACACACTGTTTGAGCGCCGTAAACAAAACTACTCACTCGTTAAGCTCAGGGTTGGCTGCACCTGACAACTCAGCACCCTGTTATTTGCCCCACCCCCTCCTACACACCCCAACCCCACCCCTAAAAGTGGCGCTTTATAGAACCAACTCAGCGAATCTTGATTGACCAATCAGTAACCTAAAGTAATTTGATGTCGCATGATGAGTGCAGTCATTGTGTTCCACACGAAGTACTTCACATTCCCCACTGCTATCTACAAGGTCAAGGTGACATTACAGCGGAGGTTACCACTGACGTCAGAAAGCTAGACCAGGTGTGATGGACCATCTGACATGCACACAAGTTTGGTCTCTTGTTTTTTTTCTCTCCCCCCCCCCTTTTCCCTTCCGTCTCCCTTCCGTCTCCCTATCCCCGTCCTTCTCTCTGCAGACGTGTGTTTTAAAACCAGTTAATTTGGCGGGAAGGCGGTGGGGGTGAGAGATGGTGGGGCGGCTGCTCCACTTTACGACGCCATGTTAACTTACAGATGTTGATCAAATACTGAGAACATCATGTTCTTTACGTGACGTAGGTTCTGTTCTTTCTGGCGACATGGGTCTCTAGTATGACAACATGGTGCGGGCAAATTTACCTAGCATGGTCACCGTACTTCGCTAAAGCTTTCTTTGATTAATGGGACATGTACCCAGGATGGTAGAAAACCTACTGTTTGCCTACCCAGGATGGTAGAAGACCTACTGTTTGCCTACCCAGGATGGTAGAAGACCTACTGTATGCCTACCCAGGATGGTAGAAGACCTACTGTATGCCTACCCAGGATGGTAGAAGACCTACTGTATGCCTACCCAGGATGGTAGAAGACCTACTGTATGCCTACCCAGGATGGTAGAAGACCTACTGTATGCCTACCCAGGATGAAGAGTGCGGTGACATTCTGTGCTGCCGTCTATAACATTAGGACTAGGACGGTAAATTAGTGGGTCACGTCCACCCCCTAGCTGTCGTATCCATGCCGAGTGCTTTTAGTTCACGTCTGCGTGCATTCTTGTACCTGGGTTCTTTACCATTGGGCAAGTTATGGGTAGGCCCACAGTAAGTCTACCGCCATCCTGTGTTTTGGTGCGGGAATATTTTCTAAAATAGCGAGTGACCTCCTCCTACCCTATTTCTAGTCTTAAGATCAATATTAACTCTATCAGATGATAATTTGACCATTAGATTTTCACGCAGTTAAAGTTGAAGTTAACACTAAATGTTAACTGTTACTCTACGTTACCTAACGTTAACTGTTTACCTCAAATTAACTGTTTCCTAGAGTTAACTGTTACCTAACGTTACCTAATGTTAACTGTTTACTGTTACGTGTTACTTAAAGTTAACTTCCAATCGATGACTGGCCAATGAATTTGTCATCGTTAGCTCCATGTTAAATAATAAACCAGCCCCACACCTGCTAGTCTGTACCTGTTCCCCGGGTCAGATCTGGAGAACAAAACTCATTAAAAAATCTTAATTACCCGGCAACGCCATGGTTAATTATAAATCCCTGATCGAAAGCGCAGCCATCCCGTTTTGTTTTCTCATGAATGTTTGAGTCAGGGGCAGGTAACTCTCCTCTCCTGTACCCATTGGCTGCGGCTGGAGAATCACGTGATTTTGTCGTTTCCGGGCCCTTCTCAATATCTGGGTCGTGACCCCCGTGTGAACAGAATGTGGGGTGTGTGTGTGTGTGTCTGGGGAGTCGCGGTGAGAGGGGGGGGGGGGGAATGCAAATGACAGCCAAACGAATTGTCTGATAAATATTCATAACCGGCGCGCTTTAAAACATGTTCGATTAATTGGGGCGTTAATGGAACAAAAATGGTGTCTACAGATCTATACAACAAACGTTAGGTCACTTCTGCTGATTTATTGATGGAACGATTTGTTTTAAATAATGTTATTTTAAACAAACATTTGACACTACACAATGTGGAGTGATGATAGATATGTAATGTACATGTCACATAGTGACATATATGTTGTCAGTGTGTTAAATACTAAAAGAAATACTGTGTACATGCCACACATTGACAAATATGTTGTCAGTGTGTTAAATACTGACAGATACACTGTGTACATGCCACATATTGACAAATATGTTGTCAGTGTGTTAAATACTGACAGATATACTGTGTACATGCCACATATTGACAAATATGTTGTCAGTGTGTTAAATACTGACAGAAATACTGTGTACATGCCACATATTGACAAATATGTTGTCAGTGTGTTAAATACTGACAGATATACTGTGTACACGTCACATACTGACAGGTATGTTGTCAACATTAAATACTAACAGCTATGTTGGCTACATGTAGAAACACGAGCTATATCTTGCGAGATATAAAATACTGTCGAGCCCAAAGTCCAAGACAAACCAACATATACACGCTATGTCAACCGAACTGTATCACGTGATCTAAAGAAAATCTGAAGAACTAAATTATGTCTATCTCATGGCTCTGTCGGTGCTTTAGCTCAGGGCCCTGTCGGTGCTCTGTCTACCCTAGCACCCGTACACAACAATTGACTGTCTAAAGACTGAACCGTACACAACGATTGACTGTCTAAACCGTACACAACGATTGACTGTCTAAACCGTACACAACGATTGACTGTCTAAACCGTACACAACGATTGACTGTCTAAACCGTACACAACGATTGACTGTCTAAACCGTACACAACGATTGACTGTCTAAACCGTACACAACGATTGACTGTCTAAACCGTACACAACGATTGACTGTCTAAAGTCTAAACCGTACACAACGATTGACTGTCTAAACCGTACACAACGATTGAATGTCTAAACCGTACACAACGATTGACTGTCTAAAGTCTAAACCGTACACAACGATTGACTGTCTAAACCGTACACAACGATTGACTGTCTAAACCGTACACAACGATTGACTGTCTAAACCGTACACAACGATTGACTGTCTAAACATACGATCATCTTGCAGCATATGTGATTGCACCGCCTGAGCCATAGAGCCGTCAATATAATCTTACAGCTACGGAGCCAATCTTTACATAACTACTGTAATTCCCATCCATATGGAGGTCCGTGGACGGGCTAAGTTGGGAGGGGATGGGGTGGGGGTGGGGGGGGGGGGTAATGGAGTGGCACGAGAAGCAACGTTGGCCCGTCCCTGTGAGACCCCATGACTGAATAAATCATCTTGTAATAACGGCCGTGAAATGCAGAGGAGAAATAACCGATATGGAAAGTCAAACGTATCATTTGAATATCGATGCAAGCAGATCTTGAGTAGAGCCCTCACTGCCTTATCTCACCCCCCCCCTCTCCAGTAGAGCACCTCCCTGCCATATCCCCCCTACCTCAGTGAAGCTCTTCCTAGCCGTATCTCCCTCACCCCCACCGTTAGGAGCTTACGTCAATAGGCAATTAATTCTAGAGCTCCAATCCGTTTTGTAAGGGTATTAAGGAGAGTTGGGAATGTGTGTGTGGTGGGGGGGGGGGGGTAGGGTGAGAGAGAACTGAGGGGGGAGGGGCTGGAGTAATTTAGTGAAGTCTACTGGCGTGGGAATGTCAGTCGTATTGTCATGCAAGGAATCAAAGAAGCTTATCTAAACTGGGGGGGGGGGGGGTATTTTTATTTAAAGTGGTGAGATATGGTCTGGACAGGTCCTAAACAAAAGATCATTGTCACTGATCAGGTCCTAAACAAAAGATCAGTGTTAACAGGCATAACCTAAACTATAATCTGCGCCTGTGTAGGTATATGTGGGTATGTGCGGGCAATGGAATATGTGTGATATAGTTTGACGTCCTTGTTTGTATGTGTGTGTAGTTGTTTATGTGTGTGCAAGTGTGCGAGTGTCAGTGCGTATGTGTGAGTGCGTGTGTATGTGTGAGTGGGCGCACGTGTGTGTGAGTGTGTGTGTGTATGTGTGTGTGTTTGCGAGTGTGTGTACGAGTGTGTGAGTATGTGTGTGAGTGTGTGTGTGAATGTGTGAGTGTGTGTGAGTATGTGTGTGAGTGTGTGTGTGAATGTGTGAGTGTGCGTGGGCGCGCGCGTGTGTGAGTGTGTGTGTATGTATGTGTGTTTGCGAGTGTGTGTACGAGTGTGTGAGTGTGTGTGTGAATGTGTGAGTGTGTGTGAGTATGTGTGTGAGTGTGTGTGAATGTGTGAGTGTGTGTGTTTGAATGTGTGTGTGTTTGTACACACCATGTTGCCACCACTTTGACATGTCTAAAAAAAGAAAAGGCCGAAAAGGAGCAGATAATTACTGTAAACATTTTTATTAAGAAAAGCAGAGGGTTTTAAAATACCATCAGTCTGAGCTGTAATCATGTGTAATACGATGTAATCACGTTGTAATCACGATGTAATCATGCTGTAATCACGTTGTAATCACGTGTATTTTTGTGTGCTGGGGTGAGTGACAGGGGAGGGGGGGGGGGTAGCTTTCAACCCATCATTACTTACACCAACAAAAAAGATATATCTCATTTTGAGACGTTCGTTTCAAGAGCCAAGAAATGGGAGAGAACTAGCTATGGCTTTAGGGGTCATAAGACCCCCATACCATGGACTTACACTGTCTCGAGGGATCACCAGACCCCCTTCCCTGGATTTATAAAAAAACAACGTGAAAAACGTGTATAACATTCTCTAAGTTAGACCCCGGCTCGAATAAATCCCTGTTTTACCCACAATGTTGCGACCCCGCTGTGTAGATTCTGTATTGTTACACAAACTGTTCCAAAACTCCCCTAAGGCCCAACGGTTCTCAGTCTTTGGAATTAGACCTAGGGTTATAGTAAGTTTATTATTTTTACACTTTGATTCAGCTATTTATCTCTAAAACCATGTAAACACAAAAACATGGAGATACATCGGTTTCTTTATTTACAATCAGTTAAGCTTTTATTTTTACACATACGTGTTTGATCTTGGAGAAGAAAAAGAAATTGAGAACCGCTTGAATAAAATATTGAACACTGTGCACATCGGAAGTTTTTAAGTTTGTGACATCGTAATGTTTCTGCTACCGTCTGGCTCGTGCTGGTAACTTTTAAATGCCATAAAACCACAATTTAACGTTTTTTTTTGTGGTTACAGGACCAGTACATGGACATATTTTTAACCACCCCACCCCAAACCCACCCCGACCACGACAAAATCCTGCCTCTGACACTATCCTTCGGAATCCTTCCAACCTTAATAATTAGTTACCCCACCGTCTCCACCCACTCCACGCAAACTTTAGGCCTAATGCACTGAGTATCTATCAAGCACATCTACCCCGTTGAAATAGAATTTATAAATACAATATCGGCTTCAACCAGCGTCCATCACCCCCCGAAATTTTATCTCTCCCCCCCCCCTTTTTTTTGTAGCGGCCATGCTACTCTTACATGTAGCAGTCTTATAACATTGTACCTTTCGGGAATAAAAAAAAACAATTCTCACATTCCAGCCCTCACCCCACCCCCACCCCCTTCCTCCCAGTCGCAGACGTAACGTCACATGTATTTTTAACTTGTTCCCGTATAGCTATCCCGCGTAAAAAAAAGTGTCAACCGATTGGCCTATAAACAGATGACCCGACGCATAACCCTTCAACGTCCAGTGCTCGTGTCGCTAAAATTAGAACGTGGTACTCTCTAACTCAATTGTTTATCTGCTGCTTGAAATCTTTTGAAAGCTTGAAGTCGTAGTAGAATTTTCTTTATTAAATTTTTATTGGCTACTTATTAAAATTTGAACGGTTAGACAAGTTGTCGTAGAGTTGTCTTTTCTAGCATTCTGTACATACATACATGTAAAAACTTAAATTGTTTTTTTTTTTTTGAAGAATACTGTCAGTGTGACTTTTTGGAAGTTAATTGGAGTTACGTTTTGGGCAGATGGCTGTGACTTGGTTCCATGGCCATGTGACTTTTTTTTTTATCTAATATCACATAAATCATCTCAAACATCTGAACTTTTTTAGACATTAAAGTAAAGAGTAAAAAGTGAAGGTATTTTGGACTTGACGGTCAAATAGGGCAGATGAAGTAGAGCTTATGTTTTTGTGACATCGGCAGACTCGTACATAGTGTGGTCAGTGCTAGGCCAAGTCGCCTTTCCTACCCCTCACGTGGGTCAAGTACTCACCTTAGCTAGGTGGACGCCTTGTCAGTGAAAAAAAAAATTATAATGTGCCCAGGTAATCATTATAGAAGTAGCTGTGTTAACAGAATCTGAGGAAGGCGTGATGTCTAAACATTTGTTTAGATATTTCTGTTTGTGTCAATACAAAACGTTTCTTCACTTTTGACTTATTTCATCTCGGGATGGTGAAGTTGTAAACCATCCATAGTGTACCTCGGCGTCACCAATTCACGGGTCATCATTCCTCTTGTCACCATCTCGTTGGTCACCTTTTCTGTTGGTCACCACCAGCAAAAGGTCACCACGAGCAAAAGGCCAACACAAATCTGCACCTTACATCAAATGTTTTAGGCAATATACAACAACACAACACAAAGCATGTCGGATATCGTTTTCGCTGACTTAAAAAACTTAGCTGAATTGTTTTAAAAAAGGAGAAGTCGGTCTGAATTGGTTAGTGAATCAAATCTAATAAAGTCTTTAATTGTGTCTTGTTTCCCGACAGACTTGTGGCTGACCTTGAAAGTTTCGGCTCTAAGGTGGACATGGGGTCCGACCCCCGGGTGCGGTACGTGACCCCCAACGTGGCCATGGAACTCTGGAACATCAAGAGCTCCGGTGATGTCGTCATTGGCTTCGGCGCCACGGAGTCGGAGAGCTGGTTCGATCCCCTGTCAGAACCTCGCATTCTCACTATCAAGGTAGGTGGTGATGGTAGTTATTGCATGTTTGATCCCCTGTCAGAACCTCGCATTCTCACTATCAAGGTAGGTGATTGTGGTCACTGTTATTTCTAAACCCTGGCAGAACCTCGCATTCTCACTATCAAGGTACGTGATTGTGGTCACTGTTATTTCTAAACCCTGGCAGAACCTCGCATTCTCACTATCAAGGTACGTGATTGTGGTCACTGTTATTTCTAAACCCTGGCAGAACCTCGCATTCTCACTATCAAGGTACGTGATTGTGGTCACTGTTATTTCTAAACCCTGGCAGAACCTCGCATTCTCACTATCAAGGTACGTGATTGTGGTCACTGTTATTTCTAAACCCTGGCAGAACCTCGCATTCTCACTATCAAGGTACGTGATTGTGGTCACTGTTATTTCTAAACCCTGGCAGAACCTCGCATTCTCACTATCAAGGTACGTGATTGTGGACAGTGTTATTTCTAAACCCTGTCAGAACCTCGTAATCTCACTATCAAGGTATGATATGGCGGTGGTCAGTGATTTACTCAACACTTATAGAGTAAGTAGAGTAGAGTTGGTCTAACACTCTCCCTGCCTCTGTCCAGTCAACCACTGTCCAATGTAGACAAACATGATTTATCAAGTAGACAAATATGATTTATCAAGTAGACACATATGATTTATCAAGTAGACAAATATGATTTATCAAGTAGACAAATACGATTTATCAAGTTCTGTGGAGCTGGGTCCGATTCACTGATTCACTTGATGCCTACTCTTCTCTTGACGACCTGAGGTTTGCTGCATGCAAACATTTGACCACGACATTTTATTTGTGTTTATATTTTTTCCATCCCAGAACCGCACTTGGTCGGAACAAAACTTGCCAGGTTTTGATATCGCCATTGAGTTGCCAGAAAGTCTTGTCAAAAACTCAATGAGAAGTAAGACTTATTTGCTTTATGTAATGTCAAGTGGACTTGTTTGTTATATGTTATATCAAGTGGACTTGTTTGTTATATGTTTTATCAAGTGTTATATCAAATGAAAATTTACCCCGCACATATGTGAATGTATGATGAATGGACATATTTTCTGGGTCTTGTTTTGAATATCGTTAGTACCTCAAAAGACATTAGAGCTTTTTTACCGTTTGACGTCTTATTTGTACCAATGTTAAACATGTGATTTCATAATAGTGATCTCTCCCCCCCCCCCCCCGCCCCCCCCCCCCCCCCCCCAGTGTACAAAGAGGACCCGGACAAGTCCTTGAGGCTGACCATGTTCCTGTACAGGAAGACAGCCCTGTTCACGGCCAGCGAGACAGCCTTCCCCCAGAGCACCCTCAACAGCCCCATCATCTCGGCCAGTCTGGGGGGTCTCAAGATCGTCGGGCTACAGGAGAAGGTCCGGCTGGTCTTCAAACCCTTCCTGGTGACGTGTCGCTCCAAACTTCTCGTTTATTGTTGCTTGTAGCATATTTACAACATTCTCTATGGCCAGCAATATTTTAACTCGTTTCTCATTACACATTGACCAATCAAATCATTTGTCTCTATCTCTCTCCCCACATTGATAAGTCACATCATTTCTCTCTCTCTCCACCCACATTGATCATTTCTCCCTCCCTCTCTGCCCCCCCCCCCCCCCTCCACTGCTCAGGACGACAAGGACCGAGAGAAACGAACCAGGTGCGTCTACTGGGACACGGAGAGCGGCCCCACCCCCAGGTGGTCGGACCAGGGGTGTACCTACAACGGTACCCTGAACGGGCGGGACGTCTGTCTGTGTGATCACCTGACCAACTTTGCCATCCTGCTGGTTAGTCTGGAACTTTCCTTACGTCTACAGTCAACATTTTGTTAGATTTATGTCGAAATGTTCAATTTAAAAACTTTCCTTATGTCTACAGTCAACATTTTGTTAGATTTATGTCTAAATGTTACATTTAAAAATCTAGAATTTCACGTTTAAGTAGCCATATCGCACGTTATTGCTCACGTGTAGCAGTAATCATTTGTCTGTTGACTCCAGGACTTCTATGGAGACGAGAAACCCATCTCCGCTGAAAACGAGACGTCTTTGAGTATTCTCTCTCTAATTGGCATCGGCCTGTCCATATTTGGTCTGGCTATCACCATCATCACGTTTCTGGCCTTCAAGTGAGTACACACAGGCTGTAGGTTGTTCGTTTCACCTGGCCGTACCTGGCACTTGTCCCCCCCCCCCCCCCTGTACCGTTTTATTAACTTTTATCACTGTCCCCCTTACACGGTTGTATCACTGTCCCTCTAACCGTCTGGTCCTTCCAGAAAACTCCGCCAGGGTCGGGCCCAGCAGACGTTATTCAACATGGCCATAGCCCTCCTGTGTTTCCAGACGACCTTCCTGGTGGGGGTGAAGCAGACGAGCATCCGGCCTGTGTGTCTGACCGTCTCCGTCCTGCTCCACTACCTGATCCTGGTCTCCTTCGCCTGGATGCTGATAGAGGCCGTGTTGCAGTACCTGACATTCGTCAAGGTGTTGGGCACCTACATCTCACGCTACACCCTCAAGACCGTGCTGCCGGCCTGGGGTGAGTCATATGTGGGGGGAGGGGTGGGTCGCACGGTTAGAATATGTGAGGGGAAGGGGTGGTGAGTCGCACGGTTAGAATATGTGAGGGGAAGGGGTGGTGAGTCGCACGGTTAGAATATGTGAGGGGAAGGGGTGGTGAGTCGCACGGTTAGAATATGTGAGGGGAAGGGGTGGTGAGTCGCACGGTTAGAATATGTGAGGGGAAGGGGTGGTGAGTCGCACGGTTAGAATATTTGGGGGGGGGGGGGTGAGTCGCACGGTTAGAATATGTGAGGGGAAGGGGTGGTGAGTCGCACGGTTAGAATATGTGAGGGGAAGGGGTGGTGAGTCGCACGGTTAGAATATTTGGGGGGGGGGGTGAGTCGCACGGTTAGAATATGTGAGGGGAAGGGGTGGTGAGTCGCACGGTTAGAATATTTGGGGGGGGGGGTGAGTCGCACGGTTAGAATATGTGAGGGGAAGGGGTGGTGAGTCGCACGGTTAGAATATGTGAGGGGAAGGGGTGGTGAGTCGCACGGTTAGAATATTTGGGGGGGGGGGGTGAGTCGCACGGTTAGAATATGTGAGGGGAAGGGGGGGTGAGTCGCACGGTTAGAATATGTGAGGGGAAGGGGTGGTGAGTCGCACGGTTAGAATATTTGGGGGGGGGGGGGTGAGTCGCACGGTTAGAATATGTGAGGGGAAGGGGTGGTGAGTCGCACGGTTAGAATATGTGAGGAGAAGGGGTGGTGAGTCGCATGGTTAGAATATTTGGGGAAGGGGGGGGGGGAGAGGGTGAGTCGCGCGGTTAGAATACGTGTGGGGAGGGGGAGGTGAGTTTCACGATTAGAATATATATGGGGAGGGGGGGGGTCACACTTTTAGAATACGTGTGGTTAGGGGGTGAGTCACAGTTTTCTTATATGTGTGGGATGAGTCGCATTTTTAGACCATGTGTGGCTGACATTGATTTGATTGTGGTTGTTTTAGTTGTTAGTGTAGTCGCTGTTGTGCTGGTTGACGTGGTGTGATTGTTTGTGTGATTGTCCATGTTGTTGTCGGGTAAGTTTCCACAAATGACCCCCACTGACAACACAGAGATCCAGCATGCAGTGTGAAACACACCAGAGAGTCCAATGGCCGATGTAGTAGCTGAGATAGCACTAGGTACACGCCTGGCCGTGTGTACTGTCCCCCACCCCACTCCACTCCATCGACTTCTCAGGGCTGGGTTAACTTTGAAATGTCTCACAATCTCATCATATGATGAGCTTCTAACCTTAGCTTACACTAACCAAATGTTGACCATTTAACCCGAGCTAAACCTAACCAAATGTTGAGCGTTTAACCCGAGCTTACCCTAACCAAATGTTGACCATCTAACCTTAGCTAAACCTAACCAAATGTTGATCCGATCTTACCCTAACCAAATGTTGACCGTTTAACCCAAGCTAAACCTAACCAAATGTTGACCATTTAACCCAAGCTAAACCTAACCAAATGTTGACCGTTTAACCCGAGCCCCACCCTGATGTCTTCTCCAGGTCTACCCCTGTTGCCTGTCATCGCAGTGTTGGCCACAGACTACAACCTTTACCTTGGGCGGTCTAATTAGTGAGTTCGTTGTTACAACTAATTAATTACGTGCTCATTAGGGCTCAATTGTTTGGTCAAATTAGTGAGTTCTTTCTTACAACTAATCAATTACGTGTTGATTAGTGTTTGATCTTATAACCTAATTCCTTACAACATTAAACAATGATGTGATGTATCTGTGTTTGACCTTGGTGTCGTGACATTGATGTCGTGACCTTGGTGTTGTTACCTCGATGTCTTGACCTTGGTGTCGTGACCTTGACCTCGTGAGTACACTCTCTCCCCGCAGTTGCTGGATGGACCTGCACGCCTTCTACTACGCCTTCGCCCTGCCAGTGGGCATCATCGTTCTCTTCAACATCATCATGTTCTTCGTCATCATCGTCAGTCTGGTGACCCGACCCAAGGGACTCCGGAGTACCCAGGCCAACAGCAAGACACGGGAGACAAACCTCAAGGCCGCATTCACCATATTTGTCTTGTTAGGTAAGACAGGGCCACTATATTTGTCTTGTTAGGTAAGACAGGGCCACTATATTTGTCTTGTTAGGTAAGACATTGTTAGGTAAGACAGGGCCACTATATTTGTCTTGTTAGGTAAGACATTGTTAGGTAAGACAGGTCCACTATATTTGTCTTGTTATGTAAGACAGGACCATTATATTTGTCTTGTTAGGTAAGAAAGATCCACTATATTTGTCTTGTTATGTAAGACATGACCACTATATTTGTCTTGTTAGGTAAGGCAGGTCCACTATATTTGTCTTGTTAGGTAAGACAGGGCCACTATATTTGTCTTGTTAGGTAAGACAGGTCCACTATATTTGTCTTGTTAGGTAAGACAGGTCCACTATATTTGTCTTGTTAGGTAAGACAGGTCCACTATATTTGTCTTGTTAGGTAAGACAGGACCACTATATTTGTCTTGTTAGGTAAGACCGGTCCACTATATTTGTCTTGTTAGGTAAGACAGGTCCACTATATTTGTCTTGTTAGGTAAGACAGGTCCACTATATTTGTCTTGTTAGGTAAGACAGGTCCACTATATTTGTCTTGTTAGGTAAGACAGGTCCACTATATTTGTCTTGTTAGGTAAGACAGGGCCACTATATTTGTCTTGTTAGGTAAGACAGGACCACTATATTTGTCTTGTTAGGTAAGACAGGACCACTATATTTGTCTTGTTAGGTAAGACAGGTCCACTATATTTGTCTTGTTAGGAAAGACAGGTCCACTATATTTGTCTTGTTAGGTAAGACAGGTCCACTATATTTGTCTTGTTAGGTAAGACAGGACCACTATATTTGTCTTGTTAGGTAAGACAGGTCCACTATATTTGTCTTGTTAGGTATGACAGATCCACTTTATTTGTCTTGTTAGGTAAGACAGGTCCACTATATTTGTCTTGTTAGGTAAGACAGGGCCACTATATTTGTCTTGTTAGGTAAGACAGGTCCACTATATTTGTCTTGTTAGGAAAGACAGGTCCACTATATTTGTCTTGTTAGGTAAGACAGGTCCACTATATTTGTCTTGTTAGGTAAGACAGGTCCACTATATTTGTCTTGTTAGGTAAGACAGGACCACCATTTGTGTCCTGCCGAGAAAGTCATGTCTCAATACAGTGTCCTTTTGACATCGTTGACAAATTGTTCTTCGATAGGTTAACGTCATTGTCATTTTGTTTGGACGTCACTGTCATTTTGTTTGGACGTCACTGTCATTTTGTTTGGGCGTCACTGTCATTTTGTTTGGGCGTCACTGTCATTTTGTTTGGACGTCACTGTCATTTTGTTTGGGCGTCACTGTCATTTTGTTTGGACGTCACTGTCATTTTGTTTGGGCGTCACTGTCATTTTGTTTGGGCGTCACTGTCATTTTGTTTGGACGTCACTGTCATTTTGTTTGGACGTCACTGTCATTTTGTTTGGACGTCACTGTCATTTTGTTTGGACGTCACTGTCATTTTGTTTGGACGTCACTGTCATTTTGTTTGGACGTCACTGTCATTTTGTTTGGACGTCACTGTCATTTTGTTTGGACGTCACTGTCATTTTGTTTGGACGTCACTGTCATTTTGTTTGGACGTCACTGTCATTTTGTTTGGACGTCACTGTCATTTTGTTTGGACGTCACTGTCATTTTGTTTGGACGTCACTGTCATTTTGTTTGGACGTCACTGTCATTTTGTTTGGGCGTCACTGTCATTTTGTTTGGACGTCACTGTCATTTTGTTTGGACGTCACTGTCATTTTGTTTGGACGTCACTGTCATTTTGTTTGGACGTCACTGTCATTTTGTTTGGACGTCACTGTCATTTTGTTTGGACGTCACTGTCATTTTGTTTGGACGTCACTGTCATTTTGTTTGGACGTCACTGTCATTTTGTTTGGGCTCATGACGTCCTACCGACTCAAACACGGGATCAAAACTTGGGTTAACAGTCGAACACTCTACCATTTGACCAAATCTTCCCTCTTGTTTAACTGTATCCTAACCTTAAACTTGACACTTCCTTGTTGACAAGTTTAACCTGACTGTCGAAAGTTAAACTTGACATCCCTTCATGTTTATCCTGACTGTTGAAAGTTAAACTTGACATCCCCTCAGGTTTAGCCTGACTGTTAAACTTGACATTCTACAGGTTTAACCTGACTGTTAAACTTGACATTTTACAGGTTTAACCTGACTGTTAAACTTGACATTTTACAGGTTTAACCTGACTGTTAAACTTGACATTCTACAGGTTTAACCTGACTGTTAAACTTGACATTCTACCGGTTTAACCTGAGTGTTAAACTTGCCATCCTTTAGGTTTAACCTGGCTGTTTGGGTTCCTGGCTGTTGAAGACGCCCGCCTGCCATTCCAATACGCCTTCACCATCTTCAGCTCCCTGCAGGGGTTTCTCATCTTTGTGCTCATGGTGGCACGGAGGAAGCAGGTATGTGGTTGGTTCGTGTGGTTACATGTGGCTGGTTCGTGTGGTTACATGTGGCTGGTTCGTGTGGTTACATGTGGCTGGTTCGTGTGGTTACATGTGGCTGGTTCGTGTGGTTACATGTGGCTGGTTCCTGTGGTTACATGTGGCTGGTTCGTGTGGTTACATGTGGCTGGTTCCTGTGGTTACATGTGGCTGGTTCGTGTGGTTGCATGTGTCTGGTTCCTGTGGTTGCATCATGTGGTTACATGTGGTTACACGTGGTTGGTTCATGTGGTTACATGTGGCTGGTTCGTGTGGTTACATAATGTGGTTTCATGTGGCTGATTTGTGTGGTTACATGATCTAGACACAAGAAGGAAAACACATTACTGGTTTTAACACATACACATTGAAGTAATTGAAATACACGAACAGTTCAATAAACATCTCTGTTAGTTGAACACCTGTGTTCCCGAAACACCTGTGTTATCTAAACACCTGTGTTCACCTGTCCACCCTAAGGTACGAGACCAGTGGTGCGCGGCGTGTTGCACAAAGAAAAATGGCGCCCAGCACCGCCAGAAGCAGCTGTCCCCCAGCTCCTCCAGCTCCAACAGCAGCATCAACCACAGCCGCACGCTGCCCAGCTTCGTCAACCACACCTACACCGGCGACTCAGTCATCATCAAACCCGGCAGTCGCAGGGAGAGCACCCTATCAGCCTAGCTCCCAGTTTAAACAGACTCTCAAAAAGTGCTTTCGAGTTAGAGCAATAAAAATTATGTAATTATGATGGAGTGTCATTAACTTAAATAATAATTTTTAAAACGTGCAGTTTTTTATAATTAAAATTTTATAAAAACAAATATTTTGAAAAGGGATAAAAATGTGAGGTAGGGGAAACAACTCATCTAATTTGTTTTCATTAAAAATCATTTAAGTAATTATCTCCCTTCACAATGGATTAATATTTGTAAGAAATGTGACAGTCTTTCTTGGTTTGAAATTTTTTTATATTATAGGAAACATTTTTCTGAAGATGAACCACTTTTTATTAATCAAGATGAAGTGGGGTATTCATAAATTTGTGTAATTATAGCATCCATTTCTGTGGTTTGTAATTTAACTTAAAACAATGCAAAAAGACAAATCAAACACAATTTTTATTTTCATGAATCATTTTCAATTGGTTTATGAAGTTGGGCTATATTTTGCATTAGGTTTAATTTAATGTAGGATAGTTAATCTTAAACAAAATGTTACCAATGATTTTCCTGATCTGTTGATTTTTTTTTTGTCTCCCTTAAAACCTGGTGCAGATTTTACACACCAATGGTAGCCATGTACTGAGTGTGTAGATTGTGTACTGAGTACATCGACTGTGTACTGAGTACATCAGCCATGTACTGAGTGTGTAGACTGTGTACTGAGTACATCAGCCATGTACTGAGTGTGTAGACTGTGTACTGAGTACATCAGCCATGTACTGAGTGTGTAGACTGTGTACTGAGTACATCAGCCATGTACTGAGTGTGTAGACTGTGTACTGAGTACATCAGCCATGTACTGAGTGTGTAGACTGTGTACTGAGTACATCAGCCATGTACTGAGTGTGTAGACTGTGTACTGAGTACATAGACTGTGTACTGAGTACATCAGCTGTGTACTGAGTACATCGACTGTGTACTGAGTGCATAGACTTGTAGTGAGTACATAGACGGTGTAGTGAGTACATCAGCTGTGTACTGAGTACATCAACTGAGTGCATAGACTGTGTAGTTGGTGCATCAGTATTGCACAGAATGCAGCAGCAGTGTACTGGGACAAAGTGCACTAGATGTATATGATTAAAGTGCACATAACACGAGCAGTGCACTATCCCACAATACAGTACACAGATGGTAAATGACTGCACTGTATTCCACCAGCCATCAACAGTGGCACACCAGTAATGCATGTGTCGTGGTATAAGATGCATTGCTGTCTACTACAGTACATAAGGACTAACCCATGTTAGGATTCTGTATTACAGTTTATCTAATGTTCAAACGTTTTATTTCATTTTATTTTTGGAAATGAGAAATCTATTTTTTTTCTGTCTGGAATTTTAAAAAAAAGTAAAATAAAAAAATGAAATCCAGAAACGTTGCCTTGTTTTTTGTTTTTATGTCTATAGCTTGTAGGAATGTTAATGGTGTCAAGACATGTACTTGTGTAACCGACTTACAAATGTTCCAATGTACGAGATTTTTTTTTTTCCGAACCGTCAATCGAGCGATATTTTGCTTTGAAATGCGAATACAATTTGAGATACAAGGAATCGATTACAATTTGAGATACAAAGAATCGAGTAAGATTTGAGATACAAGGAATCGAGTAAGATTTGAGATACAAGGAATCGAGTAAGATTTGTAATACAAGGAATCGAGTAAGATTTGAGATACAAGGAATCGAGTAAGATTTGAGATACAAGGAATCGAGTAAGATTTGAGATACAAGGAATCGAGTAAGATTTGAGAAACAAGGAATCGAGTAAGATTTGAGATACAAGGAATCGAGTAAAATTTGAGAAACAAGGAATCGAGTAAAATTTGAGAAACAATGAATCGAGTAAAATTTGAGATAAAGGAATCGAGTAAGATTTGAGATACAAGGAATCGAGTAAGATTTGAGACACACAGAATCTCTGACAGTTTTCTTCAAACAGCCTGCGTGTGAGAGAGGAAGATGATGAAAGAGTTGCTATAAACACCGAGGTCAGTAAAAGAAAAGCTGTGAGGACAGATGATCGCAAGTTACAAAAACAGTTTGAACAGTTGCTTTCAAGTTCAGTTCTGTTCGGTGAAGTTTAGTTCCATTAAGTTGAGAAACAAAGTGTAGCATTGGCTGTGTTATGAGTACATTAACCAATGATGCTTCGCCTATTCCTCAACTCTACTCCACCACCAGCATCTTCCGTAAGCTCAAGGAGAAGACTTTCAAAGGTGTATACAGTAGTTAAACCATTTGATTTTTTACATTCTCTTTGATTATGTTTTGTTTACAAAATGTATCATGACTCTGTTGTTGTATTGATGTATGACAGTTGGATGGTGACGTATGTGGCTGCAGATAAACCAAACGTAATCTTTGGTGCACTTGTATGTGGTTTTCTTTGTAAACATGTGCAGTGAAGTAGTCGAGAATTTGTATTGGTAATTCTTGATTACTTGTCTTAAATATATTTGTATTACGGTATTTTAAAAAAATGTGTAGATTACAATTTACAGGTATAAGTAAAATAAAATGTCATAAATTAAAGAACGATGAAACATCGATAAAAATTAATATAGTCTAATTTAGGATTTAATACAGCGAAGTTTGTGTGTGTGTGTGTGTTTCAGATTATATTCAATAGTAATTAAACGTTCTAAAACTTATAAATAAACTACATAAAGTTATATACAATTGTAATAATCATGACGTGTTTTTAATTGTGTTTATTTTTATCACGTGTAGAGGTAGTGCAACAGGACACGTATATCTTTGTGTCCGGGTGTTCGGAGTTAGAACACATTGTAGTCTAAGGGCAGTAACCCACGAAAATCTATGCTATGTTTGTAAACAAACTGATAAGCTATTTATAGCTCGGCGAGCGGTGTTTCAAAGATGGAGAGAGGGTTGCCAGATCAAGTTTTGCCGAATGTGTGAACTTTGTTATCTGTGGCAACTTCTTTCTGACACTAGAGCTACTCTCTCTCGTGTCGAATGTGTGAACTTTGCTACCTGTGGCAACTTCTTTCTGACACTAGAGCTACTCTCTCTCGTGTTAACTTTGCTACCTGTAGCCACTGTTGCTGACGCTGCAGCTAATCTCTCCCCCTCCCCACCCCCTGTCTCTCACGTGTCGAACGTGTCAACACCGGTACTTTGATTACACGACCGATAAAGTGTGGTCGGGAGATAATTTTATTTTCACACTTTAATTAATTACAAACGACAACCCAATTAAGCAAAAAGACAATGGTGGATTAGTTAAAAGTTTCTACTTTCTACAGGATCGACACAAATCTGTTTTACGTGGGTCTTAAAGCTACTTGTGAATTAGTTGCAATAGTCGCTGTTATGTTTTATTGATGTTAATGGCTGGTTGGGGGTAGGGGATTGTAGGAAAAAAAAACCACAAAAAAAGTCACAGAAAAAAGTCATAGGAAAAAAAGGTCACAGGATAAAAAAAAAACCCAGAAAAGTCACAGGAAAACGAAAACAAAATCACAAATGTGTATTTGCATGAACTTTGTTAGTACTTTTATATATTGAATATTCAGAAAGTGTAAACCAACTTAAATGTAATGTAACTATTTTAGACATATGTGCATAGGTTGTATACGTATAGTCAGAGGCGTAGCGAGGGGGGCGGTGGGTGCGGACCGCACCGGGTGACACCATATAGGGGGGCGACACCAAGGCAAAAAATAGCAAACTATATAGAGAAAAATTCGAGGTGGGGGGTGCAAGTCCAAAGTTTGATATGTTTGAGGGGGGGGGGGAGAAGGTGCAAATCAAGTTTGAGGGGGGGGGGGGTGGGGTGCAAATCGAAAATTGAAAGTTGTCCCCTGGAAGGGCCTCTACACCTCTGGGTAGTGACACCATTAAGTGCCGCACCGGGTAACACCCGACCTCGCTACGCCACTGCGTATAGTTATATTTATAACACACGTATACATGTTTAGTATGAAGTATGTAGGTTTTAATTCCGTTATAAATAAAACATTTAATAGAATGTTCCAACCTTCTCAGTTTTCATCGTGTGTTTTAATGTTAACTTTGAATTATCGTAAAATGGCATAAAGTTGGAGTCAATTTGACTTGCTGCCCTCAACTCATCGCAACGACTGTACTGCCCACATTTATTACGCTCATTTCATAACAAAGCATAAGATCAAAATAGAAAGCCGACACGGTACAAAGGCTGTCATTGACGCAAAACGTCAACAACACACAATATGGACGGACAATATGGACGGATAATATGGACGGACAATATGAACGGACAATATAGAAGGACAATATGGACGGACAATATGGACGGACAATATGGACGGACAATATGGACGGACAATATGGACGGACAATATGGACGGACAATATGGACGGACAATATGAACGGACAATATAGAAGGACAATATGGACGGACAATATGGACGGACAATATGGACGGACAATATGGACGGACAATATGGACGGACAATATGGACGGACAATATGGACGGACAATATGGACGGACAATATGGACGGACTATATAGACGGACAATGTGGATGGACAATATGAACGGACAATATGGACGGACATTATGGACGGACAATATGGACGGACATTATGGACGGACAATATGGACGGACATTATGGACGGACAATATAGACGGACAATATAGACGGACAATATAGACGGACAATATGGACGGACAATATGGATGGACAATATGGACGGACAATATGGACGGACAATATGGACACACAATATGGACGGACAATATGGACGGACAATATGGACACACAATATAGACGGACAATATGGACGGACAATATGGACGGACATTATGGACGGACAATATGGACACACAATATGGACGGAAAATATGGACGGACAATATGGACGGACAATATGGACGGACATTATGGACGGACAATATAGACGGACAATATAGACGGACAATATGGACGGACAATATGGATGGACAATATGGACGGACAATATAGACGGACAATATAGACGGACAATATGGATGGACAATATGGACGGACAATATAGACGGACAATATGGACGGACAATATGGATGGACAATATGTGACTTTTTTTCTGTGACTTTTTTCCTAGCAAAAGCTGTATCTTTTATTCTGTGACTTTTTGTTCCGATCACGGAAGTAAGGGGGGGGGTGTATTACAATGTTGGGTGGGAGACGGGGGGGGGGGGGAGTATTTAAATTGTTATACATAACAATATTCTTTTATAAAACTAACCGACGGGGTTCTTGATGATCTGTTAAGTCACCTCCGCCCACATCCGCCCTACTTTAAAAATGTGACGCGCTGTTTACATGTGACGGTACATGCCTTGGATCAATCAACCGTGACGCGCACAAGTGCAGCAGGAGCGATGTTGTGACTTAAGAACCTGCCCTTGTGGCAGGGTCACAGAAACAGGCCACGTAACCTAGCTTTTCTAGGAGACGAAACCTAGCTTTTCTAAGGGACGTAACCTAGCTTTTCTAGGAGATGTAGCCTAGCCTTTCTAAGGGACGTAACCTAGCTTTTCTAAGGGACGTAACCTAGCTTTTCTAGGGGACGTAACCTAGTTATACCAGGGGACCTAACTTAGCTATATCAGGGGATGTAACCTAGCTATACCAGGGGACGTAACCTAGTTATACCAGGGGACCTAACCTAGCTATATCAGGGGATGTAACCTAGCTATACCAGGGGACGACAGGGGACGTAACCAAGCTATACCAGGGGACGTAACCTAGTTATACCAGGGGACCTAACTTAGCTATATCAGGGGATGTAACCTAGCTATACCAGGGGACGACAGGGGACGTAACCAAGCTATACCAGGGGACGCAACCTGACTATACCAGAGGAGGTAACCCAGCTTCACTAAGGGACGTAACCTAGCTATACCAGGGGAGGTAACCCAGCTTTATTAAGGGACGTAACCTAGCTATACCAGGGGACGTAACCTAGCTATACCAGGAGACGACAGGGGACGTAACCTAGCTATACCAGGAGACGTAACCTAGCTATTCCAAGGGTCGTGACCTAGCTATACCAGGAGACGTAACCTAGCTATACCAGGGGACGTAACCAAGCTATACCAGGAGACGTAACCTAGCTATACCAAGGGACGTAACCTAGCTATACCAGGGGATGTAACCTAGCTATACCAAGGGACGTAACCTAGCTATACCAGGGGACGTGACCTAGCTATACCAGGAGACGAAAGGGGACGTAACCTAGCTATACCAGGAGACGACAGGGGACGTAACCAAGCTATAACAGGGGACGTAACTTAGGTATACCAGGGTATGTAACCTAGCTATACCAGATGACGTAACAAGCGGGGGTGGAGAGGCGGTCCGCACAGGGTGACACCATTTTGGAGTGGGCGGGGCTGACTTCAAGGCAAAAAATAAACAAAATATATAGAAGAAATATGTTCTTTGCAGTTTAATTAACGATTAATTAGAGGTATATAGTCCAAATTGTACAAGAGCAAGTGAAACTGACAAATCCGACATTGGGAGGGTGGGGGGTGGGGGGGGGGGGGGGTGGGCATGACACCATGGTGTAAACTTTTTACTAAAGAGTAAAAAATACCATTTCCAGCTGCATTCATAACCGACTATAGATGATCTATTATCTGTGCACAGCTTAAAGCAATCGCCCTGTGTGTGTGTGGGGGGGGGGGGGGGGTAGGGAGGGGGATGACGCAAACTGAAAACGTTACATCTTTTAATATATATCTTACATGTGTTGTTGCCCTATTATATATCCTGCATGTACAGTTTAAAGCTTACTTTGTACCACGTCATTAGACGTCCACTGGCTGCTGTAAAAACAAAAACCACAGAAAACCAGTTTATTGCGCACCAGTCAATTACGCACCACACAAACACAACAGCGCACGATACTGCGCCTCATGTAGCTGTGGACGGTGTTCATGTGAGTAAACTGTGTCTCGCTTTCAGTTGTGTTCACCTGCAGACAACAAGAGGTAACTTATAAGGTAAGTGGTATTTTGTTACCCTACGTTGAATGGTATGTGCTAGTTGTTATTGTGTGCTTCTCACTACCCTAATTACCTCGCAGGGTTAAGTTACAGGTTAACCATTGTTATATTGTCAAAGACGTTTAAAATGTTATGCTAAAGTTGACAATACTTCTAACTATTAGTCTGATAATTTGTATGAAGTATTGTAGTCGCTATCTTCAGAAATAATGCTAGGTGTAATCGAGATGGTGCATGAACAAGAGTAACTCCCAGCCAATAAGAATTACTAGATCTACCAGCTAATCAAGTCTAATATAATGTGTCGCCAATTTACCCAGAAGATTAAAGATTTAATCTGTGTTAAGTTACGTGAAGACCACTTGTGGATTAGCCGTACCCACGTATCACTGTATTCCCGTGACGTAACAGCAGATATTGAGTCTAGTTACACCACTCTCACGCCCACACACCAACCACGTGACCGGAGTACCGGTAGCTGATTGGTTGATTGGTCAGGTGACCGGCCAATGGACAGGCCGATGGTGCGCGCGCCAGACGTCTGGTGTGGGGGTTAGAGACGAAATATTTGAGTCCAACTCCCATCCCCGGGCGTCGTGATGTTGGCCAGTGTTGGGGTCAGGTTGTTGACGTCACAGGTCAGGCAGTCCAACGGGTACAGATCAACCCCGTGGGTTGGTGTTATGGTGTATGGGGTGGGGAGGGGGGGTAGTGACTTTGTGTACGGGGCGGGGGTATTAGTGTTAGTTCTGGTTTATGGGGGGTAGGGGGGCTGATGTGGGAGGTGACAAATCTGCGCTGGCCAATACAATATTAGTTGACATCTACATGACACCAAAGTTTGGCATGACACTCACATGACACAAAGCTGAGACCACGGGCGGGATATATGGTCGTGACATGGTCGTCAGATCGTCGTGAGATGGTCGTGAGATGGACCAAACGGACGCCCAGAGAACGAAATAAAAGAACGACCTTCAATCTGTGGCTGTTGGTTCTTGTCTCACAATATAGCAATTTCTTCTCTTCTCGAATGTTCTGTTCGTTTGTGACATGTATGCAGTCGTTTAATCTCAAACAAAACAGAAAAATGTAATTGACACCACTTTCCTCGACTTTACAGATCAAATATCAGCTATTGGGTGGGGGGGGGGGAGGGGGAATGTCAGTTTGCAGGTCTGGCTTTATTGGAGACTGCCAAACCTATCTTGTAACTAGACTGACTTAAGACAGTGCTGAGTAGAGGTCATATTTGTGTGATTTTTTGGATGAGGCGGACTGACGTCATACAAGTCTTCTTGTCCTAGGTCCTATTCTAGTTCTCATTGCTGCATTTCGTCCAAGGTTCTAAAGTCATGAAGAATTTAGAACCCTCTACGTGGATTTTAATATATTTCATGCTAATTAATCGCCAATCTTTTTAATGAACTAGTGCCTTAGTGGTGGCTGGTTGTAGTGCGACAGCATTCCGACTCGCAGTAAACTACCTTTAAACAGCTACAACAAATAGAATAGTCGTAAACAGCTACAGCAAAGAACAGCCATAAACAGCGACAGCAAACAGAACAGCCATAAACAGCGACAGAAAAAACAGAACAGCTATAAACAGCGACAGCAAAAAGAACAGTCGTAAACAACGACATCAATAACAACACCCGTATATATTTGTGTAGAGTTTGGTAAACATACATTTTATACCCCCCCCCTAGTTTTAGGCAAACATATGTTGCCCAGGAATCTCCTAGCTGTCACTAATTAGTCAGGTAATTAATTAAGGTTCGTATGTTACCTCGACTGCTAGAATACCACGTCTGCGCATCATACACTAACAGAACAACACCTGCACTTCAAATATTTTATTTGTCATGTTTTCTAGCCCACCTAACTTAGCCACCATCAACACTTATGAAAATAGCCATATTTTCTAGCCCACCTAACTTAGCCACTATCCACACATGTATTATGAAAATAGTGAGTGGACACGAACCAGGCAAGATAGTTCTTAATGCCAGATGTGTGGGGGGGGGGGGGGGGGTGGTCAAGTTATGACCATCGGTCAGATCAGATAATTTTCTACACTCTAGCAATCTTTAAATCTTTTTTTTTTTTTTGTAGAACTCGACTTTGTAAATTACTCATTTGATTTAAAATATTCAATTAAAGTTCAGAGTTTCTTCCAGGCATCTCTTCAGGGGTTATATAATTTATATAGAAAATATATACTTTTAATAGTTTCCACCCCCTACACGAAGAAAGTCTACCGCCCCCCCCCCCCTTCCCCCCCCCCCCGAAAATTTCAAGTGCACCCCCCCTTTCCCCCCCCCCCCCCCCCCCTCCGAGAAAAAAATCTGGAAAAAACACTGTTTAAGTTGAGTTTATACCGAGCTTAGCTCGACTGAATGTCTCAAATAAATAACTCTACGAAATGACTGACATAAATGTCTCGGAAAAATGATTTGACCATGTTTTAGCTGGCTAACTTAACCTATTGACTGTTGATTTATGGTGCTGGTATTGTTATATGATGTGACAGCAATTCCTAATCGAAAAATTGTTCGCGTTCCATTATTCCAAGCTGCTGCTGTTAGTGGTATCATTTGAGGGGTAATAGCTGTAGCTATGTAACAGTAAGTATAGCTATGCAGTAGCTGTAGTTACACAACAGTAGCTGTAGCTATACAACAGTAGCTGTAGCTATACAACAGTAGCTGTAGCTATACAACAGTAGCTATACAACAGTGACTGTAGCTATACAACAGTGACTGTAGCTATACAGTATACAACAGTAGCTGTAGCTATACAACATCAGCTGTAGCTATACAACATCAGCTGTAGCTATACAACAGTAGCTGTAGCTATACAACGGTAGCTGTAGCTATACAACAGTAACTGTAACTATACAACAGTAGCTGTAGCTATACAACAGTAGCTGTAGCTATACAACAGTAGCTGTAGCTATACAACAGTAGCTATACAACAGTAGCTGTAGATATACAACAGTAGCTGTAGCTATACAACAGTAGCTGTAGCTATACAACACTGACTGTAGCTATAAAACAGTAGCTGTAGCTATACAACACTAGCTGTAGCAATACAACCAACAGTGACAGTAGCTATACAACGGTAGCTGTAGCTATACAACAGTAGCTGTAGCTATACAACAGTGGCTGTAGCTATACAACAGTAGCTGTAGCTATACAACAGTAGCTGTAGCGATACAACAGTAGCTATACAACAGTAGCTGTAGCTATACAACAGTAGCTGTAGCTATACAACAGTAGCTGTAGCTATACAACAGTAGCTGTAGCTATACAACAGTAGCTGTAGCTATACAACATCAGCTGTAGCTATACAACAGTAGCTGTAGCTATACAACAGTAGCTGTAGCTATACAACGGGAGCTGTAGCTATACTGACTGTAGCTATACAACAGTAGCTGTAGCTATAAAAGTATCTGTAGCCATACAACAGTAGCTGTAGCTATACAACACTGACTGCAGCCATACAACAGTAGCTGTAGCTATACAACAGTAGCTGTAGCTATACAACAGTAGCTATACAACAGTGACTGTAGCTATACAACAGTGACTGTAGCTATACAGTATACAACAGTAGCTGTAGCTATACAACAGTAGCTGTAGCTATACAACAGTAACTGTAGCTATACAACAGTGACTGTAGCTATACAACAGTGACTGTAGCTATACAACAGTAGCTGTAGCTATACAACATCAGCTGTAGCTATACAACATCAGCTGTAGCTATACAACAGTAGCTGTAGCTATACAACATCAGCTGTAGCTATACAACAGTAGCTGTAGCTATACAACAGTAGCTGTAGCTATACAACAGTAGCTGTAGCTATACAACAGTAGCTGTAGCTATACAACATCAGCTGTAGCTATACAACAGTAGCTGTAGCTATACAACAGTAGCTGTAGCTATACAACAGTAGCTGTAGCTATACAACAGTAGCTGTAGCTATACAACAGTAGCTGTAGCTATACAACACGGACTGTAGCTATACAACAGTAGCCGTAGCTATACAACAGTAGCTGTAGCTATACAACAGTAGCTATACAACGGTAGCTGTAGCTATACAAAAATAGCTGTAGCTATACAACAATAGCTGTAGCTATACAACAGTAGCTGTAGCTATACAACAGAAGCTGTAGCTATACAACAGTAGCTGTAGCTATACAACAGTAGCTGTAGCTATACAACAGTGACTGTAGCTATACAACAGTGACTGTAGCTATACAGTATACAACAGTAGCTGTAGCTATACAACAGTAGCTGTAGCTATACAACAGTAGCTATACAACGGTAGCTGTAGCTATACAAAAATAGCTGTAGCTATACAACAATAGCTGTAGCTATACAACAGTAGCTGTAGCTATACAACAGAAGCTGTAGCTATACAACAGTAGCTGTAGCTATACAACAGTAGCTGTAGCTATACAACAGTAGCTGTAGCTATACAACAGTAGCTGTAGCTATACAACAGTGACTGTAGCTATACAACAGTGACTGTAGCTATACAGTATACAACAGTAGCTGTAGCTATACAACAGTAGCTGTAGCTATACAACAGTAGCTGTAGCTATACAACAGTAGCTGTAGCTATACAACAGTTTTTAGCTGTAGCCGCACATTTGAAGTTCTAGCTGTGCAGCTGGAGTCGTTGTTGTGCTGTTTGAGAATCACCCGTGCGGCTGTAGCCGTGCAGCTGTAGCCGTGCAGCTGTTGCCGTGCAGCTATAGCCGTGCAGCTGTAGCTGTGTGGCTGTAGCCGTACAACAGTACAGCTGTACATCAGTGGGTCTGTCTGCACTGTTCTAAAAGTTCATTTTGACCGTAAATTTTTAATATATTATAAAAGTTCATTTCAACCATTTATTGTTTATCTTTCCTCGTAGGTGGAGGGGGGGATGTATTGGAGGGGAAGGTGATGTGTTGGTGGGGGAGGGGATGTGTGGGTGGGGCCGATGAGTTGACAACTTTGTACTACCACAGGTGTCGGTGCCGTGCTAGAGTGCATGTCCGACACGTGCGTATGACGTCAGGCCGTGTGTTCTCAGCCGTGTCTAGGTCACCGGTGACTGACCTTGATGTCGCCGGTGACTGACCTTGAGGCCACGGGTCTAGCCCAGGCCGTAGTGGCGGCGAGCCACTGTCCGAGTCTGTCGTCCGTCACGACCAGGCCGTGTGGCAGCCTCCCCCCCCCCCCTCCCCCCTCCATCCCAATCAGACGTCCCCGATACCGCTGACCGCTGGGGTCAGTGCAAGGCCGCAGCACAGAAAACAAGCGTGCGTTATCTGCCCGTTGGCATGAGCCTCCAATAGGTCAGCCTAATCTGGGTCACGTCTGCCCACATCTTATATTAAGGCTCGACGTGTTTACATTTTAGTCAGAGGTGTCACGTTATAGGTATCACGTTAAAGATATCACGTTAGAGCTATCACGTCAGAACTGGAGTCGATCAAATTTCACGTTGGCCTTAGCGACATGTTTCTCAGCGGGAGTTTATATCGTGAGAAGTACGTTGGATATTTATATTCTAAGTATCTTTATAGTTTTCGTAGAGTAATGGTTCAACATATGTAAAATAAGCATATAGTTTTTTGAGGACATGTTCAACAGTTGAATATTCGTTGATCAAACGTGAAGCCAGCGGGCTCGACCAACGCCTTTGTAAGTTAGCACAGCGGGTTGGAGCATGCGCAGTGCGGCTATGTGGAGGGTATTTATAACCCCCACTACTGCGCCACAGTCATTAATTACGGCAATATTGTCCAACAGAGATCACGTGACCCATCACTTCTGTCGTCACAGGCGAGAGAACTCTTCACCGTTTTGTAAAGTAGACAGTGGACATCCATACATACCCGAGCTTGACGAATTTGATACGATATTCGAGTGATCTCGAGCTAGAAGCGGCTGATACTGTTAGCGTAGAGCCAGAATTGTACCAGTTAGAGCTAGAAGCGGTTGATACTTAAGTTAGCGTAGAGCCAGAATTGTACCAGTTAGAGCTAGAAGCGGTTGATACTTAAGTTAGCGTAGAGCCAGAATTGTGCCAGCTAGAGCTAGAAGCGGTTGATACTTAGGTTAGCGTAGAGCCAGAATTGTGCCAGCTAGAGCTAGAAGCGGTTGATACTTAATTTAGCGTAGAGCCAGAATTGTACCAGCTAGAGCTAGAAGCGGTTGATACTAAAGTTAGCGTAGAGCCAGAATTGTGCCAGTTAGAGCTAGAAGCGGTTGATACTGTTAGCGTAGAGCCAGAATTGTGCCAGCCAACCTAACACTACAGGTTTTGTTTGAAGGTTCAGGTACAGGAGACCCAAGATGTCGACAGTGGTCAACAATGACGTCATGATAGCCGAGGAGCAGAACAAGGAGATGTGTGAGCAGAGGAGGGTGTTGGTGGGTATGGACGGCAGCAAGGATTCGAACACGGCATTTGATTGTAAGTACACCAGCTGGGGTGTGTGTGGAAGTGGTGTGTGGGGTGGTGATGTGTGGGTATGGACGGCAGCAAGGATTCGAACACGGCATTTGATTGTAAGTACATCTGTTGGGGTGTGTGTGGGAGTGGTGTGTGGGGTGGTGATGTGTGGGTATGGACGGCAGCAAGGATTCGAACACGGCATTTGATTGTGAGTACATCTGTTGGGGTGGGGGGAGGTAGTGTGATGTGGTGGTGTGTGGGAAAAGTGGTAAGATGTGGTGTGTGGGCAAATTATGACTTGTGGTGTGTTGGCGATTTATGAGTAGTGTTATTTGGATAAACATTTATTTGAATTGTATGATTGAAGGTCGCATGAACGAACAAAAGTGTGTGATTTGAACTAATCCTGTGATGTGTTGTGTGAACTGATGGTGACGTATGTCACCTGTATGTCAGCGTGTGAGACTCTAGTGACGTGTAAACAAACAGCTGACCAGCGCCCTCCCCTCCCCAGGGTACATCGAGAACATCTACCGTCCTGGTGATATCGTCATCATCGGCTACTGCCCCGCCGCGGGGTCAACATTTCATTGTAAGTTGTTGTCTTCAACCTTGCTGTTGTATGTAGGCTACACAGCCGCTGCAACCTTCTTCACACATATACATACACACACACTCACACACACAAACCCTTGCACATTCTACATGTAAGTGTCTAAATCCAAAAACACACATTCTTCTCAAGAATAAACAAACACCCAATCACCCATGACTAGATAGCTAGTATCTCACACAATTATATGTCGGATGTAAATTAATTAGAAGTGCACCCCACCCTACTTCTATTCTGTAAACCTGTCCACGTGACCCTGTCAATGAATCTGACTGACCACAACAAACTGCGCATCTCTGTCTAACCAATCTCACAACGCCATTTTATTCAAGTGGTCACATGACCTTGTTGATGTATTGATTTCGTTGCCCTAAACATTCGATTGAGCACACCCGCCCCCAATGTATTGGGATGGTAAACACTATTTGATTGGTATAAACGTCAGTCGTAAGGATTGCATGTTGATATCACGAGTAAGATTGGCTGTACTGCTGTATAGCTACAGCCACTGGTACACTACCTTTTTCAGTGCTAGATGTTTCTCTGTGTAGGGTTTATATATATATATATATATATATATATATATATATATATATATATATATATATATATATATATATATATATATGTATATATGTATATATGTATATATATATATATATATATATATATATATATATATATATATATATATATATATATATATATATATATATATATATATATATATATATATTAATACCCAAAGAAATGAGAATGTAAAGTCGAGTTATTTATTACTATAAATTTCTAACATCTTCGCCCATCTAAGTTTGTACTGTTTGTGTTGTGAAATCTGCGCACCAAACTGTGTTTGTACTTTAAATATGGGTCGTAGCTCTGATCTTGGTCGACCTGTTCTTCGTGTGGGAGCATACACAAAATGTAATCTACAAGGTGAAGGTCGACAGGGGGCCTTTTAAAAATAGATATTGGTATCGCTAGTTCACTGGTTGCTGTAAGGATACTGACACAATGTGACGCAGCTTAGTGACGCAATGTGGCGCAGCTTAGTGACTCGTTGTGACGCAGCTTGGTGACGCGTTGTGACGCAGCTTGGTGACGCAATGTGACGCAGCATAGTGACGCAATATGACGTAGCTCGGTGACGCGTTGTGACGCACCCCATTAACGCCGCATTATAAGTGTACTAAATTCTAACGTTAAATAGGTATACCTCGTTACATGTGTGTACTTGCTATAAGATGCTGTACACTCTGTACACTACTTTTTAAACGAAATGGTCCCCCCCCCACACCGCAACCATACTTCTCCCCACCACATACACCCAACTATGGACTTAAGATTCGACTTTCTTTAAGCTCTCTACCCCGACTCTACTGAACTAAACTAACAGAAAGACGAGACCTTACGTGTACGGGAAGTAAAACATATGTCAGGAGTGACCACCATTGTATGTAATGGATCACTAGCACAAGTTCTTGATCAAATATGTTCACATATTCCCTGATCCTAACCCCCACACCAGTGATGCTAAATATAGCCGCCACACCAGTGATGCTAAATATAGCCACCACACCAGTGATGCTAAATATAGCCGCAACATCACTGATGCCTTTATACCTTGTGTATTGGCAAGCTATTAGCATTATTTACCCTCTATGTGTATCTCTTCCGCTTCAGTTCAATTCTGCTGTTTGATTGGTCCAGTGGCCGTAACATAGCTTTTAGATGGTAACAAAACATTTAATAAAACAAAAATCGAACAACCTGTATTAACATTGAAAAATGGTTTTCGTTCTTTAAATAAAGATTAAAGACTGTATCATTTGGAGGAACAGGTAACAAGAAGTTTGGCCATTGGCTAGTTTCTGACTAACGTCCGATAAATGTCCGGCCAATGGCCATGTCCGACTAATGTCCGACATTAGTATTTAACCAGTGCTTATACTTGTATGCATAGGCTAAACAAACCTCCACCTTTAGAACCTTGAGCCACATAGACCCCTTTTGTAGAACTAATGTATGAAACTGTATGTAGCATACCCTCCACCCCGCTCTGTACTGCATCCTTCGTGACCTCCGACCCACTGTATGCCAACTTCCGGGACACGCCCCCTGGATCGAGATTAGCATTCTTTGTAAATCAGCTTTTAAAATATGTCTGGTGTGGGTCACAGCTAATTGGGACTGGCTAATTAGCAAGGCTGACAGACGGTCCTATCCTTAACGTTTCTCAAGTTCGCCCTCTAAAAGAAATTTTTGGTAACACTACAAGTTGTTTGGTGACCCCTTTGGATCAGTCATACTGCTGTACAAGACAGTACGTAGTTACTATGGGTAGTTCTCACACTGCAGGCAGTACTTAGTTACTGCAGGCAGTACTTAGTTACTGCAGGCAGTACTTAGTTACTGCAGGCAGTACTTAGTTACTGCAGGCAGTACTTAGTTACTGCAGGCAGTACTTAGT